>NC_054408.1:14990999-15299999 GCF_017976425.1 Toxotes jaculatrix
TTTTTCATGTCCCAGGTTACTGTATCCTCAGTGGGCCTTAAAGGTATCCTTGTCTTCATGCTTGTAACAAGATGGTGGGAGATTTTATGTGAACAAAGGCAACATGCTTTGAATGTGCATCATCAAGAGTAAATTTTTGTTGCAAAGCCTCTAACTTATCAGGCTATTCTAAACTCCTGTCAGCCACCACCACACTTGTGCACACATACCCCTCACACACACAGTCCACATAGTGGGTCCACCCCACTTATAAATCTTCACTCATTAATCATTTAGAGGAAGCAATTTGTGAAGCACCTGTCCCAAGCAGAAGGCCATTAGGGTTTTCGATGGAAGGAGCACTGTGGGTCTAATGGCTTTTCAGTGGAACTTATTGGAAGACATATTGGATTCTCTGCTACACATAGCCACTGGCTATAAGATAGTGGGTGCTGAAGCAGAGCACGCAGTTTTAAATGCTGCACTGGATACAGAAAAAGGTCTGTAGTCAGGATATTTGCTTGGGCATTACAGAATCAGTGGGGCAATTGGTGAATTGTTTAGAAATGTAAATTGGATTTTCAGAAAACAAGTTAAATCCTTTCATCAATGCATCTATCGGCAAGCTAGTTCCTGTTTACTCCCACAGGGCTACTGAAGCCTGTCCCAGCAGTCATCAGGCAGAAGGAAGTTTGCCAATCTAGTGCAGGGCTAGTGTAGATGTGATGTGCAGTAAACACACATTCACTGTTCAGATCAAGGGAATCATACTTTAACTCTCGTGTTTCTCCTCTTAACAAAGACAAAACCCAAGTTTATGCAGAGATGATGATGAATTACAAATGTATGCTATTCAATCTGCCAGTAATAATTCCTGTAAACATAATCACCGCGAGCACCTGTTCAGTAACCCGTGATGGATGCTCCTGTTTTTTTTTTGTTTTTTGTTTTTTCTTTTGCTTTGAATAGAACAAGCAACAGCTCATCACAGGCCCAGGCACTGTTCCTGGACCTCATCAGAGCATTTTATCAATAACTGAAAAAATGTGCTTGCTGTTCATTGCTTCCAATACAACAGCCACATTGCTTGGTTAGATTCTCATTACCAATTCTCTACCTCTCCTCAGAGGATTATCCACCTGGAGCAGTTGGCTGTCATTCTGGCTACAGTGCAAAGCCAAGGGGAAGCCCTGGGGATTGCTCTGGCCCTGCATCTCTGTATACCGTACAGTATCAGCGCGAGCAAGGACAAGACCCATCAATATTAGTCTGTCATCTTATCTGATAGAGACAAGCGCAGTGCTGAATCACCAAGCTCAGAACGGGCTGCATGTTTTGTAAAGCACTTCACTTTCCTCTATGAATATGAATGGCCACTACACTCCCCAGCTCCTCAAACTTTTCTTCTACTTTGCAGTATGTAAAAGTTGTTTTGGCTGCAGCAGACAAAAGCAAATAAACACCCTAAAAGTTGTTAATGTACAGCAGGAGAGCAGGTTTATTATGACTTGTAATAGAGATGTGATACAGTAGACCAGGGACTGAAACTATGCTGAGCTCATAGTAGGAAAAAAAATATTTATATCTTTCGTAACATTACACAGCAATGAATCACTAAAAAAATGTAATAGTGCTCAAATTCTGCCTACACTAAGGTTTTCAACTTTGGTGTAGGCTGTTGTATTACATCTCTTTGATCAAGAGGTCTGCTGGGTAAAAAACAGTCAAAGAGACAGAATCCAACATAATCCTGATACACTTACCCTTGACGCTTTATACCTCTGCATGTGGAAAGAAGAGAAGCAGGGAATAAAGCTGTAGGTCACAATACAATTACCATACAAAAGTAATGAGTTGTATTTTGCTTTCAGCTAGCTCCCCCCAATGCCTGCCTTCCATGATTAAAAGCTTTCTGTCCCCAGCTTCTCACCCTCTTTAAGTTATGTGTCTCTCCCAGTAGGGCGATAGAGCAGTTGCCCTGAACACCCAACTTTAAACCCAGGTCCATCACTGGCCCCCACAAGTCATCTGTCTTCTTTCTCATTGAGCACTATTAATTGTCCACACATGTACCATGGGGCATTGTTTATTAATTCACATCCTGTGCCCATTAGGTCCCATCAAGCATCTCTAGACAAATGGCCACCCATTAGACAGCTCAGTCTTCTAATGAGAGATAGTCGCATGTGTGTGGCTCCCATTACAAACAACTCTGGGATGCAGTCCTCACATTTTTCATTTCTCCACCCTCAACAGTTGGAGTTCCTGTGGTGATCTACCATCTGCCAACTTAAAACTGTAACATGAGTACAGTTGGTAATAAACTTTATTTATTTAGGGCCTTTCATACACAAAAGGCAGTGATGAATGTAAAAGTGAAAAAAACAGGTCCAGTGTATGGCTGTTAAATGGAGTCTGCAGATTGTTTTGATGTAAGGTGGTATGAGCTGCTCACAAATATGGATGTTAGCCGAAGCTGTGAGTCCTGAAAGTCAGAGATAGCAACCCAAGAGTAAGAGGGGAACTTGTTAAATGCAAATTAAGGCTACACTTAAAATGTTTGTGCATAAGCTTATGCATATATATATAACGTATAATAACAGGAATTATTTCAAACAGTACAGTGTGCTTTAAAACTGTGCTTTTATTAGAAACAAAGTGGAACTTAAGTCCATTTTTACCTTTATACTCTACACTACCTATTTTGTCTTAGGTTATTACAGACACTTTCACAAAATCTATATCACAAGTACTATTGTACGGGGAAAACTACTATCAATAAAACACAAGATCCTAGTAAGACATCAGCCAGTGTGTATGTTGTATGTTCTTTTTTTTAAAAAATTCATTTATAAGGATGTTTCAAAAAGCTCAGAAGCATATATAACTCTTCATTTTCTATGAAATTTATGTCAAAGAAAATTTGGAAAAAAAAAAACCAACTGAACATAACTTTACCAAATGTGCCTTCTAGTGAACTGCTGGTCATTTGAGCCAACTTGTGAAATAACAATGTGATTGGTTGGAAAATTGCAGAGATTTTGGTGAATCAATTGTTGTAAGTGTATTTCAAAAGGTGTTAGAAAGAGAGAGAGAGGACAGTCATTCAAGACAGACTTAATGTCATGATCAAAGAGAGCTCTCTCCTTTTTTTGATGTCCATTATTGGGCCCTTTCACATAATTGTGTTTAAGTCAAGTCAATTTTTTTATAGAGCACATTTAAAAACAACAAATGCTGACCAAAGTGCTTTGATCATCTCTCTGTTTATATGATAAACACAGGAATGATCAAATAAAAGCACAGACACAGATAAGAGGATATTCATAAATGAATAAGAGCGGAATTATCTTGATAAAATCATAAGACCATCAGCATAGCACAAACTACAGATAAAATACAAACAAATAACGACCTGAGTGTGGTCAGACATGTCATTAGACAATTAAGAGGCTAAAAAAAAAAAAGAGATGGATCTGTAGGTGGTTTCTAAAGATATCAATGGACGGGGAGGATCTAATTGTTAGTGGCAAACCTCTTCGCAATTTAGGGCCAACAAAATGCTCGATCACCTTTGATTTTTAACTGGGTGTGTGGAATGGAGAGCAGTGATTGGTCAGCAGGAGTTTTGGAGGTGGAATAGGGGATGAGCAGTTCAGAGATGTAACCAGGAGACAGTCCTAGCAGCGCTCTAAAGACAAATAAAAGAATCTTAAAATCAGTTGTTTAACTTCAGTGGTCAAACGATGAGAGTTAAAAGTCTACTTTATTTGGAGGCACTGACAATAAATATTTAGAGCGTGTGTCCTGTGAAACCTTTTTTATATTCAACTGCTGGTATTATTCATGCAATATCCATTACTGGTCTGGCAGGGCTGGTATTCATTGTATTAGGCTGCATAAAATGGCAAATGAAAACATGTCTATTCTTTCTGCGATGCACTGCAGCCTGGCCACCCAATTTGACAGTTCCATCATTTTAAAAATTGCAAGAAGGGCTACTTTATAACCGCTGCTGCAGGAGCAATTTCACTTGTAATGATGGTAGGGCAATTTAGCCATCTATCCACTCTGCAAGGAAAAAATAAACAAGGGCTGCCAAGTGCAGAGAACTCTGGCAGCAACTCAGCTTTTGCTGTCACGATCCGATAATATTGCTAAAATGATCAACTACTCAACTGATTAATAAGTCAGAAAATTAATTGAGGACTGCTGTAACTGTAGATACATTAAGTCATTTATCAAGTAAATATAACTCATCTTCAGCTTCTCAGAGGTGACCCTCTGCTTCTTTTCTCTGTTTCATGTTGTGAGTGGGGCACTGGTAGTTTGAATCTTTGCAAAGCTAGCATTGCATCAGCTGCATTCTTTTTCCACCACCTTACTAATTGAAGGACCATCGAAGAAGCACTTTGCTCATGACTGTACTTTGTATTGCTTTCTTCACATTCATAGAAGGTCTGTGAATTTCCTGTTCTGTAGTCACCGTTTGTAATATTGGTGCAGTTTCTGCTATGTACTGTGACAATGTGCTGTATATTTAAGAACAGAAAAAGTTAATTACGGATGTATTTTTTCTTCTTATGTACGTACTCCTCAGTAAATACAAGTCATATTTTGTTTCCTCTTTGAGGAAACAAAATATCCCGGGATTTGAATTGTCATCATCAGAAGAGGCAGAAAAAAACATATAGCTAAGTGTCATTGTTCCTATTTCTTGATGGAAAAGGAGATCATCAGTATGAGAATATTTGTCTGAACATGTTCTTTTTCACCCCCCCCCCATCCTTTTTTATTTTTTTTATGATGACCTACAAAAAAGCTATTGAGACTGTCGATTTTGATGAGACAGTCATATGGCCTTAGGCTCAACTGTCCCGTTACTCATCATCTTTCTGCTGTTTGAAAGCAGAACACTGGCCTCAAATTCTTGTGGCAATTGTATTCTTATCCAGTGCTCTCAATAAACCTAACCAGACAGCAAGCTGTTATGGATCTTTATAGTCTTCCGTCCTATGCGTGACATGACCTATATTTTTCTCAAAAAGTATATCTGGGTTGACACTGTAATAAATATACAAGTATGTCAGTGAAAGGAAAGCATACCTCAAAGATGTTCATAGTTATTTTCTTTTTATCTTATAACCCTTACAAATGTACATTTATAGTAGGGACTTCTTTCATGCCCAAAGTGTAACAGACTAATCTTACAAAAAGGAGCTAACAGGGTTCTTACCACATCAGGTCTACCCTTGAGCAAAGAAGTTATCTATAGACAATTCTTTATATATTTAGTTACAGGCTTGTAGTCAGTGCCACTTGATGCAAAGGCCAGTTTGATATGAAAAACAATGACAATTTAAAACCAAGATCAGAGCAAAGCAAGTCCTGTTCTGTACAAGTTCTAGTAGATAAATATTAAACCTATTTTCAAGTGTGAACAAGACTAACAGTTTACACCCCATGCAGCTGTGTGAAGCTCCATACTGCTGACACTGATGAGAATGTCATTGTTAAAGCTGGTATTGGACAAATAAAAATTTTGACCTGCTGGTGATGTTAGACAGGGGATGTTAGACAAGTCAGCTGGCTTTATCTTCTCTGGTCGGTACAAATATTAATGGCAATTCATCCAATAGCTGTTGAGATATTTTAGTCTGGACCAAAGTGGTGAACTGACTGACCGACTTTTAAGAATGGATGGTGATTCTAATCAGACTTCAAGAGGCCTGAACCTTGAAATTGACTCTGAATTTGAAAATATCATATACTACAACTCTGATATATTTACTTTGGTGGAAGCAAATATATTTTAGAAGGAAGAATGTTGTGAAAAGAGAGCCATAGTTGTGCTGTATCAATAATGCAGGGGAGCATGTTTGTTTTATGTGTTCTTCGACTAACCCAGACTTCCTTGGGAAGATGGACGATGTGTATTTTTGCCTTACGGGACGCCTCTATTGTTATTTGTGTCATTATCTAGGAAATATAGCAGCAAAAGAAGCATCATGCTGCTCAACGATACAAAAACTACATTAATGCCAAAATACAGATCCATTCCTATTTCTGCCTTTTTTTGTTCAGACCTCTGTGCTTGGATTTTGCATTTTGCCACAACCTTCAGAAAAGTTATATGAGGAAAGCTGCTGCCAGTAAAAGTCTGGTCTCAGTGGTGTACAGGTAGCTGTGCATTCTTTCTGCTGACTGCAGCTCTAAAACTAAAATTTGTTGGGAACGTGACATGGATGTTTGCACGTGATGTAGCAGCTGAATACGCTAATCCTAAAAAAATGTTATCCAAGAGTATTGGATATAAAGCGATTTGGTCTGATGTATTAGAAAACCTTTCTTGTATTCTTAATAATCATATTATTCAGTTTCCAATAGTTGGACAGTATACCCTTTAAAACTGTTCACCTTCACTGCCTGTCAGCCAAGCGCATAATAGTACATGGAAGGACTTTATGAGCTGTGTCAGACCTCCATGAAATTGATAATAGATATGTGGACCTTGAGACTTCTTTGAAAGTAGCCAGACAAAAACTTCACTGTTCTTTTTATTGAATGGGTGAAACTGAAGACTTATGATAATCCCCCCCCCCCCCCCCCCCCCCCCCCCCCACACACACACACACACACAACCCCCTTCCCCAGTAGGTTGTATGTTTGTAGTACTGAAAGACTTTGATTGAGTGTAACACTGTTACAACTGGCACTTCTGTTGCTGTTGTTTAGCTTCTTACTCCATAAATGTAAAATCAGAAGTCATGGATCCGGATGAGATTTGTTTGCTAGAGTGTGGCCTTAACAATGACCCCTCCATTACAAACTGAGTCAAGAGCTGACTAAGATTAATGGCAGACATTATGGACAGGGAAGCTGAATGTTCATTTGCTGACCAACATCCTGCCCTGAGAACAGCTCATTCATTATAGTTAGAGAGATGTTTAAGACTACCGACTCTAATTATGATAAACAACCGGTAATTGAACCTGGTGCGTTGTCATTACAATTACACCATATTGTCTCTGATAATATATTGAATCATATAAACATGGTTGAAAGGATAGCAGAAAGGTTGCTGGTTGTGGTTTAGCGAGGGCAAAGGACTGTATAATGGAAGTGGGGATTTCAGTTCTTACTACATCGTCTCTCCGGCGCTTACTGCTCTCTGACGTACATGCTAACATGATGACTGGATAAAGATAAAGTGTGCTTGTGGAGAGCTGGTGGCTCTCTGTCACTGTGGCCTCTCTGAGGAGTATTATTTTATGGAGAGCAGTAAATGCATCACAGAGCTCTTTTACATTTTACAACCTCCATTATACTACAAGGAAACTTCACTTATCCTCCTGCCCTTTGCCTGTCACATGGCCTACCAGTCACGGGCGAGTCCTCAGAGTTTGTTTGGCTGGAAAAATTAAACCAGATCTCTGAATGGGATTTTTTATCCCCCTCCCCATAGTAAGTTAAAGTTAAGTTAAAAAAAAGCCCTTAGACATTCTATGAACTCATCAGAAAACAGCAACAGACCGCTGCTGTCGGAAGCTGTGAAATGTGGTATATGTTTTAGTCAGAGGAGTTTGCTACAATATGCATTAAAAAACAGTCACCATATTTGAGTAGGATATATCCAGCCACTGATGCTGACATGATCCGACCCTACGGGGAAGACGAAGATTCGGCGCACGGTGCTGCATTAACGTGCAGTAGCACAGATGGACCAGTTGCCAAGAGGCTCCTGCCCTGACAATTCTATTCTTGAAAACACATCACAAACACCCTCTCTCCAAAAACTGACTTACTTGCCTCTCTACAACATGGAGTAGATATACAGTATAGCATATGCCCATTGATGTGGGATCCACTGGCAGTGTTGCAATATTTGTTTTATTTGAGAAATTTGTGGATGTTGAGCATGTTTCCATAGCTTTAAAGCTTTTTAAAATATTTTATAGCTGACTTTCACATGAAATAGGTAGAAGTACAAAAATCCAAAGTAAGAGATATCTCAAAGCTTTGTCACTGATTAATTGCTGTGCCCACACCCAGAATTACTCATACATGCACATTAGAAGACCACACTCCCTTTTTGAACATAGTGAAAACCTTGTTTAGGTGATTAGGTCCTGATTATTGATTAACCGAGCTCTAACTAATTAATGACTCCACTCTACTACTGGCATTCGAGACTGAACTGTGGGAAGTAAGTGCAGAGGTAAGTAATTTCTGTTTGGAACAATTGATGATTTAAGAGACAAAGCAGGACTGTGAGTCCAACAGCAAGAATAAAAGGCACATCGCTACGATCAGTGTGAGTGTGATGATGAGTCAAAGACAAGACTTGATGAGGGCAAGATTTTCTCCATCAGCCTAACTGCTTTGATTGTGCCAAAGAATGAGGCAGACGCAGACATGTCTTTACATGGGTGTGAAGTTTAAATCTTATTATGGGCCTTTACAAACCACAGGGATGAATGTTTAATGATAAAAGACAGACCATTTTGTGGCTTTATTTACCTAATTTATATCTACCACCTAATTTGGACAGCAGTGAAGACTGGGGTTGTAGTCTTAGCTGTATCCTTAACCCAAACACTGGCAGTTTCTGCTCCATCAGCACTTCAACCCAGTCTTGTGCATTTAGGGTATTGAGTGACACAACGGATGAAAAGTAAGCGCATTTATCTCTGTGATAAACTGTGTGCAGTAGAACTGCACATAACCTGATGATTTTTGTAGAGGTTCTTGAAACTGGTCCAATAGATGACTGTATCTCATAGTGATCAACAGTCACTTGCAAATTGCAATTCTGCATTTTGCCAGTCAATTATGTGCAGCACCAGCTTTAGGTCTTATCCCAGACAAATTAATTGTGGCTTAACCCAGGCCACTGGCAACTACAAAAGATGTGCTTTCTACTAAAATTAATGGATGGAATATTGAATGAACAGGAACAAAAGAGTCCATGAGCTGGCAGCTCCCAATGTAAAAGATTTATTATCAAAACAGCTGAGAGACATTTCAAGCATCCTGCTCTTAATCAGACTGATTAACATCACATAAAGACCTATAGCCACAAGTCTGTTGCCCACTGAGAGAAGAATTTGATAAACATCACCTAATGCCCCAGAGCACATAGTTAATACGTTTCCTAGTAATTTGTTTTTGAGTGTAATGCAAGCTGTTCAGACGGCTCATTGTCGACTTCCTCCCTTACAGTTTTGACTGAGTGACAGCAACCCTGAAACAAAAACACAAAAACAAATCCCATTAAATATTACACACACAGCTTGTTAGCGGACACCCATTTTTATGAACAAGCTCAAAAATAATGTATCCAAAAGGAAGTGAGTTACTGTTTCTAAGCCCCTTTTGATTACAGACTTTAAATGTTATAACCAAAGAGAATGAATATAAGAGTTACTGAACCAAAGTTACTGAGCCACAGACATTGTAGAATTTATTTTTTTTTCCCCCCGTTAAAAAGGGAGTATAAGGGCTTTGGGTGGAAAACTCTTTGGAGCCATAGCCACAAGTCTGAACCACTTCTGTGTCAACAGCTGTTGCAGTGATACAGGGATCCTAAAATGCTCTGAAAGATTGAGTCTGGTACAGTCCAAAGCACACCTAAAGTAGCACTACCAAGGCCAAAGTGTCCCATGGGTGGGATGGTGTACTTTAAAAGTGAAAGGTTTTGAACATACACAATACAAATGTGCCATCTCCAAACACACTGCTTTGTATATCAATACAAAAAAAGGACCAAAACTTTAAAACATGCAAATTTACCTGTGAAGAGCATCAAATGGAGTTTCTCTTTGATCTCTTTATTTCCCTCCCTCATATTCTTTCCACTTGACCAAGACAGCCACAAATGCTCAACAGAGTTAGTTAAAGGAGACATAGGTTTATAATAATTAGGCATGGCATGGCTCCATGTCCTTACAGCACGATTACCGGAACCATTTTGTTGATCATAAATTTTTTTTTGGACTCTGTTGAAACAGAGTGGCAGAATGTATAATTAATGTTAACAAACAGTGCTTTGATGTTGACCTTTGAATGAGCAGTGCAAGGAAACACCATATGCTTTCAAATTAATTCTACCAACCTCTATTTCAGAAATACATCAGCTGATTTCAAATGTGTTACTCCACTAGTCTTATTCCATGTAACAAATCAAACAAAATTCTGTATTAAAGTGAGTATACCAAGGTGAGGCTGGTTGGTGCAGAAGTGCAGAGGGTTGAGCCATTCGGACTCGGACAGTGGTGTTCTGAAACTACATGTATACCCATTGTCTTTTGATGCATTAAAAAAATCCCAGGTAAAAGACCCACCAAGCTAACAGTGACACGTACTGTAGGAAGTGAACTTTGAATTGGAAGCTCCATGTGTCCTTGAGCAAGGTACTGACATTGGACAAAATCTCCATATAAATGCAGCCGTGTTCACGGTTCAGCTTAACTAAATTGATAACTGAAATGCAGGATTCTTAAACCAATTAATGGCCAGTGGGACTAAAGTAACCAGAGCAGCTGATCTTTCAGCCCTGAAATTGTCGGTGTCAGAAACTTTGTCCAAGGTCACGGAATTTCTGAACTGGGGGCGTATATGTCTCTTTATTACTAATCTTGCCCAGGTGACTTAAGGGTGTAGATGAATTCCTGTGTGATGATGTTTTCACTTTAGGCCTCCATTCTGCATTAACAGTATCATTCTGGCTGAACATAATGCTAGCATAGCAAAAACTGGAGGTTATGGACGTCTAGGGGTGGATAATAATTTACATTTACATTGACTCGTTTGGCAGATGCTTTTACCCAAAGCAATTTACAAGTGAAGGATAACACTCAAGCTGCAGTACAGTAGGAGGCCTTAGAGTAAGCACTAAGTTCTAAATCTGGTAAATAAGACAAAGTGCAAGGGGATGAATGTGAGTTAGGTATGCTTTGTTATGGTATGTTATGTTATGTTAGAGGTGTTAGGAGAATAGGTGTTCTTGAAAGAGATGGGTCTTCAAGAAATTCCTGAAGAGAAAGGGATGCTCCTGCTCTGAATTTGCCTTTCACACTTGAGCCCAGGTTTTGGAAAGCCAAGAAGTAACCATATGGGCGATGTTTGCTGTCGAAATTTTCTAGGTACTTGAATGAACATTCTGTCTCTAAAATCCAACAATGCACAGGCCTCTCGTGACCTGTAACATTTCTTGTACATACTGGGCAGAGCTCTGTGTTCAGCGAGGCTCACAGCAGAGTCCTGCACGGCTCGAGATTTGTAAATCTGCAAAGCTTGGTACCAGAACCGACCCATTACCCACAATTATCTCTAAAGCAAACTCTCTCACTCACCCATACCCCTAACGTTAATTAAACACACTGTAGGCTATACAGTCACCCACTTTAAAACTCACCGAGACTGTATTTAAGCAGGGCTTGCACGGTGGCTGGTCTGAGGTTATCTGCTATTTTGCATAATGTACTGTCCCCATTCAGATGTGCAACGCACTCGTTCAGTCAGCTCCCACTTGTTGCTGATGTAATTCAGACTGACTCATAGATAACCGATTTTGTGGTAATCATCTGTCCACATATTTAAAAGTGGCTCCAAGCTGGAATGATTATGAATTGATGGGTGAGAGGTTAAAAAAATGATAGCTGCTAATTAGGCTTGATAAAATTATGCTGTTCATAACAGCTGCACCTTATTGTCATTTCTGTTTTTGTTTTTTTTTTTTTTTTTTACCGGCTGCTGTCCCGCATTTATTCATGTATTGTAGCTGCATGGTATGGTTATAGCTATATTGCATTGGAAATGGACAGATAGCGCTTAACCTCACAGTGCACAAAACTCAAAGAGTGACATTAAGACAGACAAGCTCCACAACAAATCACAGACTGCTGCAACTCACTGTACGGAGGAGAACATCAACAACCACTGTGCTGCATACCAGTGTCTAAGACGCCACCTACCACTGCTAAGAAGCGTGATGTAATTTCTGTAGCTTAATGTTGCTACATACCTGCTGTGGTGTCATATTTTCTATCTATTGCTGGTTGTTTTTGGTTAAACTGTCACCAGACACCCCCACTGTTGTGCACAAGCCTGACAATAATGTACCCAAAATAAAGGTTAGCCTACTGTCCTTCATCCCTTTAGATTAGTCATAACTCAGAGACGCTGAACCAAAGTTACAGAGGCACAAACATGGGAGAAAAGTAAGGTTTCTTTGACTTGCCTTTTTTGAGATATAAAAGAGAATATAAATACCGTTTTGTTCAGGAAAAAAGGGCCATAGCCAATAGCCAGTTTGTCAAGGCTGTGTGGAGACTGTCAGCTACAGACAAAAACACACATAAATAAATGTCTGAGTTTTGTCCTCTCTTCTGGTTTAGGAAGGCAGTTATATATTTGTAACTGATGATCAGTAGTATGCACAGGCTGCCAAATGCCTGTCTATAGAGATAGAGGCAATTATTGTTGACTTATACATACAGCCTAAAGATGATGTTTTTTTTTATAGTTCTATGATATGACATATATGACATTGTTGACGTTCACTGTGAGACAGGATATGAAACCAGGTCACTGGTGTCTCGTGTAGCGTTGTACTGCCATCCACCACCCTGACGACCTCACTCTTTCTCTGTGTTGCACTTGAATATCACACCACTTCCCGCATTAGCACAAAACTGCTGATGCAAATTAGTTGCATAAAAACACAATTAATCACACACAGAGTTGGATAAACATGCAGAATATTAAATAGGGTACACATTGCTGAGTCACAAAAATCAAAAGGATGAATTAGGGTGTACAATTTTTGTCAGTTTATCCTGTACAAATAAGCCATCACAACGTGTCCTGCAAATAGATCTACCAGGTTGTAAAAGAGGTTCCATAAAACTGTTAAATGTGAGCCAGTGCTTCCAGTATTACTGCATGAATCACTGAGCTGCTCCATGTTTTGAATGATCTGTGGAGCCAGATCACGCAACTAACATCCCCTCTGTGTGACAAATCATTCAACCTAAACAATCATATGTGTTGCCTGTCCCTACACTCGGATACCACCCATAATATCACTTCTCCTGAAACAACGCCACCTATGGTGCGCTGTTGTCGTCACGGTTACAATAATGAACATGCAGATAAGGCTGTGGAATGGTCGTGGTTATAAGAAACTCCCTTTAACTGGGGACTATTGGTTTCAAACAGGAAATGAACAGGAGTCTCCTGAGTGAAAACCCTATGATTTGTCAACCATCTATCCACACCAACCTCCTCCTCCTAACACAGACTGTGTCACTCTTATTTCACCTGACTTCCTTCCTTGTTGCCGTCATAATTGCTATGGACGCTTAAGGTCATCTGACAATGAAACATAACTATGGGTTGTAATAAGCTGCTTGCACAGTCTCCTTCTATGTCACTGCAAGTAACATGTGCCCTTTACTTCTGATGACAAATGCTTTATGGTCTCCCTTTACCTGGTGAAGACACACCAAGGACAGCTATATGGACTGTATACTGTTCATGCAGATGCTCAGTGACAGATCTAAAGCAAAGAAGCAATCATGTTGCAGGATTTTCAGGGAAAGGACAGCGAGAGCTTATATACTAATGGACAGGGGTGAAAATGGCAACATTTCTGCCATGACAATAGGGTTCATTCTGAGTTTGTCCTTCTAATGCAACTGGACAGTTACTTAGTGTGCTGAATACTAACAAATAGCCAAAACTGTGTTTGGATCTAAAGTCTTTATCTACAGTATGCAATTTCATTTTGCTTATTCTGTGTAAGGTTGTGATAAGTATATCTTTATTTAGAATTTTTATACAACAAATCAGACAGAGAAAACAGTCAAAAGGCCACAGAAAAATTGGGGTTGGTATAATAACAGTGAGCAAACTGACCCCATTAGGACCTGATCCTGTTGGAGGACTCGTGCCAGTTTTCATTATTAGTTTGTGAATGAAGACACCAAGTTGTAGATGTTGGATCAGACATTTTTAGGGTGATAAAATTTTGAGACTCTCATAAATTTTTAGGGATATCTTTCACTGCTAGGCTGTTTCAGTTGTCCTGTGCCCTGTCTTTCTTTGTGTGAGCACCTGCTTGTGCAGGTGTGAGCTTAGTGAAGATCTCTGAGCCATGAAGACTCAGGCTGGCTTAAAGCACACGTTTTAGGCATAGAATTAATAGCCCCAGAACATCAGGGCCAGTACCTAGACCCTGAACCCCTGAACAACATCACAGTAAACTCCATAGCCAAAATTGTAGTTCAGTTAAAGATAGTCTACAGTTATTACCTGCAATGTTGTGAGCAATTAGGTTAAATAACTCTCTCTGATAGTTCCAAACAACTTCAGCTGTTTAAAAGAGTTTCTAACATTACTTTGATCTCGTTTGGATTGGCATTAAACGTCCTGCATGCTGTTGACTTGAGGCAAGTGCTGTACTATAAATACAGTGTTTCCCTCTGCTGAGCACAGAGCTTGATTTTTGTGTCAAGCGAAAAGAAGTAAACCAGACAAATGTTTTCGTCACAGAGGAAAATCATTGATTTGTAACAGGATAAAAGGAAAGCATACTGAATTATAATTACAGCATGCTCTGAAAGGTGAAGTGCTGTCAGATCGCATTTGATTTATAGGCATGCCTTCTCCATTATGTGGCGTGCTGATTACAGCAGGCGAGGAGCTCGGGTCGTGAGGTTCAGTTTGAAAAAGGTTTGACGTGGCTACAGGGAAGCCTTAGATACCATGCAGACAGACACAGTTTATTGTCTTATTGTGTTACATAATCCATTTTCTGTGACAGCGTAGTCTTATGAAAGGATACCGACTGAGCTGTATTTACTTAATGCACTTAGGTTTGTGAGAGCTGAAGAGTTTCAACTGGATAGGAAAGTATACGAAGTGACTCTGTACGCTCAGGTGATTATGTGCTATGTGAAGCTATTTAGAGCTGCATGATATGGCTGAAAATGATGCTACGATACAGATTTCTTTATGATGTGGTGACGGTATTAATCACACTTGAGGCCATTTCTATGAATTGTTATTTTTTTCTCAAGTAAAAAGTAGCCAGTCCTGAGCCATGTCATTAAAAATGAACCAAAATTTACTAATTACAAGTGTCAGATTTGCTTGGAGATTAGCCACCATAAGGATTGTTTGCATAGTCCATTTTCATTTTGTATGAATGCCTATTAGTATGGTTGATTTCCAGGAGGGATTCTCACATAAGATAAACTTTATTAATCTTCTGAAACTTGTTTGGTTGTCCATCATGCATAATGTTCCGGTCCTTTTGGACAATGTTACAGGTCTGTTCTGAGTTGGCTGCTGGAGGGTGAAAAAACAAAGTTACTCTCCTCACATCAGACTTGTCATTTGATGAATATAGAAAATATTAATCCAGCCTTTTCTTTTGGGATTTTGTCTGTTTTTTTTTTTGGTGAGTATTTGTTTACATTGGGAGCGGTTGGGCTTCCTCTCCATAGGGACGCACAAATGACTGGCAAAACGACATGATAATGTATTCTCTAATTCTCATTTCTCTTCTGCAATTGCCTGTGTGTGAAAACATATTGAGGTAATTGTCATTTTTATTGGCAAGCATAAGGATAATTAATTCCATAGCCCTCGATGTTGGTTGTTTTTGTATGATTTGATAGCCGTTTCATGCTGTATCTTTATAAAATAAATAAATAAATAAATAAAATAGATATCTTATCTGGCAGGTGTGTCAGTTCTCCGAGGCACCAAATCAGTTTCTCGGCTTTGTGGAGCCATTTCAGGTTTTGCACAGATAAATTTATCCATCTGAGAAATTGTTAAGTAGAGCATTGTCCCTGGTTGCAGACACCGCTGGGAAATCACAGGATTGTCCTCGGCAATGACATGAATGACGGCTCCAGCAGCCACAGTGAGAGTTTTAATCAGGCATGATGACAGGGGAGCGACGAAGGTGTGTGGAGCGGAATACAGAAATAACACAGCAGGTGGAAAAAAAAAAGAAATTATGACACTAATGCTGATATAATGTTTATTCTAGCCTATCGCTGATTTAAGGATAGCAGATAGTTTGTAAACCATTTCAATGCACATAAATCTCAGGAAGGAAGGAGAACTGTGTGTTTTACTGCTCTGCAAGTTGCGAGTAAGATATAGTTATTTACTTGCTCACTGAGGGAAATAATCCGTAAGAACAACAAAAAAAAACCATCCTCCTTTAGGGACTTAAAGATTTCTTTTGGCAGTCTTTTGTCACTGCAGGCAAAAAAAAGTTATCCACCAATGACAACTGTTGCTCTATGAGACAAGTCTCTCTGACAAAGCCTAACATTGTATCCACACCCTGAAGTTTAACTAACAGCCTGTTTAGGTTATTAGGTTTTTGTGTTTAACATTTTAAGCACATAAGTAGTAGAATGAGGTCAATAAAAAAACAAAAACAAAAAAACACTATCATTTAAAAGTGGGTGCTGTATTAAAAATCGTTGCCCTCATTCATACTGGGTGAAACATCAGGTTATACTGCTTTCCCAGTTAATGATAAACAATTGTGAGCAAGTCAAAAATACTTTGTGTTGTCATCATTTATGATATTATTCATAAATATTTATTTGACCCGGAGGACAACTATGTCCTGTAGGAGAACGGCCATATGTATCATAAACGCATCCGAATAAAAAGCAGCTGACTGTGACAAACAAAACAAAGCTCCAGGCAGACTTTGCTGTATTGAGATGCAGCAAACTGAAAATCAGATTAGGATTCTCTATTTTACATGTGACTTCTCTATAATCAGTTTGTTTTCTGTCTTTTTTTTTTTTTTTTTTTTTTTTTTTTTGAATGCCAAATTGGTGCCTTAAGTTTAGGAGAAGGTGGGGACTCTTGAATACTCCTGTATTTGAAAGAAGCATATTTAATATGTGCAAAAATGAAGATAACATAAACAATTATTTTTTTCAGAGAAGCAGAAATTGCTCTATCCTTTTTTTAAATATTAATTCGTTCTCACACAGGTAAAGACAGTAAACCAAACAAAAGGTTAATGCAATTTTCCTTTCAGCCTTTGTTGAAATGCAAAATAGTCAGAAGCAGATTGAGTCATACTAACCATGTCATTTCCCTCAGCAGTTGTAAATAGACGCTCTTTCATAAGCTGTTTTGATTTTGTTCAGTTCTGTGCAGCACGCACTTCATATGGTAGACTTTCTTTCATTAAACAAGCCTCAGATTAACACCCAACTCTTTAGCTTTTAGCTACTGGTACCTCCTAGTTTTGCTATTGGTCCCAGCCGCTCTTATGAACCTGTCTGTATACACACCCAGCCATTTCTCGTGAAGGGGCTCACCCAAGGTGGCTGTACAATACCTGTGTGAAATGGCAGTTAGACAAAACAAACAAAATAATATCTGTGGAGGAAAAGTCCATCATCTATGAAACGCAGCTCTTTGTGTTTCTCTGTGTCTGTGTATATGTCTGACTTCAGAAGCCAATGAAGTCTGATTGTTGTGTCCTTAAATATCAGTCCATGCATCTTTAATAACGTGTCCAAATACAAAATCAAGTGTGGTCTTTAATGAATGAATGAATGAATGAATGAATTTGCGTCATGGTCATAGGTTGTCATTTGTCCCTTTTAATTTGTAGCTTACTTTCAAGAAGGTGGGTCTTATGTTATATATCATGTATATCAAATATTTGCCTGTCTGAGAGCAGATGCAGTGGAGATGGTGATAGTATGTACTCATGAGAGTGTCATGCTGCACAGGACAGCAAGAAGCCACTTTTGTTGAGCCTGTGAGAGACAATGTGTGAAAATCCTTGTCCCTGGTGTGTTTTGGTTTGGTTTCTGTCTGCGTCTGTTTGTTAACCTAAATGTTCTGATTTGTGATTATTAAAACTGACTCAGAACATGAACCCCAGGGTTCAGGTAATTCTCCTTGATGCTGGCAATGGAGGGATTTGGTGTATGCTGTGACCTGTTACAGGCTGTTACAGCCAAAAGGCTTAATGGTAATTAAACAATGAATCATTTTACCAGTACTACCTGTGGTGTGAGCAGCCATAAATTTGTTTTGTTTCCACAGCAGCGGTGCACAGATTGAAAATCTGTGTCAGAGGTGCATTAATTACCTGCTAACTCTTTAGTCATGTGTGTAGGGGGCTTTGTTTTTTGCTAGTCTTTCTGCTATATATATCTTTCAGATATGTTTGGTTTCCCTCACTCTTTCAGCGATAATGTCTGTATTGTGTTTATTTCATTTCAGTTTGCTTTAAAAAAAAAATCAGTTTGCCGAAAACAATCTGTATTATTATATAGAGTACAATGAAATACTAAACTGAGCATTAGTTTTTAGGGGCACACCTGTCCAATTTGACTATGCCAGTGCGTCTAACTTCATCACATAAACATGTAAATTTACAAGGGTGTCTTTAAGTGCACAGTTCAGAGTGTGTGACATGGTGCTATAAGATTTAGATGTCACAGCACAGACAACCATGACAGCAAATAGCTTAGCCTTGGTAAGTCTCCAAGAGGACAAAGAGAGGTGAGATAAAAAAGAGGCTAAAGGAAATCTCTGTGTGAAGCTTTAAGCCTTAGAAACCGATGTCCTTATAAGTGTTCGTGTGTCCCACACAGTCTGACTGAGACAGACACCATGGAAAGCGGCTTATAGCCATTGTAGCGCTCTCAGCTGTTAAAGGTTGTATGAAAGCCTAGCACAAGGAAGGCAGGAATCCTACCACGACGCTTGTGTCTGTTCTTGCTGAATGAGCCGCAAGTGTTCCATATAAAGGTATTTGATGTTGACATTTAAGCAAAGAGCAAGTTTTGAATATTAAATGTCTCACTTCTGTTTTCTGGTACCAAAACAATTGTTTACAACGGTTCCTTTTTCTCTGTGTAGGATGTTTTCACTTGTGAATGAGGCCTTTAGAACATTCAGTGTAATTCAACTGTTTGTCTTTGTTAGCACTGTCAGAGTTTACATTAGTGTGTGTGTGTGTCTGTGGTCATGTCAAGTTTCTTCTCCAAATAAACGCTTGTTAATACATTTTTGAGAAGGTGAGTGGCAGTGCAGGTGAGGAATTTGAAATACATGAAAGTTGCACAGAGTTATTGTTCACCTGTGTTCCTAAGTTTCCTTTGAATGGGAAAAAATAGCTGCATTAAATATAAAATGTACTGATATAAACATTACCCTCAGTGGCTGGCTTAAAGGATCACACACTGAACAAGAAGATGCACAGTCCTCACTTACTGATACCGCTGCGATTTTGAACTTACACTGCAGTTTGTGGTAAAATGCACTAATACCCACTGTCAAATGAATGGACTAAGGCTCGAGTGAAGGAATAATATTATAATAAACAAGGGAAAAGAGCAGAAAGCTTTATTCAGCCTCAGTTGTTGTTAAATCGACTCAAGGGGACAGCTCTGCGTGACACTAACCATTATTGTACTGCTTGCGTTTCTCTTATTATTAAATGACATGCAGTATATACATCAGACATGCGTTGCGTGATCCATGTCAGCCGTACAGTAAATGGCTGTCGATTTATACTTGCAGCAATAGTTGGAGCCAGAGGCAAAGGAATATGCCACTTTGTGCCCTTGTCAGTGTTCCATCTGTTTAAAGCATGACTATAAGCCTTTAAAAATACAAGGCCATTAAACGCATTCATTTCTGGATGAGTGTCTCACTTTATTATCTATCAGAAGGAAGCAAGCACTCATTTCAGAGAGAAAGACCTTGTTTGTTGATGACACTGATAAGTCTTTATAGTTACTAGGCCGTTGTTTGGTATTTGCTGAGTGGCTGAGAATAAAAAGAGCTATTTTTTTCTCATTAAAAATGAAATAATACTTTAGTGGCATAAGTAAGTTGTTTCATCATAAAAGCCAGTTTGAGTCATAAATGCATGTTTATATTTTGTGTTACATTCTGAATATAAATATTTCTGATTGGGTTGCCTCCTCTTGTGGATACAGTGCAGCCTGCATACTGGAATATGCTGTATGGCTGGTTAATAAAATTACACTCATTGTTAATGACAGGTTTAAAAGGCTTAACCCTGAGACTACAGAAAATGACTGAGCGGCTCTTGTTCGGTCTCGTCATGGTTGGCATTGAAAAGGTTAACACCTTGTAAACAGACCAAAACAACATAACAACCGTTATGGCAAAGGAGTTCTATGTTGCTTTGAATACATGGGCAAAGCACTAATAGCTGAGCTAATGTGGTTGAAAAGCTGCCATCTCGCAGTTGTAAGGTTGGAAAAATGAACAGCAATGTTACCTGAACGGCCTTATCTTTCACAATTAGTGCAAAACATTTAGCAGGACTGTCAGAAGCTAATATTTGTTGTGACTGAATGTCATAATTGCCACAGTGCTGACTCATGTGGCCATGATCAGCGTGTTTTTTTTATGATCAGAGATGTTGGTTGAGTTGAAATGCACCTCCAGCATAGTTGTACAAGAGCATGAATTAGGAGGAATACATAATAAGTAGCTGTGTTGGGCGGTGCCATAAATCATGGACATTCAAATGAGCTCTTCTCATTTCCTGTGAAAGCAATGTTTTTTTCTGTATGGGGAGGATAATTATTCACACTGTAACCGTATGTGCACATGTAAATACCTATTAGAACAGTAAGCAGTGTTTCTATTGTTTTAAGCAATTATAGGGTGCATTTGTTTAATGATTTTTGGTTCATCCCACACTTACCCTATCACAATCTTGTTTATATAATTCAAGAAAAGAGGTGTTAAAAACAGAGCCCCTTTTAATCCTTCACATCTGCTAGAAGGGCAACATTCTTAGCTTCTCTATCAATAATACCAACCAATCTGCCAGCCAGCTACTGCAAATATATACGGCTCAAATACCATCAACCCCATCCTTTCTCATTTGTTTTTTCACAAACCCGTCTAATCTTTTCAATTCCACTATAATGATAAGTAGTGACTTTAATGTCGTCATTAACCCCCAGCCCGAACAGATCAAATAACACCAGCAGCCCTCGGCTTTCACGGTCCACAAATATAGTAAAACATTGTATGAATGACTTTGGTCTGTGATGTTTGGTGCATAAAACATACAGGCAAAAGGGAACTTTTAAAAAAAAAAAATTCACATCTATGTGGAGCTGAATTGTCCCCTGAGAAGCTCACCTGCTCTGGGAAAGAGGGAAAGCAGTACTCTTCTAGGTAAAATGAAATCTTACTGATCCCATAAGAAAAGGAAGAATGATGAACTAGATAACGACATTATTATTATTTGACAACAAATAATCATAGAGCTGGAGAATGCTTATGTTGCCAGCCCCACACAGGAAATTGAAAATGACTTGCTGAAATATGGTTCGCTGACTCTCTCTATTATTATTTACCTTTGTTGAGCAACTTTGACTGCAGATCATCTCTTTTGATGTGTCAAGTCAAAAGTAATGACAATGTGAGCTGATTGTTAAGACCAAATCACTAATAATGGCTCCTTAATTATTCTACAAGTTCCCTTTACGTAATTATTGTCAGGCTGACAGTTTCGTCAAAGCTTTTCTTCTTTTCTTTTTCTTCTTATTTCAATTCAGAACATGATTTTCATATGTTCAGTCGTGTTCTGAATGATTTGTCCTATTATTGCCTTCGAAGCATTGTAAATAGTTCTTATTATCAGAACCCAACTGTGGGGCAAATTGCAAACAGTCTTTGTGCTTTGAGTCCGTCCCACCCATGCCATCCAGTTTTAAAAACAATTATCTCCACTGTGTGCAAAATATATTGAAATCTAAACAGAAGAAATGCAATGACCGAAGATCCAACAGTACCATAATATATACCACTGGCACCGATAATCTCAAAATTAGTTTATGAGAAGGTGGCATGGTATGGACCCCAAAAGAAGTAGTGCTTACAGTAACATTATTCCTCCTAAGCAGGCAACAACAATGCTTTAACAATTGCTTTCATACGTCAGTTGTTGCTAACTTGCTGTTTTATCTGCAAGAACACGTAGTATTGCTGAAGCGCCGTTCACACCACAAAGTAGTATTTACTCATCCATACAAATTAGGTGAGTCTGGAAGCTTGTTATCAAATGACTACTCACAGGGCTAGTTAGTGGACCGCTTTAGCTGGGCAGATAACCACTTGCTCTCTAGTCAGCCTGGCCGGGCTTCTGCTAGCCAGTTGCAATGCAGCTTCTCTCTAATTTCTCTCCGCTGTTCTGTTTACTTCCCTCTGGCATTTTGTCCACCATTGCATGCCATTTTATTCAATAAAAAGTTACTGAAGAGGGAAAATAAAACTCATTGAGCTATTGAGCTTGCTAACTGACATTTAGCAGACTCTGTTAAATAAAAGTGAATGGTGCAACACTGCTATTAAGCAACAGTAGCTTCCTCCATTTTGGACTTTCCAGCTCTCTGCTGCCTCAAAGAGTTCATCACTGTCAACATGGCTTGCTCCTGGTAAACAGCACAAATTCACATTTCAGAGTTCACCAAAGTTGAAAAGCTGAACCCAGCATAGAACAATTGCATGGATACATTTTGCTAACTTGAGCCGACAGATTGCAGGTGACATTAGGAAGTTATTTCTTTCTATTAAAATCCAAATATATTGTATCATTTATCAAAGCCTAGCCAATTCAGTAACAGATTTGGTCTCAGTATTTATAGTTATCTTGCAGATGTATGAGTTGCTTTACTCCTGCTTTAAAATAGTCTAGAGGAATGTACTCATTGTTGCATCACACAAGATCAAGATTTTATCTTGATAAAGAATTTAACACACTTCTCTTACTGAAGCGGTAACTGTGGAGGGTATATGTTTTTTCGTGCTCCAGTTAAGGCTTGCATTTTCAATGTGTAATATCCCATAAATAGCATTACCCACTACCCCTCCTTGCATGCATGCACACACACACATGCACACAAACATGCATGCACATGCCCTCAGTGGTGCATCACAAAGGAACTGAGGGTCAGAGCCAAAGGGACTAACTGTCAGAGGAGGCTCCTACATGCATCAATGCAACCTGATGGTCCAGAACCTACATTTCTTAATGTGGGCCTGGCTTGGAGGAAATACTCTCAGATCGGCTTCTTAATGTCCTTCCCACTTAGCAAGCACCGGTTTTTGCCAAGCGAGCAGGAGAGTGACAAGTTAATTTGATCACCCAGGTAGAGCAGAGATTGGCACATTACTACGATCTCACCAGTGTTTGGACTAACAGAACAGTGTCTTCAACCAGCCTTTTCCATCAAATGAGCAAGGGCACTGAGGCATGTATGCATATGCACACACACATGCAGTCACAAAGAAACCAAAACACACAGGTGTATGTGGAATAAAGAAGCACTGCATATAAACACTGGACTCCGTATCCATATTCTTTTCATTCATATGGCATCCAACTATTCCAAATTCCCTGTTTTCCCACACACAGAGCTAGATTGGATGAAGTTTTGGTCTGTTTACAAGATACATGCTTTGAAGAGTATATGCCAGAGTAATTCATCTATGGTCTGATGGATACCATGGCCCCAGGCTCCATTCCTGGGAGACTACACTCTATTTGAAGCACACTCATCGTGCTTGTCACCATCCTCTCAGTACATACACTGTATTTTTCCACAGTATCTCATGTGATGTGTGTGTGCCAGGAATAGGGGCATGAATAAATTATTGATGCCAGACTCTATTCTGTATTTAGTTATCAGCCACGCTTAATAATATTGCATCCTATTCAGGTTTACTAGAGGCCTAAATTGCAGTGACTTGGTACATAAAGAAGCAAAAATAGCTTTAAAAATGGGTAATTTTCCTCAATTTGCTTTTGTCTGGTGGAACCACTTTGAAAGAAACATTATGGCCTTTAGTGAAATATCATAAGTCACAAAAAAACAACAAAAATGTTTTTAGTATCCGAATTAGATTTTGTCTTTTTCATGTTGTATGCATAATCTCGCTGACAGCACAGGAAAATATAGAAAGGACGTGGATTTTTTTTCCCCTGACGCACAATAAGTCTGAAATGAAAAGCTTTTTGAGAGCTCCAGAATGCTGCTAACAATTTGCATATTTATAATGCTTGTTAAGAGAACAGCAAAGATTAGACCCACTCTAACAGATGGATCTTTTCAGTTGCTGGAACTCAGAATTGTTATGCAGTGAGCTGAGCAAAGTGAATTACTTTAATAAAAGTACTATGGAAAAGTCAGTCACCTCAGCCAAAGATCTTTCGCAAGTAGCATGGGTCTAAACATTGTATGAAGCATGTAGATACATTCTTGATACTGAATGGAAGGTATCTTTGGTGGCAAAATGGTGGGCCTTTGGATGGCTGTATCTATTCATGTTTTCATGGAGTAAAGAGAACGAAGGTCGCCTTTTGCTTGACCAACCGTGTTGAACTATCAGCCTTAGCCTCTGCTGCAGAGTTATTATATATTTCTCAAAAATCAGATTTAATAGATGTGACAAATCTCAGATAATTGGTGCATCCATTCCAAGAGGCCACTCAGACTAGCAGGGGAGAAAACATAACACCCTCACTGGTGGGAGTAATGACGCATGTTTCAAAGGATTTATGGATTCATCACCTGCACCATAATCATCCTTTGATGAGGTGTTTGTTAGAAGGCAGATGTTCATTAGCACTTCTTAACATATGATCTTGGGACATAGGGATTTTTGTTCTTGGCCAGCTTTCTTGGATATCCTATGCTTAGTTATTGTAATTAAGTTTTCCTTGAATGGCTCATGTAAAATTTAATGTTAAACTTGAATATCTTTTACTTTCAAGGTTTTACCTGTGGCTTATAAATATCTGTATATCTGAAGAAATACAAATCATATTATCAGACAAAAATACAGTGTATTGGCACATAATGGTACATACTCATGTTCACAATAAGCCTTTTTGCTGAGTTAAACAATTTTTTCCTACTCTTTCACATCCTGGTGAGTGTCATTGAGTTATACACCAGGACTAATCCTGTCCCAAAATGAAATCAGACTTTGTTCGCAGTTCTTAATTTAAATTCCCAAGCAATATACCAGTGTTACATCAGAAATTAGATAATGGGGACAAAAACACAAATGATATGAAACAAACAGGGCACAGCCAGACCTACCATGAACCTCCCTCTTTAAAGTATTATGTGTGGTCTATCACAGAGCAGGCTGTAAAATGGAGCTCTTGAATAAAACATTGATACGTACTTCCCCCGAGGAGATGTACATGTGTATACAGTGCTGTGCTCTGATTCTATATTCAAAAATAAAAACAAACTACCAGAAACTGCATTGAGACCAACATAATGAGAAACAATGTGCATTTTTAAATACCTCTTCTCTGCAGTATACGGAACAAGGGAGGTTGTTCAAAGTCGTTGCCAATTCAGCAGAGTGTGAAGAGGCTGGATAAACAACTTTCTATCACCATCTTTAAATAGCTGCACAAAGACAATGCTATTTCCATAATCATCACAATTGTCACTGGCTACCGCCTTTTCAAATGATGATGGATTTGCATCTGGGATTGAATAATTGACTGAGAGTGACTTTTTTGGGGTCGATGAGTTTGAAATATGATGACTGCACAAAGGCATTAGTAAAAATACCACCTCCCCCTGTCCCCCAGCTTTCCTTTACTTTTCCACTGCACATGATGAGATGTGACAAAATGTCTTCTCTTCTGTAACAATTGTGTCTGATTTACCAAAACTGTAACATAACAAGGAAACAAAACAAAAAAAAAAAACAAAAAAACAAAACAAAACATACACAATATGCAATACTTCTTATCCTTCATGGACAATTCTCTGGCCCTGGAAAACATTTGCTATTGTGCTGGTCCGACTCCAGGTGTATCTGTAGTCACCTCGAGACAGAACCGGAAGCCTAAGGAGGCAGTAGGATGGCAGAAGGGGTAGATAGTGGGTCACTGTCCAGAGTGGTGGTGCAGAGCATTAATTGCTGAATCAGAGTGCATAGCTGGGTCCTCTGCAGTGGCAGTAATTGGGAGGGGAAGCTTGCTGACAAGGCAGTTGAAACTTTGTGGAAGGTCTAATGACTGGGAAACTCAACTAAACATCAGTAGAAATAGCCACCTTCAGGAGTTACTACATGTAGGTGAAACTGATGTCAGTTTTTTTTTTTTTTGTTTTTTTTTTTTTTTTGTGCGGACTAGTCAAGTTAGAAATAAGAGAGCAGAGACTTGCTGAAATTCTGCTGTTTACAGTTACATCTGTTTAGTTTCAACCAAACAAATTAGTTTTTTATTTGGATAAATGTTAAATTGAGTGGGGCTTGAGCTCTTTCAAGACTAGTAAAGCATGTGAGTAATGCGGTCTATAACAAACAGCACATGTGGATAAAAGCAAGAATTTTTTACCAACACCACCACAGACAGAAATTTTCACCTGACCTTATTGCATGCTCTTATAAATAATGTCACCCAAGAAGACAGTCAATAATAACCACGCACATACACCAGAAGTGATTTACTTAAAAGCCGTTCCATCCACAATGTATTAGGCAGGAATATTTGTTCAGGTTTTGAACTAATTTGGCTTCTTCAAATGTGAATCAAGCTGCCAGGGTGGAACAAAAGTTCAGTCAGTGTTATGCTATTGCACGCTGTTTGCCACATGAAAACCAATCCATCTGGCCAAAAACGACAGTGATTGCCAAATGTTTCTATCATCTTTCACCCGCATTATTGTTTCTTGGAAGTAATCTTACCAGTCCCCCGCATGTCTTTATGGACGAATAAATCATATAACTGTCACAGTTTCAGGAATTCTGTGTGCTCTTTGTCCTCAAACTACTTGGTTTGTAAAAGTGTGTTTACCACTGAACTCAGAAAGTGGTGTCAACAGTCATTTTTCAGTCTATTTTGCTGATTGAGTATTAAGCCATCATTTGCTGTTTGCTGTCATTTAAAATATTGAAAAACAGTATCTGGGAATGAAGGATGGTGAGACAGACCAGAGCAGTTTACTTATTTTCATCTGACATACTAATAACCCACTGTATGGGCTACATACAACCTTACAGTATGCCATTTTAGCAGTTAGTACCCCAGAAGCTAATGCTAATATAAAAATATATAAATATAAATATATATGTATATGTGTGTATATACACATACATACACACGCACACACGTTTGGTCAAATACAACAGTGGTGCTCTTCTCTTCGCTCATTTTATAGTGCACATGTGCAGAATGTGGATTTAGCACAAATGTATGCATGATATCAAGTGTGATTGTGATATCTGCAATGTGATATAGAATCGTTGAGTGTGTGGATGTTAGTGTTGATTCTACTGTTCTTTTACTAGTTTGTCAGTTTGAAACAGGCTTAAGGCAAATAACATGGCTTTTATAACAGAGTGATGTGGTGAATTGAGCCCTGAAGGGCTGTGGAAAATAAGTGTGTGCGCATTTTGTTTGCTTCAGTGTGTGCTCTTAGATGCCTTGCCGTGGGCGTCTGTCCTACAGTATGACAGCGCTTTTCATAATGCACAAGTGACTGTATGTGGCATCAACCTTAATTTTATTCACACGCACCAGACCAGAAACCACATTATTTATATAATTTTATACATATGTACAGTAATATGCAAAAGACACACCAGATATTGATTTGATTCAGGCTTGTTCTGTTTACTTTGTTTGAGGTTAACTGACTGACTAATTCATATATATATTAATACCTAGCTGCAGCAAATTCACACCCTTATTATTTTCTGCCATGTTTCTATTCTCAGCTTTTTATGTTACTTAAAGGGTACAACTGATTGGGAATTTTCACATGGCTTTTTGTGTGTGACATAAAGGACTTTGCTTCTCTTTGTGAAGATAAATGATCTACAATGTTGTGTGACATGCTGGTGTGGAGACAAGCCAGCTGGAACATAAAAAGAAAGGTGGTGCCTTTTTTCCCCCCAGTTCTGTCCTCTTTTATCTCTATAGATATCAGGTGGTATTACATATGTTGGGTGATGGATGTGTTTTAAAGGGATGTGGATTTGCTGCAGGACGTCTGATTGTGGTTGCATTGTAATGTGACTGGTTTTTGTGGGGGTTACAGTTTGCCACTGCAAGTGTTGTTTATGTTTTGGTGGTAGCAAAGGAAAGTCTGTAAAATTATAATTTAATGTAGTGTGATTTGCTTGTGAATAATACAGCTTTATGGAAAATGAAATATGAAAGATTTATTTCATGAACCCTGTTCACTTCTCTGAAACACAGCTTGAGCTTCATCCAATTGCAGAACAGGACATTTACAATCCAATATCTTGGGCCTTACAGTAAATGGTTCTATTGTGTAACCACTGTCTCAGAAGCTGAAGCAGACTGATGCAGCTTTTGGCACAGACAGCCTCTCTTGCATTATGTACTGTAAGTGAATTAAATTAATGCACCCATCTCCTTTCTGCTGCTAGACAGTATTTATTAGTTTGATCTACATCCATAAGTCTTATTCTGTGTCACAGCTCCATCTTTTATGCTGCTGGCTGAGTGAAAAATGCAAGTGCTGTGCAATAACAGCTCTCTACCTGTCTGATGAACAGATATGTGTAACATATTACTTTCAAGTGTGTGGGCAAAGCGCTGCCCTGTCAGTAAATATGCCTTGACCTTTTTTTCTTCTGTCATCATTCAAGATTTATTACTGAACAGACCATGCCAGACAAAATGTTCTCTTCCCTATTTCCAGAGTGCAATGCACATTACAGCCATTATAAAGGGACCATTTTCTTAATTCATTATTATTGTCCTGTTGTGTAGAGCAACAACAACATCGGCAAAGCAACTACTGGAATATGGTAGAGGAAAATATAACAGTATACAACAGAGCCGTGAAAACAAAGCGGACCAAGCATTTCCCTTTGATGCATGGCAGTCTAGAATCCCATTATCTCTGCAGGGTAAGAATCCCAGAGATTCGACTTAGGAGAATATGCCTTAAGACAGGTGCACAGAAGCAGACACCAATGTTGATAACAGACATTGGCATCTATACCCAGAAAGCTTCAGCGGCAAGCAACAGTTGACTGGTTTTTCCATAGAGATCCAAGCAGAAACCACCATACATTACATTAGCTTGTCACTAATCTGGGTTGAGCTCAAAAGCATTAAAAAAAATCAGGATAGATTCAAAACTGGATTTAAAAGATTCTCATGGTTTTGGCACCAGGGAGCAGCATTTGTTCACAGAGCAGAAACAGCACAATTAATTATTCCGGTGGAGTAGCTGTTTCCTAGTGATACATGTAATCTTTTATGTCCCCCTCCTAACCATCCACATGTTGTTCCTCTGTTGAAAAATAGATGGTTTTCAACACTTGGTTTGGCAAAGAAATGGATGGCACACATTATAACACCCAGGTCACTGCTGGTGCAATTCATTACAAGTGTACTGCATTTATCTTTTGAACTAACCTTTTCAGGTAGGGAAATAGTGGCAAAAGGACTGACTTCATTTTGAAATGGATTGTTGGATGCAACTAGTACGTGTAAAAGTGTGTTTGTGTATGTCTTATGTCTTGTAATGTGTACTTGACCAGTGTTGCATCCATCTTTGTGAGTGCCAAGCGCCACTCTGGGCGTCACTCTTCATTCTTTTCTAACATTTCCTGTCATGTACCTCTGAAGGACAGAGGTAGCGCAGCCTCTGCTCCTGCTGCATACATAGCACTGTAACAAGCATCACCTCTGCAACACAAGGTTAATACTACTTGTCTGTGTCACAAAGACAGGCCCCCTGATTATGATTGATCAGGTTCTTATCAAGCCCCACTGTGCGACGAGACATTTGTGGAAGGGCTGCTGTGCTCTACTTTAGGACTACAGCAGTCCTTGGAGAGCGATCACAAGGTGCACCTACTGCCAGGAACTACAAAGGAGAACAAAAAAAAAAAAAAAAAACTTGTCATGCAGTGTCATCTGCATTGCAATGAAGGCGGTGAAAATTGGAGTGAGAGTAATGAGAAACCACAGTGTTACTGCATTTTGATTGGCACTTTGACCTGGCAGGTTTGTTTAATCGTCTCAGATTCTTTGCGATTATAATCAGTCATTCGTGCCTCCCGCTGTGGTGATGGCAGATTTATGGAAATTAGGGCATCATAATCCTGATCAGGTTGTGTCGGCTTATTGTGCGCACGGAGCTTCACAACTCTGCAGTAATTGCCTCTTGCAATCTTCTAAATCTTGCTTGTCATACCAGCAAATCCATGGGTCCCTGTTGTTTTTTAGTAGTGACCTTGGCTTGGTGTCAAAGCTTTGGAGCAGGCTCGTTCTGAACGTGGAGGTAATAGGGGGTTTGTCTTGAGAGATTCCACTCAGATTTCACTAGTGTTTCTCTTGCAATTTCTCAAAACATACAAAATGCAAAAGTGGGCAGTGCAATGGTGGAACAAAACCAAAATTATTCTAATCAAGAAGAACATTTCAGGTGAAGGGATGTGACCTTGGAACCTGTCAAACGCTCAGACTGTGAGATGAATGGAATGAGAAGGAGGAGCTTAAATCCGAGTCCTCAAAAGCAGACTAATTACCTTAAAACACTGATAACTCTCAAATCCTCTATTTCCTTCAGGCTATGCATAATGGTTTATTAACTCTACATAATTGACCATAATTAGAAAAGGGTGTTAGATCTTTTGTCAGAAACCACAGCGTTTTGCCATAATGTTGCCTTTTAATGTCAAATTGTAGACACTAATGGGCTTTTTTTTCTCTGTTAATAGCCTGAATACAGCAATGCTTTAACTATTTGCCGCAAAGAATGAAAACTATTAATCGCCTATCAGTAATGGTATAAATATATAATACAAGAATAAATAACAACAAGGATTTTAATGTTCAGTCCCTGTAAGTAATTCATCCCCAATATTACTTATTCCTCTTATCAATCACCTGTTTAGTTTACTGCCCCCTTTAGTGAATTGAATAGTGAATTGAGCAGACTGTCCCTCAAGAAGATTCTAATTAGGCAGAACGAGAGAACGCACTTGTTCTGGAGGTGTAACCTTTAAGTCCAGAAGCAGTCTCTGAGAAGCGCATACTATAAGTTGAGATCAGCTGTTCAAATGGGCGGGTATGATTTACCAATCTAGAGCAAAGGTGGCAATATATCTAATACACATTGACAGAGGTGATAATTCTCAAGAGCCAATTTGGCCTTGATATATTTTTTTAAAGTGTTAAAAGTTTTGAGAGGAGGCATTCTACAGTTTTGTTAGTCTTTGGGAAGCAGAAATTGTAAAACAAAACAACAAAACCCGGCATCGGATACAATCCAAACCAAAAAAAAAAGACACATTCATTTGAAAATCAAAAAAAGAAAGAACATTTTAGTTTCTGGACTCTGAAGTCACACTGTCTGTAACCTCAAGATAATCTTGACAAACGGAGACTCTGCTGTTGTTGGACTAAATCACATGGACTCTATATAGTAACCTTGTTTGTCATTTTCCAAGGGTGCTTGCTGTTTATTTGACGCAGCGTAATGTTTAAACAGTCAGGAAATGATAAAATGAAAACTGGAGAAAGATAATTTGAAAAGTGACACAATCTCAACAGTCCAGTTTGCATTTGTTTGTGCTTTATCATTTTTAATCAGTGTATAATTTTCATGTGTATCATTTCCCTTTTGCTTCATGGTAGGACTGAAGGTTTTGGGAGGGGACTTTCATTTACTCCCTTAAAGTAGACTTGAATATTAATAGAGTGTATGTGCATGCATTTGTGTGTTCGTATGAGAAGACAAATACCATGGGCTTTAACCTCTATGTGAGTGAACCCACAGAGGAGGCCAGACCACCTGTCCAATTGCCTTTGTGTATAGATACTGTGGTGACATTTTAAACCACAACACAGCACTCAAATGTACAACCCTGCCATCACAATCAGGGGGAGGGCATTAAGTGTGAATTCACGTGGAGAAGCTTCAGCGTGCAAGGATGCTGAAACTGTTTGGTCAGCGCTCAGAAATTTACCAGTAGAAATTATTTTTTAGAAGCGAATCAGCTTTCTCAAATGAGCTTCATGCAATAATGGCAATTTTAATAACATCAGTTTTTAATCACTCTGTTTGGGGATTTTCAAGTTTACGTCTCTCACGGACTCTTCCCTGCAAGGTCCTGAAATATTCAGGCGCTGTGAGCGTGTGTGTGCTGTGTAAACAACAGTATCGGCTGCTGCTGGCGCCAGGCGAAAAGAGCTGATGAAAAGTGAACTCAACATGCATTTGCTTCTACAGATGTGCGGCTGTGTTGTGATGGTCTGACAGCACCCAAGTATCTCATGTGTATCTTTATTATGAGGGGGTGGGGGGTTCCAGCAGTCAGTCATCTGTGACTCAATTACAAGGAGACAACAAAAGAGCAGTATGATCACTTTTGTCTGGAATCCACATAGCAATCATATTTGCTGCTTGTAAATTGAATTAGAGGACAGGAATGGGAGCAGGTAAAAGGGAGACACAAGAGGGCTCTTTGCTCGTCAGGACTAATTGTGTCTCCGAGTGTCACAAAGCTTGAATAGAGAGAGTGCTGCTGTAATCAGAGGGCTGTGTGCTTGTTCATCAGCCCAGAACCTTTCTGCGCCATTGGCTCCTCTGACTGAGCCCATGACAACAGAAGGAACTGCATTACACTGATTGCAGCATCAACCCTATAACAGTGAAATACAGCAGTTTAAGGTCATGTAATGCTCAGGAAAATGTGCTACACAGAATGTCATACTGGGGTGGTGGGGGCTGGCCGTGTGGCCACTGTGGCAATTTCAAACTCCAACAGTAATCCATGTTCTGAGACAATGATACTAAAAAAAAATATAAGAAATAATAAGGGTGATTTTTCTGCTTTATAATGATCTCATTTGATATGACACAAAAGCAGAATTTATCTCATCTTACTATGAAGCAAAACTAAATATCACTTGTTTTTATCTGGGGGCTTTAGACATGACTTAATGTGCCTCAATCCATTGACTCACTTTATTTTTAGAAGTGCTATTTATGCTGCTCTTTCTGCTTCATTGGTTCGTACACAGTAGGTGAAGAGCCCAAAATGAACTCTCCACAAGGATACACACTGTAGAGTTTGTGTAAACCCACTGGACCATGGAGTGCCCCCAACTGAGTGCAGGCCTGAAATGGACTAAGCCATCTAAAAACTGCTTTGGTCCCAGACCTACATTTGCTTCTGTGATGGCAACAGTGGATTTTTTTTTGTTTGTTTTTTTTTTGTTTTTTTTGTTTATTATTTTACCATGCCTTAGAGTCTGTATCTGATTACTGTCAAAAAGCAATCTCAGTGTCAATGATCCAGTCATCCAATGTCCTTGAGCTCTTCTCTTTCCCTTTTGTGTATGTTAAGGCGTACCTTATAGCAGGTGAAATAAAGAAATCATAAGTAAATGCAGAAGTGTCTACAACTTTAAGAGTGGTGAACAACACAAATACCCACCGCATAAAGGCACACAGCCCTCAAGATTTCCCAGCGCCATCTGTATTTGCTCATGCATACACTATATAGCAGTTTCACAAAGCAGGGGCTAAAATATGCAGTTAAAAACACCAGCAATATTATTCACTGATTCCCCACAGTACAAGTGTATTTAATTAGAAAAACGTCCATGTACTGACTGGAGAGGTCAGCGCATCACTGTGCAAGCAGTCCCCCTGGAAACTCAAATGACCAACGAGGTGGCAATAATCATATTAGAGTCACTGAAGACTGGTGAGGCAGGAATGAGGGGAGTCAGATATGAGCAAAATATGTCAAAATGTCAAATAGCATATCAGTGACAGAATGCTTTAAAAAAAATACTTACTCTAATACTACAAAATAATGAATAAACAACCTGATTTAAAAAATACATAAATAAATAAAGCTCAAAAGGAGTGGAATACAGTAGAGTGTAATTCAATAGCTCTGTAGGATATTATTTTGACCTTGGTATCATTGCATTTGGCGAAAGGGAAAGTCGTGGGCTTAGTGGCACAAGGTCCATACCAATCTTTAGATGTTGAACTTTCTTGTTAATACATCAACAAACCTCCCTCAGGTTGAACCCGATCAGGTGGTTGACTAGCTGTTGTAAAGTCTCTTCTATAAATGTTCAAAATGAAACGTGCGTGATAAAATGAAAAATGTGTATATAGTGAAATATATTTATATACAAGTGGTAGATATGTCCGAAAAGCCTATTTTCTTTTCTCTATTGCTCAGCCACTTTCCAAGTAGAATAACCCAGCTGAGCATGTCTTTGATATCTGATATAATCACAGATGACATATGGCCTGAGTGAAAACCAGACAGAACCTCTCCTCTCTGTGCTTGTTATAAATTCTGCTTTATAGAACTGAAATTACTGCAGTGCTTTTAGGTAATCTCGTTTCCTCCTTACCAAATTGACCTTACATTACTTAAACTGGATAATTAAAAAGGAAACTAAAAAAGAATATTTATGTGGATGAAGCCGTCAGTAGCTCGACTAACAATTGCACAGAATCTCTAAATGCACAAAAAAGAATAAATAAAAAAAAAATAATAGTACAAATGGAAAATTTGAACTATTTTTCTCTGAGGGATTTAATTTAAAATGGGAACAGTGCGGTGGTGAAAACAAACAGGCTGGGTGACCTCAGCTGAGAATGACAGTGTATCCTGAGGGACTGCCGTTTCTGATCTGCTTTTCTGTGCTCTTCACAGTGTGAAAAGCCTTTTATGATTTTCTCCGTTCAATATCTTTGTAAATTAAGTTCAGCTTTCCCCATACCATACTCCATCAGCAGTATTTTTCCACACTATGCTCCAGTTAGATAGTCCAATATGAAAATCATATCCTTGCATTTTCAAAAAAGAAATATTAATGAAAAAAAAAAAAAAAAAGCACTTTTTTACAGTCATATACAGTATACACAGTGACCCACAGCAGGACACCAAAACAGCATTTCTGTGTCAAGCTTTTGTACATGTCTGCACCAACATGCCCATGAGAACATCCACAGAAATTTACATCAAAATACAATTTATAATGCAACTAAGGCTGAGGTTATTTATCTTTAGATTGATGGCTGGGTCCTACCGATAACGTTGTCTGTATGACAGACAGTAATCCAGTTTTTGCATGAATATTGATAATCTGTTCGCAACCCCTCAGTCACTTACTGTTCTTGTCACAGCTGTTGCTGTGCCAAACGCCGTGGTCCAATATGGTGACTCACCAAAATGGAAAGCATGAGTCAAGACACAAACAGCTGCTACTATTGGCAAACAAGAGAACATGGATATAAAAAGAGAGGATGGAGTTTTTTTCTTTTTAATAGATAGATAGATAATAGAGTTCTTTTTGAATCAGCAAAAGTAATCCAACAAACAACACGTAAAGCTGAACACGACTGAACATGGTCCTATCATGTTACATGACACATAAAAAAAAAAAAAAAAAAAAAAGATGTGTGTGTGTGTCCACCTCCACTGGGTATCTCATTCTCTTGCACTCCTAATGGGCTGCGCTGCATAAACCACAAAAAATACCATGTTAAAATGGCTCAGTTTGCTCTGCAATCTTTGTGCTTAATCTAATGAAAGTAACCACAATGGAAGCAGAAATGGCACAAATATCTGTGACTGCAGGGATTTAAATGGAAAGAGGGAGGTTTTCACACAGTGTAACAGCAGTTGTGGAATGTTATTATCCATGAATCCATTGTTTCCCAAGATTTTTTGTTGGTGTGCGAACAGCAGATTCAGTAGCAGTTTTGTTGATGTCATTTCAGCCTAAGACCTTCAGAATCTTAGCACAGATTGTCTCTTGTGCTGTGCTTCCCGTGAGATAGACTCATGTGTTCATATTAATAACAATAACTGTATATTGCATTTGCCTTCTTTCACTTGCATCTGTTGTTATATTATTTTGAGATATGAGGTGAGAGAGTATTACATTTATTTTTTTCAAATTTCAGGAAAAATGCACAGTGAAAATAATAATTTTGGGTATCGTCCACTGTTTTAAAAGAAAAAAATAACATTCATCCTTCCTTCCTAATTTTCTTACAGTCCCTAAATATGGTCTGACAACGTGCCCACACATGAAACTTGGTGAAGCAATCTCCTCGGGCAATGATTAAAATGGATTTCATCTCCATTTGCAGATAAATGTATCCTATTGACCCTGGCCCTGCAGAGACATGAAAGCTTTCTAAAGAAGAATAATATACAACAGTGCAGAGCTTAGACCAAAAATATTAACCTTAAAGTTCAATTAAAAAGTACGATGTTGATAGATGGATGTTAAGCCCAAGTGAATTGAATTTTCCTATACCTCTAAAATCAGAGGAGACTGGCTTGGGTGATGGATGATGACATTTATTTGATTTGGGAGATATTACAGTAGGTACTGTCAAGAAATATAAATGGATATAGTTTCACAATCATATTTTACCAGAGGACCAATACTCTTTTGTGGATGTGCAGCAACAATAGCAAAGGTGGGACAGACAGCCAGGGGGGAAAAAATGGCAGTTGATTATTGCTCAAACAATAATTGTGTGGAAGGGTCAGATTCACAGATATGTGAACTGTAAAATCCAGTTAAAGAATTTCTTTCTTTGTTGAACATTTGACCTGCGGTATGTTTGTGGCCACTGCAAGTACAATGTCTTTTACGCATTTGAATCTTTGAATGTCAACAGCAAGAATAATGTGCCAGAAATTAAAGCTAAATGTATTTCACCTTGAAGCAGGAACAGAATTATAAGTCCTAATCGTCTCCTCTGACCCGTTGTAGTTCACAGCTCAATATCTGCCATTCATCCTGATAAGCTACTCTGAAACGTGCATTTTAGCCTGCAGGGCAAAACCCACTTCAGGTGTGTTGAAGATGCAGATGGCGAGCACAGCCAATCTGCAAGAAAATGACTTTGAATAGGTTCAGTGTTCCGCTGTTCTATTTCTTCCCAGCATATTCTGGCCTGTTATGTGGCAGATTGCTTCACCATTGCAGGCGACATCCAACTCATTTGGACACACTCATTCATAAGCACCACAATGTTCCAGACATTATTGAAAAATTAGTTTTAGCTAAATGACGTTCAAGTACAAACAGTACACTGGAGGTCTCAGGCTAGACCTTTAGCCTCCTAGAATATTCCATAAGATTTTTGTTATGTTGTATGTTAATGTGGGAAACCTGCACCTTGCCACTTTATCATTTTGAGGACTCGGCTGCCAAAAATGGTTGATGGTGTGTATGCCTCAAAATGTATCTTTAACTTTAAATCTTTGTTAATTCTTGTGTTAGGGAATTGCTGCACATTTTACTCGGATGCATTATTTCCTAATCAACCCATGCCATGACGTATATCAAACGTATCAGGATTTATCAGTATCTTCGTTCATGTTTTTGTCCTGGCATTCAACCTTTCTCTCATATACCCATATATCTGTCTTTTATGAATATGAAACATTCATGGTATGTCATTGCATCCGTGCTTAATTTTTGTGAACTGTTGGCTCTCATATTAATCTGGAGTTTTCAGAATATGTGAGCTCTTGCAGCAGAACATATGGAAGACTTTATGCTGTTAATAACAGTGATTTGTCTCTGTCTGCTTGATGACACTTTCTTAATATCCAATAAATGTATTTATGAGATTATGCACATTTAGAAGGCATTGGGCCTTGGAATTTATGGTGTGTATTTGCAATTCATTCTTTGTAAGTTGTGGAACAAGGTCGTTGGGGGGGGGTGTTAATTCAAAATGGAGATTGTATTTCAGAGTTTGTGAAAACGACATAGTCTTAATATTTTTTTTTCTCTCCAAACAGCTCTGGACGCAGGATTCCTAGCTTTCTAGCTATGTGTGTTAGAAGAGATGAGCCACCCAAGTGTTGCGTATAATTGTCTCTAGATATCCTCTGGATTTTCATTCTCACCTCAACCTCATCTGACACAGGTTTAAAACAATAGCTGCTGTGGACAGTGATTTATTAGAGGAGTATCATCCATTCTTCTTTCGAACTCACATAAAAATGTTGCAGACAAGGACAAAGAAATAAGGAGAAAAAAAAAAAATCCTTCGATGGGTCCTCCCCAGGCCGCCCTATCATTGCGGCTGCATTCTATCTTACCCATTTTTGAGTCTGATCTCATCAGCATTCCAGTTTGCTGGGATGAATTTGACTATCAGGGCTGCAATAGTCTCAAATGATCCGCTTTTCATTTCTCCTCTCTGATGGTTATGAAAAATGTGCCCGCCTGTTCCACTACAAAGAAATTCAGATGTTTCATAGTGAGTCAGACTGGAAAGCTCCCAAATCCTCTCAAATGAAAGCATGACGCAGCTCACTGGGATTACTGCTTGTAACTGACGGATTGTTACATATCATTGGCATGCTAATGATGCATTGTTGCATTACTACAGGAAAAGTGTGTGTGTGTGCGTGGTGTGTGTTTGTGTGTATGTATCTGAATACGGGCACATCTGTGGATCTTTTGTACAGTGGATGGCTTATATGTGTCACCCTGGCTTTAGAACTAGAGATGTGGACTTGTGGTTTACACACTTTACTTAAGAACTTAATTTGATCCAAAATGCAGTCGGTAATCCCATACATTTTTGTGGAGAGCCATCATACAAAGTGTATGACTCTGATCTGCAAGACCACTGTTTGCAGCAATCTTTCATATAAATAACATTGGTTAGGGTGAGAAAAGATGCATCTAATGCAGCCTTGTGAGCCCAGACGGGAAGTAAAACCCCAAGGAAGCTGTGATATTCCTCGTCTTCTCGCATTTCGATTCATTCCCTGGTTCCCTCAGAAATGGCTTGCCAGATATAGGTCGGCAGCATTACAGATCCCAGACTCAGGGCTGAAACTGCCTGCCGTTAAACAAGCTGACTGGGAGTAGGAATCAAAAAGATTGCCACTGCTGTTTTGCTGTGCTGTGCTGTGTTTTGCTTTGCCTAGTGTCCCAGACAGAGAACTATTTACTCAAACTCTCTGGTCTCTGTTTGTCAAAAAATCAATTAACCATCAAACAAAAATTAAAGTTTAACAACAGCCTTTGTGCAAGGATGTGAGGTTGTATACAATTAAAAGCTGAAGTGAAATCAATGAAAAGCACTCTTGAATGTTTTTTTTGTTTGTTTCTTTCTAGGTGCTTCAAAATAACATTTAACAGAGTTACAGTAGCATCTTCAACCCCTCTTCCTCCCTTATATGCAAACTGAAAGGGGTCCAGGCTGTTTTTAAAGGGTTTCATTACAAGGGAGGAAAGAGCTTCAGGGAAAGTTACTTATTTAATAACCTCGGTAATTTGATTTTAGCCACTGGAAGTACAGCAGATTCCTTCTAAAGCCTGGATACCTTCTGCTGTTCCAAAGAAAACTGAAAGATATATGTAAAAATGATACTTAGCTGTTTGGCCAAACATTTTTTGACCACTTGAGTGCTGTTTCCCTGATAACAGGTTAGTGTCAGTAGTTGTTTTAGGGATTTACTAATCCAAGTCTTATTCTTTGAGAACGTTGTACACATTTTGCGAGAGATTGACCATATTTTCACAAAAACTAATCAACATCAACATGATGCTATGTCGGGAAGTTCATCCAAATCTGCACAGTATTTTAGTTGTGTTTGACATTTTACTACTTTTTTTTTTTTTTTTTTTTAGAGAATTTTAGCCTATGCTTATTGATAATTTTATCTAGATGATTTTAGTGAATATTCATTTACCAGGTTTGCTTTGGTTGGATATTGTGTGTCCTTTTGGTTCTTGACATCATTTTAGAACTACTAGCTTAAAGGTGTTATTTGTTCAAACTAATTGCATCTTTGTAGTGAGTAGACACAGCTTGTAGCATGTGCCTTCTTTATTATCTTTATTATTTGCATTATTTGCATTTAAATGAAAATCAATTATATTTATGCCTACCGATATTTGTAAGTAACTATAGTTAAAAATATGTCAAACTCAGATGCTTGTTGTTGACTGAAAGGCATAAACCCATAGAGTCCAAAAAAATGATAGGAGAGCAATCCCATCATACCACGGATCCAGGGACATTGACAATGATTGAGCTTAAATCAACAAATAGACTGCACCCGTTTTCAGTGTTTGTTTCAAAGTCTGTTTCATTTTGGTTTTTGTTTTTTCACAGACAACTGCTATCAGAGTAATTAGGGAGATGTGGCACATAATCACATAAAAATTCGACATAACATGTTTGGAAACGCACTCTGTACTATATAGTAAACTGCTTCTGAGAAATCCATGCTCAGTACAAATGACCAGCAAGCGCATTAAGAGGTTTTCATTTGGCAAATAACTAACTGGAGTGTTCAATCAAGGCAGTTTACTGTAGAATTTGACAGCATTGCTTTATTAATGTGACAGGCAGAGGAGAGGCAGAAAGTCAGAGGGAGAGGGAGGGAAAGCAGAAGAGGGAGTACTGTAGCTGATTGACGGATGAAAACTTGTTTATCGCTGGCCTGTAGATGTGACTGCTGCGGCACCGGAGGGCAGCCATTCTCTTATGCTGGTCAGGTAGCACGCTCCATTTCCTAACCTGTCAGCACGGACAAGCTAAACACAGGGCTTTTTGACATCGGCATTTTACATCGCTCATTCTCACTGACAACTCCAATCGAAAGAAGGTTTGACATGGTGTCATTCCCAGTGGGCCCCCCCAGCAACCTATGTGCTGTGCTCACAGTTTGAGAGGGAGATCAGCGCTGTCTGTGACAGTTTTGTTTCTCCCAGGTATGCAGAGAAAAATGTCACGTTTGGCATCCATGCTCCAAGCAAAAGTTGTCCTCACTTCTGATTGTTTTTTGAATAGGGAGGAGATGACCCTTTGATTTTAGATTTTTTTTTTCTTATAATGATTTTGATTTTGTTTTTTGTTTTTTTGTTTTTTTTAATCTACATCAAATACATGTTTCTTAAGGCTGCACAGTGAATTTAAAGGAGTAGTTTAAAGGAGTACTTTCGACACTTTGGAGGCATGCTAATTTTCTTTTTGCTAAGTATTAGATGAGACTAGTGGAACTAGAATACAAGGAGGTCATTGCCTAAATCTAAATCTGACAGTCATGGATGAGTGAAGTGAATAAAGCATGGCGTACTGGAAGGGGAGTTGTTGCGAGACATGTTTTATTTCTCATGGACATGTTTTTTCTGTATAACAAAGTTGAGATTGCGAGTGAAAATAGAGGACTGTTGCTTATGTAACTGGGAATGCGGGTGAATCTCTGGTAGTGCCCTCCAGTTGTGGTTAGCTTGCTTTGAGTGGGGCAGCATGTTTTCTTGGCCAGCAATGCACAATGACGTGAAGCGGTTTTGGGCTACCTAGGGTTGTCGGTGCACTGCTATGGAAAGTCAAGCAGGCGACCTTGCAGCTGCTGTCATAGTATAATAAGCAGACAGTTCCTTTCATGTTAATTTCTTAACTTCAGTCCTTTTAGTCAGACCATATAATTAGACTCACTTTTAAAAAGAGAGTCTAGTCAAGGTTATCATCTTTCTATAAGGCATTTGATAAATTTTCCATTACATTCCTTACTTCCGTTCGTATTCACATGAGATATGTTGTACCCAGTGTATACAGTTGTGCTCATAAGTTTACATACCCTGGTAGAATTCGTAAAAAAATGTGTTCCGTTCTTTAATGAAAACATGAGTGATCAGGCAATACAAATTTCTTTTAAATGGGATTCAAACTAAACTACGAGGCATCTAAAAAAAAAAAAGCACAATCATTAAATAAGGCATAACAGTAGAGAAAATACTGAGATGATCCCTGTTCAAACGTTTGCATACCCTGTGTATTGCCCCCTTTAGCATCAGTGACAGCTTGTAGTCTTTTGTGGCAGTTGTGGATGACGCACTTCATTTTCTCAGATGGTAAAGTTGTCCATTCTTCGTTGCAAAAAGCTCCCAGATCCTGTAAATTCTTGGGCTGTCTTGCATGAACTGCATGTTTGAGATCTCCTCAAAGTGGCTCAACGATATTGAGTTCAGGAGACTGTGATGGCCGCTCCAGAACCTTCACTTTTTTTTCTGCTGTAGGTCGACAGGCCTCGTGTTTTGGATCATTGTCATGTTGGAAAGTCCAAGTGTGTCCCATGCGCAGCTTCTGGGCTCATGAGTGCCAATCACAAAATGAGTGTCCTCCAGTATTTTATGATAACATGTTATTATATGTAATAAATAACTTCGCCTGACCACTAACCCTGAATGAAAGGAAAGTTTTTGCATGATCAAACATATTTTCTGAAAAATGGACAATATTTCACAAATTTTGCCAGGGTATATAAACTTATGAGCACAACTGTATATATATATATATATATATATATAATATATATATATATATATATATATATATATATATATATATATATATATATATATATATATATATATATATATATATATATATATATATATATATGCCCAGAGGAGTGTGAGGACTGAATCCTTAACCTCCAGTGCACATGCACTTGCGCACACACACACACAGACACTCTCCTCTCAGAGGATCAGGCAAAGTAGTGAGTGAGTCAGCTTGACTTAGAGGTTCTCTGGGAGAGAGGTTTTTAGTAACAAGGCTTTATCACTTTCATTCTGTTCTTTACAACAAAGCACTCAGGCAATTTGAGTTCTAATGCACCTTTGGAAAACAATTTCTTGGGCCTCACTTCTATCAGCCTGGTATGAAATTTAAAGAAGACAGCATCCAAAGGGCTATAGCTGGTTTGGAGCCTAAAGAGGCTACTTAATGGAGTCTAGATTTTAAAGAAGCTGTATAGTTACTCATTTGTGTTTTTAAATGTTCTTGCAAATCCATTAGCAGCCATTATATTATATTATATTATATTATATTATATTATATTATATTATATTATATTATATTATATTATATTATATTATATTATATAGTAGCAGTTACATCTGTGGCTCATGTCCATTCTTGGATTTTAACCACTTCAATGCTCATCTATAGAAATAAAGTGTAAAGCAGGACACTGTGTGATTTTACCAAAACTGGAGAAATTATTCAAAGTCCTGTGCAACTATGTTTATGTAGACAGCACAAAATAGCAGCAGCTTTGGTGTCCAGGTAAACACAGTACAGTACAGGATATGACCTCCATAACATCAGCAAGACCAAAGCAAGAAACTAGATGCGTACAGAAATCCACAGAGAGACATTTTACCAGGAAAGAAGCCTAGCGTAGAGACAGACAGAGACAGAGGGTGTTTGAATTATTTCATTTGATGTCTAAGTCCATTCTCTGTTCTTTCAAGAGAGTGAAGTCTCCATGTCATTTGAAGAAGCTCCACTCTGCTTGTTGCCGTAAAGGTCATTTTGTTTGTTTGTCGACAGAACTTCTCATCCTCGCTTTCAATTGCTGCTGGTTAACTAAACTTACAAAAGCACGGTAGCTGATATCATTGGCAAGGCTGGAAAACAGGCTAACATACCCGATTGTTTCATTGATGACAGCCGGGAACCCCGATGCAGAACTCTTTTTTCTATTACTACAACACATCACTGTTTGTAATACTGTCTGTGTCACTTGTCCTTTGTTGCACATCATTTTGTCTATTTTGGATGCATTCAGTGAAGACAGTTTGTTTTGAGAAAGGCGAGATAATGACATGGCCCATGCACATGGTGACACATTCGCACACTGTAGTTCATATACACTTAGGTTCCATTTGATTATTCATCACCACCTAGAGCCATCGTGAGGTGCAACAAACTGTGAGACGCAAAGTTTGACAAAGAATGAAATACAACTTTTTTTTTCAAACCTTTTCTGCTGCTTGATTTGTTTTTTTCTTAGAAAGGAAGAAAAAGCAAGCAAAAGACTTTTTAGATGTTGCCCTGTCTGTGTGGCATATCATCAACTGAAGAAAAGAAGCCAGGGTCTGAGCTTGCCTGTGACCAGCTCACCCATTAGCTCTCTGCAAATGAAAAATGTCCCTTCAATAAGTTGACTCCTAAGGGTGTAAGAGCAGGAGGCATGAGGAGAGAGGAGGCCTTCTCTGTGGGCAGAGGGAGTGGGCAGCTGGGATGATTTCAATGAACACCCAGAATGGGATCCATCTGGGGCATCCTGGGAGGCCAGAGTGGCTGGAGGAAGCAAATGGCCCTCAGGCCCCTGGCGATTAGCTGGAGCATTTCCCGGAAAGAAAGGCACGGAAGAGATGAGAGAGAGAGAGTCAGGGAGAAATCAGCTGGCTCAGACTCAGGCATTACTTAGACTGCACTGAAAAAGAAACCTGGGGGAAGATTCATCTGTTTAAAGTTTCTTTAAGCTTCACTGCCTCTTTGTTTTATTAGGATCTTGATGTTGTTCTCTTTCCACTTGAGAGAGCAACAAGCAGGCAGTGCAGGACAGTGCTTTGAATAGTATTTGCCTTTTTTTTCAAGATAAATGTGGTTTTCTTCTCTCAAACTAAATTTCATAGTGCATATTAATGCATCTGTTGCCAAGTAGTGACTGGTTTGAAAAATGTTACAGTTAGAGGCGCCCTGTGGACCAGTAGCAGCACTTTGGGGCAGTGATTTTTATGAGCCTTTTCATGGTCTATTTGTATTGTGCATGCACGTGTGAGCATGTGGTTGACACTATACACATTCCTGCAGCTGGTCTCATGCTATTTTGCTATCTAAAGGTGGTGCTAAGGCACAAAGAAGTATAGCAAAGACAGTACCTTACTAATGCAATGAAAATAGAGAAATACTTCATATGCATTGATGAAACTTGCAAACTTTGATGATTTAAGAGTGATCAGTACTTGCAGAGTCATCAATAACTTACCCACATACATTAAATCTTGATGCACAAAATAATATTTGGGAGGTTCACTGTAATATCATTACAGTGAACCTCTGTCATCTCTAAATTTATTTTTAATCCTTCAGAGCCTTGTAAAGGCCCCCTGAAAAAAACAAACAAAACATGCAGCACATAAAAACCCACTGTGAGAATGCTCTATTGTTACCGCCACTGCGATTCATGTGAGCAGTGAGGACGACAGGAGAACCTTTTATTGGAGAAAATGCATATTGCACAGAAGTGATACCCACATTGTATAGAATATGGCACAGTACGGAGGTTAATTTGCAGATAATGTGTTGAGGGAGATGATTTTCCCATGATGCTGAAGGCAGTGCATCAAATGCATCAGCAGTTGACAGGGAAAGAGCTGGGCTTGTGTCGCTGCTGCATCTGGTGCAGAATAGTTTTGTCTGATTAAAAGAGATTCATCTAATAACCCAGGGTAGAGCGGAGTAGAGAGCTGCTGATGTGATGCGGCCTGCTCTCTCGCTCTCCCCCTCCAGCTCCTTTTCTATATTGGAAAGGCAATGGATCATTAGACATGGTGTGGGAAACCAGTGCTAGATTGTTGAATTGAATTTCATTAGATTTTCTTAAGCCTTAATTAGATTGGGGTCTAAGAGACTAATGCCAATTTGAATAATAGAGAAATCATGACAGGAAATTACTTAGTGTTAATTTGATCAAAATAAGATAGGAGGAAATATATAAACTATTCATTATGGGGCCACAATGTTATAGGGATAGATTTTTTTTTTTTTAGTAGGCTACTGAAAGAAGGGCTGATGTAATATAGTAGCTGATAACTTCCACCACAAAGACCTTAACTAGCAAAGCGTTCAGTGACAGAAGTTTTCACCAGACTTAAAGGACCTCACCACAGGGAAAGGTAATGTACGTGTGATTGGACTTGTTTGCAACCTGGTGATATTTTATTGCTTTCAATCTCAGTTTGAGACAACTGGCAGTGGAAAATCTATTTTACAATGCACAGTGTGCTGCCTTGCTTTGACAACACACACTACATGTTAAAGGTTTTCTATGCACAGCTGCAGCAGTCGGGAGCAGAGCGAGGGAACGGGCACGGGCAATGAGGCAGCTTTTTAATGACCGGGAGACTGAGACGAAATGACTGATGCTGCTTGGCTTGGACTCAGCTTGCAGGGGCAGGGGTCCATGTGGAATAAACTGCCCTCCTGGGAACCCACATGCTATAAGAGACAGTATACAACCGACTGTTAGAAGAGGTTGTAGATATAACCCGCGGAAGAGCAGATTAGAAGTCACTCCGGGATGAATTTTCACATGAATTTTCTCTAGAGGATGAACTACTGTTGAGACAGTGAGGATAAAACGCTTCTTTGCACCGAAAGAGCTGAACAGTGACAGAGTGCATATTAAACTAGATAAGCTCGCAGGTCTTGCTATGCAATATCCAAAGAGATACTATGCCAAGGCTTTTATGACCATACAGTTATAGACACACATTTATCAGAAAGCATAAATCTTAGTCAGCAAACACACATACATAACACGTGACTGCTGCGCTGATTTGCCTGCATTTAAAGACAAAACTGAAGGTTGTCCTGAAAAAAGACCTTAATCTGTCAAGGACATTTTACAGTGAATTTATGTACAGCAATCAAATCAATCCAATTGAGACCCGGGCACTGCATTGATAGCTGTTTGGCTTTACAGAGTGTATCACTGATGCAACAAATTGCCCTCCGAGGTCAGCTCATCTCCTCGATCTTTGGTTCTGCTTGGTGTAACAGAATGTGTCAAAACATGATACCGGGCTATCGGGGAGCAATGCTTGTTCGGTCAGGCAGAAATAAAAATTCAAACACAACCAAAAACAGCAATCCCTCACACTGATTTGATATGAGCCATGCCGGGTTTATCCTGTTACTGCAGGATTTGTATCAGGGTATGTATTTCTATTCCGTTCCCTTGAACATCCAGTCTCCGAGGACGAAAGGCACTGTGGGGAAGGGAATTTTTGGTTTTACAGTAGACAAAAATCACTTGTCCAACCTTTTGCCAGAAAGAACAATCACAAGTTTATGGTTTTTTTTTCACCCCATCATTTACTGATGGAAGGGAAAGGAAAAAAAATCAGAAAAACTGAGTATATGCTTATAACTAGGCTGACTGCACAGCCTCAGAAATGACCAGAGAGTTGATTCAATAGATCTATGATGCAGTGTAAATATGTACTAAAACTTGTGGGGCCATTGTCTGTTTAGGTGTACCTAACAAACTGGTAAGTTATGACAATACAGGGATAAAGTACAAGTCAAGACATATATAAATATACATCTTAAACTGTAGCTGGTGGCAAAGCACTGACCATCTGGAGTATCAGTAAATGTCCTGGTGAGCAGGTCAACCTGAAGTCTGAAGTTCATTGATGGCAAGTTCTGTGACATGATAACAAAATGAAAAGGTCCCATGCTGGTTGGTAGATTGGATTGCACTGCTGACACACAGGTGGGAGGCAGCAAATTTCATCAACGTTCATCGTACCTTGAGTTTCAGTTCTCAAAAACTTTTGTTTTGAGAGATTCTATCTTTTATAAATATGAAAGGATCATAGCAGAAAGACTAAGAGACTAATCTCAGCTAACAGCGGCCTGAAAACAGTCTTAAGTTGACCATGAATCAAGCATGTAAGGAAGTAAATATGATGTCCCTTTTTATTTAAATCACCCTCAAAGCTCTCTAAATGCCAGGAAAGTCATCCGTATTTTGCACAAATTTAACTTTGACCAACTCTTGGAAAAATTTGCAAACCACGTCCTCGTTACCTCCCTTTCTTCCTGTTCTAACTACTTGTTGCCTATTTTCTGAATTGTGTGTCTGATGCTGCCTGCATCCTGTAAAGGTGCTTTCAGACAGTGAGCGATTGGCGCCACTTTCATGGTTTTCAATTTAATCACGATGGCTGTTGTGCCACCAAGGTCAGCAGCAAGGAGAGGTGGGGGCCCGCTGCCGCTCTCGGAAACATGCGTGGCTCTTTGTCGCTGCAGATCATGATGGTTCAACTTTTTAAACATGCCACTGTGACTCACCCTGTGACCATGGCAACCACAGAAATCACAGAGGAGGGATACAACACAGGAGCTGATTTTATGAACCGTGAGTTCATTGAATTATACTCTTCTGGACCAGCAGACATGTTAGTAAAGAGAGACTGTCTGTGCATCGGCTTCAAATTTTGATCATCAGGTCTGGGATGACAAACAAAGTCTTTGATAATAGTTTAAAAAAACTGCTAGGCTATATTAATTGTGTCGTTTTACTAACCATTGGCAATGGCAAACTACTCTGTTTAGCTGTGTAATGAGACTGTACTAGGGGGATAGCGGCAGCTTCTTGTGATGCAGCTCCAGCAGACGTTTCCAGGCAGCATGTTCTGCCCGTATCCTGTGCTCCTTTGTATGACCCTTTGTCATACAGAAAACACAGCTGAACACCTGCTTGTGCCATTTGTATTTCAAGAGGAAAAAATCCTGACCACATGCTGTGTGCTCAACATGCAATCTGTGTCAGCAAAGAGAAACAGAAGTTGCAAGTTGAAACCGATCAACACAGATCACATGCATGAGATACAGAGCTGACAAATACTTTTAATTGTCGAATTAATATGACCCACATTTCTTCATTCGTAGCCCTGTAATGGCAGCGCAACATTTACTTAGCTATTTTAAGAGAGGCCTATGCATTAGATAGCTGAGGAACACTTGAGTCGCACCACATCACCATTCGGTGACATGTGTCTCACGCCTTGATAAGCTGGCCTACACACTCATCTGCTCATTGGGTTGCAGCTGCAACCTCTCTATTCCTGCCAACACTGCTGCTAAATCACTGCCCTGCATTACTTTTGCATTATTCAGTGTTTATCGCTGCTGTGTCCCTTGACGTTTCTTCATGAGATGGTGATAGAGGTATACTGGGTGAGGAACTGGATCTCATCCCAAAGGAAACCGATGTGTGAATCAGACAGATTTATAGCTGCTGAACGAGCCCCAGCCCCAATGATAAGTAGCTAATTAGCTAGCTAAATAAATAAATACATGATGCTTATAAAAACAAACTATCATAAAAACCATCATATGAAAAGAAATATTGCAGTCTTTGCTGGCCTTGGTCGTGAAGAACCACCCTAATTCTTCTGAGAAAAGCAGATTATTTTTAGTTGCATTTGCTCCCATCACATTTACAAGCAATATTGTTTTATCGACTGGATAAGTCAATAAAATGTTAAACATTCATAAGAACTAAAGAAGTTCTTGCTTAAAGTTTTGACTTTTAGAAATATTCCTGGTGGCCACTCTTGATTACCTTGGGTAAGAGAACCGTGCAGCATAAATGTAAGTACTTCTGTAGCACAAATGCTTTGCCTTTTTTTCATCAAGTCTATTGACAAACTCACCAGTTTGGTAACATAATGTCATTTAAAATCTTAATGCCTATATTATGATCCTGTCTAGTGTTGATTCTACAACATTTTCCTTTTACAAATACCAGTTACACTCAAGCAATATGTACTATGAACAGAAAGGGTTTTTTTTTCCTCAAGTAATTGAACCATGTATCAGCCTTGAATACAATACAAAGTGTTTTCCATCATTTGAGTGTGAAAATTGATACCCACATACACAAAGCCTTTTTAACTGTGTGGGTGAGCGTAATGATAAGCAAGCAGGAGGGCTCTTTATTTTATTGCACCCCAGAGAAAAGAGAAGTATTAATTTCACACTCTGCCTCACAACTCCCCCATAGAAGTGTATTTTATCTGTGTCATATATGGGAGGTGTCTCTGAGTCAGAATAGAAGACAATTACACCTTGGCCTGGTGACGAATGAATGTGTATCGATACAAAAGGTCACTAAGCAAAATCAGTCATAATGCTGAACTGTATTTTCAGTGAGTACATTTTTAGTGTGATGATTCACCCTCAGCCCCCAAAGTATTTCTGTATTTGACTCTAGCAAGAAGCAGTATTTTGCATAACTCAACAAAGACATTAAAGCCTGAAGTGCCATTGTTGGTCACAGATCACAACAAGCGTGTCCGCTTTGCTTTGCATCCCGTCTACATCACACCCTCCACGACAGCCTTCACTGATTCTAGTTGGAGCGTTGAGCTTGTTTATTTTCTGAGATTGTGATTGCGGTCATCAGTCATTCAGTACCGTGACAGGTTTTTTTTTTTTTTTTTTTCCAAGAGCTGTGGACTCTATTTTAATTATCAGTGCAGCAGGGGGGCCCTTTCTCTATGGCATTCTTTGGTTTTCTCCTTCATTGGAATTGTTTCCTTGTGCAGTGACAACCCATTGCCCTCCCAGCAGCAATAAATTGATTTTGTTACATGCTTTTGTGGGGGTTTAGGTCAATAGTAGGGGGAAAGAAAGGAGTGACAAACATAAATCACAATACACTCTATCTCTGTCCTCATCTCTTCTATTTCTTTCTCCAGCACTTGCTTAAATTGTCCTGATGTCTGATTTTACATTGATCATTGTGCCGCTTCACTGTGACCAACCAGCTGTGCTTCCAAACATGATTACATGATTAGTGTATTAATAATAAGTAGAATATAAACATGTCATCTGCCTTGCGTTGCCCAGGTGCACTATGAATCTGCAGATTTTTCTTATTATCACTTTGATGCTAGTTGTACATGTCGCTGACCTAATACATACAGTTGTATGCAAACCAGTGTTCATTTTGGCAGCTGGTTTCGGTTTAGTCTCAAGTGTACTGTGTATTAGTTGTAGTCAAATTTCAAAAACTACACAGCAAAGATATTTGATTCTAGTTTTCATCATCAGTGACATGTCTCATTTTTGTCATACATTTTTAACTTATGTCTTCAATGCATTTTTAGAACACAGCTGTCTCCATCTTCGTGTACAGTTACCACGGTTACAGGTGTCTCTTGCAGGGTGTCCATGTCACTCTGCTCTGCAGTAGTATAGACTAACTCACCTCAGTAAATCCAGTTAACATTTCCAAACTCTGTTTGTTTGAATAGAACTGCTCTCTTTAATCTAATCTGGTACAGTCGTTCCTGCTACTTAGCATCACAGAAGCTACCTGTGCTGTTTACTGCAGAGCAGTGAGTCATTCAAACGCTGGAGTCACTCACTCGTTCACTAAAAGACAATTTTCTGGGTTTAATTTGAGGGGAGATGCTGTATCGTCGGATAACATCAATGCTGTGATCTTTGTTTAGCGAGCATTTAGAGGACAATTTAGATGGACCGTCGACATTAATCCTGGAACCTTATCACTCCTCCTGATAGCAATACCAAAGATAGTGCGCCCGAAAGTAACGTTAATGTTACCTCCACATCCGCAGGACGTGATAGTTACATTATCTTACCTTTTTATAAATGTTGGTGTGCTTGCGTGTTTTCGTAGCTTGTCTCAGCTGTTTTGTTGCCACTCATTTCTAATTCTCAGTGAGCTGTAGATTATTTTCATCCATAAATCTGTTTCTTCCGAGAACAGGTAAAGTCAGATAACATTACTGACAGATACAGTGTTTCTTGTTAATACTGGTGCAACAGGTCAAACAGCTAAATCATGTTCTGAACAGTTTTACCTCTCAGGACTGTGTGATTCCACAGAGGAAATTAGGTTGTTGAATAAGATGTTAAATTTCAGTGCAGTTACTTTTTACTTCAACTTTAAAAAAAAAGAAGAAAGAAAAAGTAATTGTCTTTGTTAAACACTCAGAACTTCATTGACTTTTCAGCACTTGTAAGGCTGGCCAAGCATTGGCATTAGGAATTGTCAGTGTTTTGCTAAATGAAGACACTTGAAAACCCTTTAATTTACAGGCTACTGATTATGTAGTAAAGTGAAGAAACTGCCAAGAAATAACAGTATGGTAAATTAAAATCAACATAATGACAAGATGTAGTAGCAGAATTGCTGGGAATTACTGTAAAGTACTGGATAATTACAGAGTAAAATTAAAGCAGAATAAAGAGGTTTGGTTGGTAATTATATGGGAATTAAAACAAATAGTAACTGGTATAGCCCACAAACAGGTTCAGACAGGTGGGTTGTTTTTGTATAGGCGACCATAGAAACTAATACTTTGGTAGTTGGTAGCGTTTAGCATTTGTATCACTTATTGAATTGTAAAGACAGGCTCTTAGCAGGTAGTACCAAGTTGTGTGGTCTCATATTTTATCCATCATGTGAACATTGTTGTTGTCCAAAAATAAATGCAGCAGCTTAGTTTCCTCAACATAGCCAAGTGCTTTCAGTGTAATAAACCTAATGTATTCCCATAGTCTTACCTTCTGTTGAGCCAAAAAGAGTCACTGCAATTAGTTGTTTCCCAAAACGAATGGTAGATGTGGCAGCTGCTGAAAATGTTCCAGCACTTAACCCATAATTACATTTTCACTGTTTGTAAAGCGTAGTGTGCGTTGTTTCTTTGAAACATATGTGTAGTTTCCACATAAATAAGAACAGGGTAATAAGAACTTGCACTGTAATTACTTACCTGCGGCCTGTAAAATTTAGCCTTCCTGGTAACCTATTTGGATGAAATATGCAAATATTTTTTTAAATACTAAGTGAAGACAAAGCAGGCACCGTAAAATGTCACAGTCATTACTGTTTCACTGTCTGTAAAGTCCAACGTGAACCTTTATCTTAGGAGCATACAGGTAATTTCCATATGAAGAAGGAAACAAAAAAATTCATACAGCTGTCTTCAGCTGTTTTAATAATTTCCTTGTTACATTCACATGGTACATTCACACACAGGTGAATCAGCCTTTTAAATGTGTTAGTGAAATCAAACAGAAAAGAAAACAGACCTATCTCCATGTTAAGCAGAACATGATTTACCGATACTGCACGGAGAATAAAAACAGTGTAACATCAGCAACAAGCAATAAAAGAAATGGCTGTCCTCTGGTCAGGTTGTTTTCATTTGGTCCAACCAGTCATCCTTTCACAGTATGCATTAGAGAAAATAGGGACACCATATTACGATCAACGTTATAAAATAAGAATGTAGGATTATGCTGGTTGGAGATAATAAACTCTGAAAAGTATTTTGCTCTTGCATCTTTAATTTCACTGTTATAAGACTGTATTCAAATGTTCATATGCTCATAGTGTACTGAGAGCTTCTCACTCTTCCTACACTTTCTTTCTATGCCACTGATTCCTTAAGTAATTCAAGGTGATACAGTTGATAATTTGGATTTAAATAAAAAAAAAGGTTTCAGAGGAGCAACATTATCTAAAGCAGTTGAGCACATATCATTGAAGCGGTTCACTAAGACATTTGTGCTTGAGAGCAAGTCTAAGGATTCAGCAGACTCCACACATAATGAGGAAAATCTTAAAGCACTGGTGTCATTAAAGATGTGTGAGCAAATTTTCCGCTTATGAGGATTCCTGTTCACATAAAACACAGAATTAAAAAAAAAAAGAAGACATAGATGATCAGAGAATTTAATGTCTACTGAGTATGAGCAAATTGTGGATGTAAATGTGGATGTAACTGAAAAGAGTCTGGTATCTACAACAGGACAACCATCCAAAGCATACATCAAAATCCAATCCAGCATGAACCACCTCAAGAAACACAAGCTGAAGCTTTTGGAACAGCATGGGTAAAAATTCCTGAGTTTTAACTCGCTATAAAAAGTGATTGCAAACCAATATCTTCCAAAAGGGAGGTTAACAAGCACTGACTTAGTAGGCTGCACCCATTTGAAATGCAACAATTTTACTTTTCTATTTAAGTGAAGTTACGAGTTCATGAAAAAAAAAAAAAAAACAGCGATAAGGTGTCAGAAACACCCTGAAATGACCTGGACTGAATTGGGTCCATTTGGTCTGATAAAAATTTTAAAGTCTAGACAAGCCGTATCATTAAATTAATAATCTGTTTTTATTATAAGTAATAGTTCATGTATCATCTTAAAGTGAGCAGCGGTGAAGGCTGGATAATGTGGGTTTCAGCTTGAATTCCAGCAGGAGCCAGTAAATGGAGCAGAGTGTGGAGATACAGTAATCCACTTTGCTCTGTCGCCGGTGCTCTGCGACATCATGTGATAATCACCTGACCATCACATCACCCTACCTGAACCACGCTGGTTTGATGGTGGTCATTCAGCTTTAATGACCAGCAGAAATGACAGCAGTGGCACAAGTAATCCAGAGGTGGTAACTGAAAAGGTTGAACTAATATAAAATGACAGACTCTGAATTGTCCATGTATCAGCCATATATTATTATCTATGAACATTATCCTAGTTTAGCCTTTGATTATTTCAGATCAGTAAAATTTGTGTTTGACATGTAGAACAGTTCTCTTGAACTCCTGTACAGTTATGTGAGGGGTTCGGTATCTTTTTAAAAAATAAAAGCACACTCCTTCAAAATGCCAGGTTTAGATTAATTTGTTCTTTAAATAAAAATCTTGAAATTCAAAATTTATTATCCCTCAGTTATCCCTTCAGAATGTAAAGAGGAGGTTTCACAAAATAAAGCGTTTCACTTTATAGTCTCATTTTGCTTCATGCTTCATTTTGTCTTTTCGAGGCAAACCTAAATTTGGCAAGTACTGCAACATTAAAAAAAGGTTGTTCTTATTGATTTTACAGTGGTCTTGACATTTTAAATTCATTAATCTGATTTCTCCATTACTTTAATTGTGTAAAATATTCCTTTCAACGTGTGACATTTCTCTGCAGCTCATTATTTTATTTGTTCAGTACCTTTTCTGTATTTTTTATCATATAACATAATTTCTTTTAATCTATAGCGTTCTTTTCTGTATAGCAAAACATGACACCGGGGCATTAGTAGTTGACTGTGTTAGTTTACCAGTGAGCTATTTGAAATGGTTGTTTCAACCGTCATACTTTATTTTCTTTTTTTCTTTTTTTTGGCAAGTGGAGTAAATGGATATTTGTTTATATCATGTCGTACATTGCAGAAAAGAGTGATAGTTTTGATATTTGTGTCGCTCCTTAAAGGTCAATGAGTCAGACTGAAATATTTAATAATCCTTATCATGAACAGTGAATTAAACCATATTCAACTGCGCAGAGCTAGAGGATGAAAAATTATGCCTAGATCTAGGGAAAAGGTCAGACTGATGTGTTTCTGTGTTGAATGCTAAGGTGTAACCTACAGTGACAAGAAAGTGACGTTTGCAGAGAAAGGACAGGGCCCTTTGCTTGTCATTTTCAAGCTCCATGACAGCTGCTTTTCACGGTAACATGGCTGATCGTGCCACTGTAGTAAATATCTAAAAGATAGGAGGTACAGTACTGATGTTTAAAATCAAATTAAACTAGACAGGCCATTTACTGTGCCACAGTAAAAGCTCATGAAAATTAGGATTTTATAAAATCCTGCAGATACCAGACATCCAGAAACAGCCCCATTTTGTTACTGTACTAAAAGTGTTTACAGATTTTTAAAGCACAATATTGCATATTACACTACACTCAAGTACTGTCTCAATTATGTTGCTGCAACTATTGACTCCCATTACTCTGTCACCTTATAGAGAAAATCATTTTGTGTGTACTCACTATTTGTAAACCGGGAGAGACACAGGTATAAATGCACATCAGAAAGATCTAGAAGCAACAATGTTGGGATAATCTAACCAATCTGTCAGTGAAGAAAAGGGGTCAGAAATCAAGAAGTCCTATTGGAATCAATCTCCAGCCTGTTGTGCAGTCCTACCAGCCCCGAACCTGCAGTTGAAGTGACGCACAACTTCCATCAGTCTCCAGTGGAATGGAAAAAGGGCCACATGTTGTTAAAGAAATGGACTAAGACGGGGCTGTCAGGCGTCCTGAGGAGGGAGTCACTCTTCTTATTACCTAGGTAGGGGGCTCGGCCCATCTGGCAGGAGACCTGACTTTTAGCCACCGCAGCTTTTTCACGTCCTTTCTGTGCTCTCTATCACAGTGACTGCTCTCTCTGTCTTTGCCAGTCCTATTGCCCGCCCCCTCTCTCGTCCACCTCTGTCTTTTTCCATCTTTCCCATGGCAATTGATCTCCTTCTCTTGTCTCTTTTCCCCGCAGCTGCCACTGCTCCACTACGAGGGTATGTTTAATTAGAATGAGTGATGAATGGTCTCCTGTCCTGGCTCAGAAAAGAAGCATATGGTTGAAAGAGAGAGAGAGAGAGAGAGAGAGAGAGAGAGAGAGAGAGAAAGAGGAAGATGGCAGAACATTCAGCAGAAAGGAAATAATTTGGATAAAGTGGAACGTCATTATGTTCAGACTGCAGCCTGCTTGAACTCTTTGAAATCACTAAATACAACAGAAGTGGATACATCTTATGGCGGTGGAGGTTTAATTTTTCACCAGCTTGTGAATCATAACACTTTTAGACTTTTTAATTAGTTATAAACATTTTAGAATGATAACTACCACGTTATTATCTCGGTGTAATATGTGAGGGATTTACACATTTCATACCTGGGAAAAGCAGGGCAGGATGTATAGAGAGCTAAACCAATGGCAGCTGAGTCTGCTGTTTGGTTTTGAAGATGCTTATCCGTCCACTCATCCAAAAGCTCTCATTTCTTTTAACTGGAAGGGGGTCCCAGACATTATAACCTCTGTAGGTCATTCACATCTCACAGACAGATAGTTAGAAAGGAAAGTGGAAGAGGCCATCTCTGTCAGTCTGGAACAACCTTTCCTCAGCAGAGAGAGAGAGAGTGAGGGAGGAGGGGCTGTGGCAGCAAACACTTTCACAGCAGTTCACATCTTAATTCATCTAACTTTGATTCCTGTCACATGGCCGCAGTGTGTCCTCAAGGATGTGACCTCAACAAATCTCAGGTGACATACTGAACCACAAAGATTTAAAAGCCTGGGGCTGGAGCCATATGAATGAGAGACTTCTTCAAGACCAAACAAATCCAAGACTTTGACTTAGTATTTTTAGATATCCTATAACGAATGCAGGAGCGGGAGTCGTCTCACACAAAAGCATATGACTGATACACGTCTGATTGTATGCTTCAGTGTTACATCTCCTTGTAAAGTCATATGTTGTAGTCATATGTGTATTGTTTCATAGCTGCATTTCCAAGGGAGGAGAGTCAGAGAGAGGAGCAGTAAAACTGAACACTCTGTATCACACTGATCTGACTGGACTAATCTCGCACATTTCCTCAACTTGACTGGCAAAGCTGTGATATCATGAATTTGAAATTTGTAGCGGCTTCAGTCCTGACAGTGGTTTACATGAACAGAAAATTGCAATTTTAAGCCGTAAGCTGTCTTGAAGAATGCATGTGCATATTGTCAGATTTATGTAGGTAGATTACACTCTGAATATAAAATACCTGTTTGAACTGCCTGCCCTTCTCCCACATGATGCCTGTCAGTGTGTGGAAACATTGTACTACTTAATATTCACTTTTGTTTTTGCCAAACAAAACAAACTCAGACATGATGGCAGCATTTTGATGCAGAATTAGATATAAACATGAAATACAGGTGGTAAACCACTAATGATCTGCTAGACCGGAAGAGGAGCCAGCATGCTCATGAACGCAAAAACCATAAAAACAAAACAAAACACAATGCTATCTATTATACTGCCAAAAAAGTGCAAATGAAATTCAAGCAGGTAAAGGTTTTATGAGCAGTGATAGTAGTTGGCTTGAGGTTAACAGTCACACACTCCTTTGGATTTTGTGCACGCTAAAACATTTCTTGCCTGAGCAGAGATATCCTGCTTGCGAGTGCTGTGAAAGCACTCACAAAAATAATGTGCATGGCATAGCTCTGCTATATCCGTGTGGAGCGAATTTGCTCTCCATTTTTGGCAGTATAATGTTGTAATAGCCACCACGCCTCTTTCAAAAACCTTCACCCTCCAGATTAGTTATACATATTCAAAACTGGATTCAGAGAGAAAGCGAAGAACTAGAGCAATTGAACACCATCCGCGTCCATGTTTATTGCCAATGCATACTCATGTCTCCTTACATTCCTGAAGTAGCATACAAGTGCTATCCATGAATATTTGTGTTCACCTCAATTTATGTTTTCATTCAATCATACCACTTCTAATTTTCATTTTACTTTAAACGAAAACACACCTTTAAAGCTGCCCAGTACAAGAAAATTCCTCTACTGGTGACCACACTGGAGGATAAGGGTAAAATACAGCAACTGGCAGCCTTGCTCAAGTTTGAGTGAATGGCAATGGTGGTGGTAAGCATTGCTCAAACAATCTCTTTGCCCACATTTCTAAAGCCAAACCAAGGCTTCTCTGCCTAATCTCTAAACTAACAGAGCCTGCTGCATACCTGGGTCATCCAGTTGGGGAATTGCTTCCTGCACCATTACTAGGTGATTTCATCAGTAACAGATAAATAAATTCATAACACAGTCACAGCACTAACTTTAATAGTTTGCAGAAGATGTCCATAACTGTAGTGTCAATTATTACTTTTTCTTTAAATATGCACTCATTTCGGGGGCACCGCCTCCTAAGAGGTAAATTAATAACCAAATTAAATCAGTGAATCCAGTTAATCAGTCTGATATCCGTCTGATAGCCTTGACTTCTAGATTAAATTCATCCCCGTCTTCAAAGATAACTTTGGAAGGGATTGGTGTTGGTCAGATGACACAAACACCTTCAAAAATTTTCAAAGCGAAGTCGTGGCAATAATTAGAAAGTTATTTAAAAAAAAAAAAAAAAAAAAAAAAACGTTCTAAGGCACCTCTGATTCATTTTATATTGACTTGACTTGTAAAATAAAGTAAATAAAAAATGTGCATATTGACAAAAGAAAACTCAGACACAAGGAGAAAAACAAAAATGACAGAAAAACAGCAAGGAAAGCAAAAGAGGCAAAAACTGTTCACATATGAATCCAGCTGTTCTGATCCTCTCATGTATCTTGGGAATGTTGGAAGTTGTTACAGCCAGTTGGAGCTTTCCCTTCTCCTTCCATTGTTGCAGCTGGAGAAGAAAAATAACTCCTCTGTAAAACTGAATGATTTAACCTGGATTATACATGTAAAAGTTGCATATCTGCCTTCCACCATATGCCATTAAAATGCTGAAATAAGAACTGCATATGAAACTACATTACTTTTAATGAAAGGAAAATACAAGCATGTATTTCATAGTTATTTGATCAGTACAAAAAAATAGTGTCATCTAGATGTGTGTGTGTGTGTGTGTGTGTATATATATATATAAAGAGAGAGAGAGACTAGGTGACAGTGTGATCACATGGTACATACCCCATTATACTTTACATTTTGAATTTTGAAGTAATTTTCATAGAAACATTTGCTGAGTAATAGCAACTGGATTACTAAATGGTTTGACAGATATTTCATGTTCATTCAGACGTGTTAAAAACAATAGTAGTTTCCAAGACTGTTGTTCTGCTGCATTATTTATAATATGCCTGTAATCTGAGAGGGGAAAAGAAAGAGGGGAAGAACGTGGTTGTTTTCCTGCGAGACAGACAGAAACAGTAGTTCACACCTTACGCACCAATAATAATCATAGTTCTTTTGATGTAACCAGTCAATATCAATCAGAGATGTACTTATTTTCATCCTGTGGATTCTGTTTGTTTATTCCTAACATTTGCTTTGTGTCCACTTGGTCGTTTTAATACCAGCAGTTCTTTGTCGGAAATCAGTCTGTCGTGCTAAAAGCTGATCTTTTCCTGGAAGTGAATCTTTCCTCAAGTCTGTTTAATGGCAGTGTGATAGTTTTATTGTGAGAGAGGGAGAAGGAAGATCCTGGGTCCATAAACAAACTGAATGTCCCTACTGTGACCTCCTTAATGGTGTGCCAAGATGCTGCTGTGTCCGCTCCAAAATATTTATGCATTTCGTAATTGTAAGTTAATGAGCCATCATTATAAACACATTCTGAGGCAGGGTATGAAAATATATTTTATAGTCTGTAACTCTGTTCTGTCTATTTGAGAAACTGATGATTTATGAATGCTATTTGTTGAAATATTGACTCGATGTTCCTTATCTCTGAGGGTACAGGTGCTTTGAATTATTTTCATACAATAAAAAGTTTCCAACTCTAACATGGAAAGCCATGCCCATTCTCCTCATAAATAGTGTAGCCCATGGAATTACATCCGACACTGGACCTTTTTACGTGTGAGACATCTGCGAAACATTGTTTGAACAGAGGGCTTTTCAGTACAATAAACCCAAGCAGTGTCTAAAGCAAACCACTGAGTCAAATTGTTGATAGATAACTTCCTCCTCCACCATGCAAACCTCATAAAAACAGGAAGAAAGACCAAAATGCACTTTGCAGAGTTCCAGTTCAGCTGCCACCTTGTGACCAAAGTCTGCAATATCAAATGAAACCCTGTCCATTTAGCATCTACTTTACATTTTAACCAGATAAAAAAAACAATGTAACCCAAAAGGAAAAAAAAAGCAAAGAACAAATGAATGAACATTTATACTGCCTTGAGAGCCATTCTTACCCGAAGTTGGAAATTATGAAATAAAAAATTTACCACCCAGCAACAATAGTTACATTTATGCTCATACTGTGGATCCGCTGCAATACTCAGGCTGTCCCAGCCAGCATTGGACAGCTGGCAGTGTGAAAGAGGAGGAAAAGTTCAACAGCAACACAAATAAACAATCATTTTAAGAAAGCTGTGGAATGTGTTTCTGAGTTACATCAATATTTGAGGTTTGAATTTGCAAGTAGCATCTGTGGCTGCCAACTCAACTTTGAGTTTGAGTATGTACACTCTAACATTGCTGTTGTTTGTTCCATTTGCAAACTTCAAATGATAAATAAGTGCGGTGTGTGTCATGACTGTATCAGCTGGTGATATATAATAGTGGTTTATCCCTTTTCATCTGAGCAAGACATCTGATCCCTCATTGAACTCAGCTAACATGGTACATAGTCACACAGATTCTTCTACCAGCCAACATGTACACAGATGTGCACAAGTCTCCCTCCTGGGGTGACTGAAATTAATGGACAAGTCTGGGAGCATGAGAGGGGACAGGTCTTGAAGATTTACTCTCCCTCTAGCTGCCATAATTTTCCGCCTCTGTGCAGTGGTGATGAAGGCATGATGAGAGGAAGCATCTTTTTCATCTCTCTCTCCCATCAGCCGAGTGTTGCCTCCAGCTTTATTTTTAGCTGCCATAAAACCTGCCTGTAGGTTCCTCTGCTGAACTTGACTGCTGACTACTGATTTATTCAGAAACTCAACTCCTGCACCATTGAATTGTATTGATTTATGGTATATTACAGCATGCGTGATACGGCATTTATTGTAAAAGCAGAGCAATACTAAGCCATAGATTAACTATTCATTCTTTGATCTGGCAGTTTACTCGCTCTTCATCATGATATACATAACATTTCATCTTAGATGAAGATTTTCAATATGTACTTAACAGAATAACCGGGTCGTGAAACACTTGATGTGGTCTATTTAAGGTTTTTACATTCCTGAGGTATATCCGTGCTTTCATTTTCAGTTCACACCCTCAGACATACATTTTCACACAGGAGGATATAAGTATGCCTATAAAAAATGGTTTATGTGCATGTACAGCATGTATTTACTCACAGTTGGTTAAACAAAACTGTTGACTATTGAATAGTTTCCTTTTGTAATTTAAAAAAAAAAGATGATGATGATGGCATCATAAAATTACCAGTACACATTTGGATATTTACATATCCAGACTATGTGACACATGAACATACGATGCAGGACTGTTCAAATTTCTGGTGCATCTGACAGCAGTAACGGCGGGTCGACCCAAACTCCTTTGTTATCCTACTCATTGACAGGGAGGTTACTCGGATCGCATTGCTGAAGTCTTGACAGCTTGTCTGCTCCGTGGCACCTCTCAGCATGCTGCTCTCCCAGAGGTGCCTACAGGTGCCGAAGATGTGCACTACACATCTGTCTATCAGAGAAAACAGAGCGGTTCATCAGTAGATGTAACATGCACCAAGCTACCAGCCGAACAGGGTGTTAAAGTGATGGACGTTCAGTACCTACGGGTGTGTGACAGTGGAGCTATGTGAGGCTTCGTTGGAAGGATGTAATGTGAGAGCTCGATAGCTCTGATAGGTGATCATGTTAACAAGATTCCATTGAAGGTATAAAGATAAAAAGTGATGCAACTTGGTTTGCTGGATAATGGAAATAAGTGGTCTTGAAGGATGTCAGTAGTGCAAAGAAAAGCAAAATGAAGCGGTGTAGAATGCTGTTTCCTGTGCATCACCTGGATCCAATCATTCTCTCAGTCAACGTATTCATCTTTAGTATAAGTCAAGCTCCATTATTTATATGAATGTATCTGTAATTTACTGTACGAACCTATTCATGTAGCATGAGATGTCAACGGTGATTTAATTTCCATGTTGGACATTGAAAGCTTCTTCTGCTGGATTACTAAATCTCATTTGATTCTTAAGATCTACAATGCCACGATTTTCCAAATACAATTTTGTAAAGTTAGATGAATGGATGAACATGACAATGATATCAGTAATATGACAGCAGTAAAACAGCCATTAGGCCATTTGCTTCTGATGCACTGAATCATTGAAGCATTCAGAACGTGTGAGCGAGCATCCACAAGTGGAGAACAGTCTGTCAAAGCTGTGACAACTTGTCTTGCCTGTCAGCATTTGTTAGCGTGTTGTAGTGTATTGAGAGACGTACACTGCTGTTGTTGAAAGACTGGCTTGCCATAGAACCTCTTTAGATCATTTATGTGCTGTGGTAGGGCATGTTGTTTGTGCATTCTATCCTTAGGTGGTGGTTGTGAGGATTGAACATGTGTGACATTACTGAGCCATTTGTTCCTCAGCTGTCTGGCCAGTCACATCCCTTCAGAGTACCACAGCTTTAGCAGCTGGACCATCACTGTCACTCCTTAAAACTGATATGTTTACTCAAACAAGAGAACTTTGTAGCGGGTAAGATAAGTGGTAATGATACTGAAAACAAAAACAATAAACATTTAATGGACTGCAGCTGTTCAGCTCATTTACGTGACTTGCAAATTCAACATCAATCCAATTTCTCAGAGGACTTCTTTCTAAATATAGTGACACACTAATAAGTCCCATGGTCCTGGAAATGCAGTAAATCCAGCACCATTACCAGCCATTCCAGCACCAAAGCATTATCCTCTCACAGTTACGGTTCCTGCAAAGCTTATGTGCTATTGCAGTTTATTCATGAATTAATGTAATTTCTAGGAGACAGGGTAACAAAACAACTGGGCTGAACACTTTAACAGTCAGTTCATATCAGGAAAAAGTCAGTGTCCAACCAGTAATGTCCATATTACTTGCACAGTCTGTCACCACAGCAGTGTTGTGATATGGTCTGTCCAGCTCCCATTTGGTGAGCTAGAAAGAGCTTGCCATCTCCTAGCTTGCCCTCGTAATGTGCACTGTTATTGTGATTGCTTTGAGTAGTGCAGGACGACATAGGGATAGGCCAGGAAAAACGTGTGGCAGACTATTATTTACTTTGCTGGTGTAGCGAGACCACATACTATATATTGTGAAACATACTGAGACCAAGAAATAAGTTTCTTAACCTTCAAATAATTAGCATTACAAAACTATTGTAATGTAGCCATGATAGCCTTTTGTAAGTGAGTAAAACTTTATTTAAGTAACACTTTTCAAATTCTGTTACAAATGGCTTCAAGATCGCAAATGGAAAAATATTTAAAAAAAGAAAGGAAGCATTAATGACATGTCTGTGGGAAAAAGAAAAAAAACGATGACTTGAGATGAGCTTTAAAATACTCAGCAGTCGTCACTTTCCTAACCCCGGAGGTTGTTCCATAACCTGGAAGCCAACACTTTTAAGAGCTAGTATTGGTGCAACAGCTTCTTAGCATAAACAGGCAACAAAAAAGGATTTGTTCCAGCTGTTGGACAGATAAGAATAAAAAGACAATATGGCTATGTTTGTACTGATTCTGAATTAGAAATAACAGGAATTAATAATGGGCTTAATATTTTTCTCAGAGTTCACATGGGAGTTGAAGGTGACCTGTGGGTTTGTGGAAACCAGCTTTTAGCTTGTAGCAATGGAACCTAAGTGCTGATGTTTCCATATATACTTTGATGTTTCCCTCAAAGTGTAACTGGCAAAACAAATTAGTAGGATATAAACATAATCTCTACCAGACTGGGTTGAAAATGATCATCTTCTCTGCTAGGCTTCAGGACCCAGGCTGTTTTACTATTCTGCCTTCTCCAGCATTAATTTATTCAACACTTGGTGCCTTTCGAGTTCTTTATAGAAGTGACAGTTAATTGTCTGGATGCGTCCACCTCCATATAAGTTCTGTTGATGCGTTTGGGTTCATTATTTGTGCCAATTAGCTCCAAGAAGTTTTTCAGTCTGTTGTGAAAGTCCTCTAATTCACTCAGCCTCTTTCCTTTTTAATGTTACCCCTTCTTCACTTATTCACAGTATAGTCCAGTTGTGGTCAGTATCACATCCTGCACACAAAGCTTCATGCTGGAATGGTAAAGACCAATTGCTGCAACTCAATACATAACAGAACACAAATACTAGGATTTACAGCATGCCAGTTAATTCCCTGTTGTAGCCCTGGTTAGTTATTTAAACCGATGCAGAAAAGCTGTACATCTACTTTTAATGTTTGTTTAGTGCAGCTTTAATAATAAACTCACATGGTCACTACATAGTCAAAAATGGGCATGAAAGTCTTTTTAAATCACCACGAGTGAGTATTAATATACTAGAATATACACACTCCTGTGGGATCCAGCTTGAAACAGATGCATTTAGTTTAGTAGTTCCATGTCTTTGCTGATAAGCCTGTAGTGCATTATGGCTGAGCTTGGAGAGAATGTGAATTTTGAATGGCATTTAAAGTGTTGTGTGAAGTGCCTTCCTGAGAGAGCACAGATATAAACTACTTTAGATTCCACAGCAACATTTAAATCACATTTGAGTCTTCTTTCAAAGCTGTTTACTCCATAATTTACGAATGCCTGTCCTACTTTACATCTGACTTAAGAGGTGCAAGTCAGACCTTTTTCCTATCATGGCTTTACCTTTAAGAGGAAAGCTGATGAAAAGCACAGGAGACCCCCCCCCCCCCCGCCTCCCAGTTCAGTGCCTTTCCTAAAAATGGCAAGTAAGCGTGAATTTCATTACTATTTTAATCTCATTCATGAGTATATGTTTATAAGTGTCTTACACTGTGTTCAGACTGAAAATAACACTGCAGTCAAAAAAACGAATGGGGGCGACAAAGGGGTGGGTGTGTTATGATACTGGTCGGAAAACGCAATCCCGGAAGTTCAATGAATGAAAGCTGAGCCAGGATCTGTTTTTTAGCTGTTTGATTACACATTTATTGAATTTCAAAGAGAAAAACCAGAAAAAAAGTTGAATTTTACTACTTTAACTACAGTCTAGTGCTTTAACTGTAGTGGAACTCTGATAAGATACAGAATGTCTGCTCTCTGCAAATGGCAGTGGTATAGTAACGGTGATGCAGTAATGCTCCCTAAAAGTTGGCCATGCAACAATAAAACAGGAAAAGATCAACCGGCATGATGTAAACATGCAAGTTGCAGAACATTTAAAAAGGTTGTGCAAAACTCAACAGGTGTACTAAACTGCAAGTTTTCGCATAAACACTTAAACTTGCTTAGTTCATCTGTAACAACCCTCTCTCTGCACAATCAGCAGTGGGCACAGACGTATTTACCCCCTCTGTGCATGAGAAATAATACTCATGGATCGGGAAAGCTTATTGTGAAGCTGTTAAACACACTAATGACTCAAACGCTTTGCTTCTGTCTCTCTGAGTGATTATCAGTGGCAACATGGTCACACCTGTTGTCTTCCTCACTTGGAGATTGTGATTATTGGGGGGGGATTATGGGCTCCAGCACTTTGTCTGCAGTGAGATTTGCTCAGCATTTAACTCAGCATCCATTCTTGTAAACGGCACAGTGTGACACCAACAATATGTGACAGATGAAATGTCACACAGGCTACTATTATTCTCCTCCTCCATCTTTCATAAAACCCAGCATTAGTGTGATATGCATGTCGTGCCTCTGCATTTAAAGCAGACTATCTCTACAGGCATGCAGACAATAATTAAGCGGTGGCACGCAGATGGCGTTTAAACAGCAAGGCGCTTTGGGGAGTCGGATCAAGATGACGCTAAACCAAACAAAATATAGTGTATGGATTGTGTGTTGTGACCGTGTCTTATTTTTATACAGTCTGACAAGTGTGTCATGTTAAGCACTGTAGGGCAGTCCTGAAGCTGAAGAGAGTTCATTGTGTTATTAGGAAATCTTCCAGTCTTTCAAAAACGCACAGTGATGCAAAATATTATTCACTTTTCATATGTTGGGTGAGGGGAAAAATGAAGACCTAGTTATATAGTTCTATTCTGTACACCACAACTATACTTTCCTGTAACGGTTTCAACCGTTACAGGAAAGTTTTTTCTAATCCATCCTATGGTACTGGCCTGAGCACTTAGCAGCTTTATTAGAGCATATTGCAACAAAATATTTGATGTCTTATTGGTGGACATGTGAATAGATTTTAGACCTGTAAAACAGGCGAAACAATGAAGCAGAGGAAACTTGCTGTCACTCGTCTGTTTGGTCTTTTCCAGAATTTATTAAACACGTTTATTAGACCACAATTGACAATTAACAAAGTCCATGAAATAAACAAAAACTATTTAAGTAAAAAAAAAAACAGCAAAAAGACAAATGGGGAAATTAATCCACATGCAATCACATCATAATGGAATATAAACCTTTCTCCATATAAATTAGTTCTGTATTCACTAATATTCTTATTAACTGCTAACATTTTAACCCCACTGGTTTTGTATGTTCCCAGGCAATGTAGCAGCTGATAGCGCCTAAATAGCATTCAGGAGATATTTATATGAATGACCTCAGACCAGCACAGCACATATTTTTATGAACAGAATGCACATAAAATAAACAGGAAAACTGGAGCTCCACATTAATTAGGGAGCTGGAGTTTGTGTTAAGGGAAAATACTGTCCGCCAAAATACTCCTCCTCCTTGTCTGATATGGCAGAGCTGGAGTAGGTCCCACAAACACAGCAAACTACACAGTGCACTGTGAACACAGCTTAAAAACACAAGCTTTTTGCATTTTAGTACACATTACTAACCTGTAAAACAGGAGAAATAATGATGCAGAGGAAACTCCCGTTTGTCTGGTCGAAGTTTCCTCTGGTCTTTCCAGAAGAATTTCCATAAAGGAAGTCCAGATATGGCATTATAATGGCATTATTATCTTTTTGCACTACATCTGCTTTGCAACATTGCACATTATTACTATTACTATTTGTACAGACTGTTTCTTCCTCTTAGTACTTATTTCTTCTTTCTCTTATTTTAGTATTAAAAATTTGTTTTTTCTTGTTCAACTTTGTGTGTTATGGGACTTGCCAGTCCAGTTCGTCTGTTTTGCACCTACAACACCACGTCAAATTCCTTGTATGTGTAACATACCTGGCAATAAAGTTTTCTGATTCTGATTCTGACAAGCACTCTGCTGCCCTCCACTACATCACATTAAATATTCACAATAATTATTGTCTGCTTAATTAGAAATTCCCATTTCTAAATAGTTTATATAAAAGGAAAAAGAAAATTATCAGTATGTGAAAGGCCACAGGGGTTGCATGATGTGTATGTCACTAAAGCAATGTCTTATTTAAAGGATAAATTAAACAATGATTGGAAACTGACCTTATTATTGTACTCAGAATTATGTGTTTTATATTCCTCTTCTACGGCCCCATATATGAGCCCAGTATATAGGTATATGGAATGAAAGGCTTTGGAGCTGGTTAATTAACATGTCTGCTAATAGACTTAGTAATCAAATCTTTCTCTGGGGTTGTTCAAATAATTATCTGTAGACAATATAAATAAATTAACTTGAAGTTTGTTATTTTACGGTTCTGTTTTAAAAAAAAAATATTTGTTTTAAAAAATATAAATGGGCATAAGAAATATTATGCAAACCTAAAACTTTTTGGTCATTAAGCACTTTTAAAACACAGGGTATTATGTCATTATATCTTAACCTTGCCAGAGCGCAGAGGTCTGTTTTTGCTCAGTTGTGATCTGGCATCCTGCCTTTGGCTGTGGAAACGGGGATATTTTCCATGCAAGATTATACCGCTAAGAAAAAACGGCAGCATCGGTCGCTTCTTCAAGTGCCCCAAAATGATGTTTAATTTCAAGTTACAGAGCCCCCTAGTGGCTGTAGTCATTATGACAGGAGCAATGGTGGTGGATGTTATTATAGAATGACAAAGTCCACATGGGAGGGGACATTGGTGTTGATTTCCAACCAACAGTCAGCATTGTTTAATTTTAAATCACGACCAAGATCATGCTCTAACCTTAATGAAGTAGGTATTTTAACCACAACCATAATCTTCATGAGACTAATTTACTTTTCAACAGTGATTTGGTTTTATAAATCACAGACAAACCATTCATCATTAGGACAGGCGTCGTCATTTTTGTTTTTCATTTTTGAGTGTAAGCTGTGTAAGCTGTATACCATGTTCTGACACATATGGATACATATGTTTGCTTGCTTTTCTTTTCCAGTCCCCTCGCCTCTGTGTGTCTGTGAGCTGGCCCCTCTTTGGTGTATGACATTTGAATAATGATTTGCTATTCATTATTATGTGTGCATGTATGTGTGTGTCTTGGTTTGTGCATTACACCAAGACTTGCTTCTATCAGCTTTAACTTTTTAGATATACAGTCTGTGGCTTTAATGCTGTTATCTAAAAGCCATTACAAGAAAAAGTTGTACAAATTTCTCTGCAGCAAGGGGTGGGGAACTTGCCAATAACACTCTTTTTTTGTTCACAGCATTTTATACCAGCCTGAGTGCTTTTGGCAAAGTGCCTCCTTATCTCTTGTAGTCAGAACCCTGGGCCGCAGCTGTTTGGCCCTCTTAAGGCTCTGCAATGCAGGAACGGGGTCTGTGAGTTTTAGCTGGAGCTGCTGTTCAAATGCTAATCATAGAACCTTCACTCTTAAAGTTATCTATCTACCTATCTATCTGTCCGTCCAGTGTTGGTCTGTCCATCCATCCATCCATCCATCCATCCATCCATGTTTTGACACACAGGGTTATGTCTCAGCTTTGCACAGCTGACAAAAATACCATTTTACCAGCATTTTTGTCACTTCTTCTCTTCCACCTCTGAGAGTGTGCCTTGCACAAGTGTGAAGAAATGCAGAAGGCAGTGTGTAAACACTACATTAAAAATAATAGTAATTTTAAAGAAAGCTTTTTATCTTGACTACCTTGATTATGGTCTTCATATGATCTTAATATCCCATTACAAAGATGCAAAATTACAAAATTAATTTGCTGCAAGTTTTATCTTCCTTTGTGTTACTTCGTAACATATTGTGTTATTGTTAACAAATTGCAATTCACCATAATATAGTGAATGTAAAATTGTCACCCTCAAATATAATATGAACTGTATTATGAGGGTGATTTTTTTTTTTTTTTTTCAAATTAGCAAAACAGTCAGCTGTGTGAGGAGTGACTGACTTTCTTTCAGGCAGATAATTCTACTGTGTTATGGAGTTTGTGGTTAAAACTATAAAATCTCTCACTATTTAACAACAGCGATTTAACTACAAAGATGGCAGACCAGCCAAGGTTGCACTTGTGATTCCGTTTTGTTATTGTTGGCTATTGGATTTATTTTATTTCTCTTACTTGTGGTTTCTTTGCTTGCCTCAGACAGACAGTTCTTTTTTATGTCTAGCGCAGACAACTGTGTAAAAGCTTGGGGTTTAACAGGGATTTGTAAAGAAGGAGAACCTTCAGGCTCAGAGGTTAAGAGCCTGGGTTGGGGTTCAGCCTTGATGATATTAATTTTATTTCTTTGCAAATATTTTTAGTACTATGCACCATTAACGCACAATACAATTTGTAGTGTTTCCTGCATCTAAAATCTAAAATCTCCTTTTTGTGTCTTTAATTATGTTGACAAGGTGCATGTTGTAATGTTAACAAATTTGTGTTTAATGAAATTATTACAATCTAACTGATGTAAACAAAGGCAGGGTGCAGGTGTTCCAGTGTGAGAGTACTGGTTGGTTTCTGGAGCTCTGGGCAAAATTCTTTGAGGGAACTTGTGTATGGCGTCTCAAAAAAGGCCCATAGCTCATTTTTGCCCTGGGATGCTCTGGCAAGTTAATCCAGCCGCTGGAGGCCGTAGCTCAGTTGGCAGAGCAGGACAGCCATTCATTGTAATGTTTTTGTTTTTTTTTTCTTGGCTCCTTGAATGACCTTGAACAAAGACACAGAACCCCAAATTGCTCCCAATGCATTTGTATGGGTAAAATGTCTCTCTGGACAAGTGAGTCTGCCAAATGGATGTAGTGTAGTATTAAATGACCACATTTAGAGGATTATGGAGCCTTGGAGGGGTGTGTACTCTGAGAGCTTTCAAGATTTACCATTGTCTTCAGTTAAGACATACCTGTGTTGTGGCCATGAGTCTTTGATAGCCTCAACCAGCTCACCATGCGCTGTGACCAAACAACCTACCCAAAACTATACCTAACAAAACAAGTGGATACATTTGGAACAAGCAAAAGTTTGCTTCTATAAGCTAAACTGGTTTGTTTACATATGTATAATAGTTAAGAATCCAGTATATAATGACTGAGGATTCAGTTGTACAGTTTGTGAGTCAGGTGGAGACTAGACATTTAACCTAAAGCTCAAACTGTCTCTGTCTCTCTCCAAGTCTTCATTGTGCTTCTCATGCTGTAGTTTACTGTAGCTGTTTGATGAATAGTTCCAAAGTTGCTCAAAACAGCCAAAAGCAACATCTACTCTCTCTCTCTCTCTCTCTCTCTCTCTCTCTCTCTCTCTCTCTCTCTCTCTCTCTCTCTCTCTCTCTCTCTCTCTCTCTGTTGCAGGCCATGGCTCTAACTTTTCACATTTCAGCATTGTGAATTATTGATATTTCCTTTCCAGCCATTCCATCACTTTCCTTTGTGCCCAGAACAGATTAAATCTACCTTTCAGCCCACTTTGAAAATGTTGAAAAGTCTGACTGTTGAACCTTTCAAACTAAGTCAAAAAATATCTTCATTAATACCTCTATATCCCTGATTACTTCTGTTAGCCTTATAATATCTAATAATTAGTGTCGTTAAAGGGTTATAATAGGTTTTTTAAGAGATAACTTCTATGCCTGTACAGTCACCACAAATATACTACACTAAGGTTTGGTTGATGTTAAGATGTTAACCGATTCTTCATATAAAGCAATGAGAAATGCTGATTAATCAAGATCTGGGAGTGCTTTATGACACAGAAGGAGTGTGACTGATGTCTGCCATTGTCTTCACTCTGAATCCAGATGAGAGACAAAATCAATACCAGAATTGGAGTCGGGGAAAGATTGTGCTGCAAAAGCAGGCTAAAGGCTCACATCACACCAGAGAGGGTTGCAAAATCCAATTACTTTGGTTAACAAGCTGACCTTCGCACGTATAATGCCACTGTGTCCCCTGGCTTATTTTCTTGGCAGAGCGTAAGCACTCCAGGGCCTCAACAAACCTCTAAATATTGCAGTGATTGCACTCAAAAGTAATGTCCACTGAGTAGCTCTGAGCAAGCACAGAGGAACTGGCTGATAAAACAGGCTAATGAAGAACTAAGGAGGGTTTCTTACTTGCATCTAAAAGCCAAGGAAAGTACTGAAATGTGTTTGTGTGCATTTTTTTCCCTTCTGTTTTGTATGTATTAGTTTGCCATCTCCAAAAGCACTTTCCCTGATTTGAATATTCATAAGTGAATGCCATTACAGGGCAACGAGTAAAGATCTAAAGAGGCAAAAAAAAAGGGAAGAACTAAGCTTAGTCAAAAATTGTTAATCTCACTTAATTACCAACATAGATATACTTACTTTTTATTACTAAAAGAGACAAATGTGCTATCGTGTTGGAAGGAACCATGTCTCATGATTTATCAGGTGAATACATCATTAATAATTAATTCATGATCACCCAACTATTTGTGAAACATAGTTAAACCTTAGTTTGACTTTAGTGACCCTTCTGCTGTTGTGTCGATACCCAAAACAAGACTTAGTATCCGTAATACAGAGGCACGTTATTGATTTGCCCATATCTAGTTTCTGCCTTGTTGGAGGAGTTACTGTGTTATATATTGTGCTCCGCACTTCACCTGTTCTGACAAAATAATAAGTGCAAACACAGTTACACCTCGGGCTCTATTTTTGTTGGTGTGAAACGCAGTGACGCACCAGTAAACAGCGCACTGAGGTTATTTCTTCGACTGTGCCGATTTGGTATCTTGGTGTCACGCTGTGTGCCCCAGTGGGTGGAGAGGCATGGTTGAGGGTGCGGCGATGCAAATCCAGCACTGCAATCTCACATCCCTGAAGGTCCTTCTTTTATGATGCAGTCACACCAAAATCTGCCTGGCAAAATTTATTTGCGCGGTGCGGCTAAGAGCAGGGGGTGGACAGGAAATAGCGTGAGTAGACTTGTAAACACAACCTGCAGGAGCTAGCATGGCTAGTGGGCCAACAGCAGCAGTCCACAAAGTTGTAAATTAAACAGTGTTTAACATTTTACTGTTATCAGCCCATGTCACTGTCCCTACACTCACTACAGCCAGACAGCTGATCAGACATTGGACAGCACTTTTTACTCTCTGTACATATGGTATTTAATGGCAAATTGTTGTGGATCATAGACCACTCTCACATCACTCTTATATTAATGGGCAAAAATGTCAGTTTCATCCATTTAAAGTTAAATCTCCAACACATAAAGTGTGCAATAAGTGAAGGCGCCTGAATACTTTATGAAGACAGTGTATTCCTTCTGATCCCACCCTTAGCCCCGGTGCAACTGGCCATGGGTTCATGAAAATAGAGCTCCTTTAATGAGGTTACATGTACAATTAGTGATGTTTTCAGCAATATGCATTCAAAGATATATTAGTTATGTCTATTGCTGCCAATAGAGCCACTATACAAGGAGAAATCACCATCTTACTCAGTAGTTTCTGCCTGCCTTCTAACCATAACATACTGACTCTCATCACATTACTCCCCTCAATGAAAAATACAATGTGTTCATCTTTTCAAATTAAATTAATGATACAATTGGATGTAACTCATGGGTCTTGTCTCTATTCAAACTGTGAAAGCTTTTAGATTAATTGTTGTGGATATGATGCCTGCTTAATAGTTTGGCATGTGTATCTATGCAGAGTGTAAGTTAACAAAAGTGGGCTTTCACTTTTGAGGGATAATCTATGTGGCAGCCTCAGAAACAGAAGCTCTCTCTCTCGCCCTCTCATGTTGAGCCAACAATGCATGCTTCCAAAGGTATACCTATTAGCATAACTGGGTAATTTACACCACAAGGGGAAAAAAAAAAAACAGCAGAAATATATCAGCCTACAGAATAATGCTCCAGCTCTTGCATTAGCTTTTCAACCCTGTGGGAGATTGTGCCAAAAGTACTCTTTGGATAAACAACATGGATTATTGGGTTCCTCAGGGTGATGAGTTGCTGAAAGCCCCACAAATCTCCCCTTTAAAACACTGCCCGAGTTTCACAGGGCCTAATAGAAATAAGATGTATATGAGCTTAGCCTGCCCAGAGCAAGGTTAGTTCTCAGCGAGGCCTTGTAGAGCTGACTGGCAAATTGATATATTTTAAGTTAAGTAAAATGGAATGAAACTGTCTTTTACCTCAGCGGTAGGCTAAAATGGTTCACATTAACCTGTTCACAAGGCAGTTAGTCTTCACTCTCACACTGAGGGACAGGCACTGGCCAATAAACAAACACACATTTCACATAGTTAAGACACAGTTTCCAGTTTATTATACACAGTTTAAACGTGTGCTATTGTACTGTGTTTTTGTTCAAATAAGGACAACTCAGAAGCTGGGGCCCACAAGTAGAGATAAAACTTGAACTCTGGCTTACTGTCTAGGAAAAGTCGTGGTCCAGTTTAATAAAAAAAAATCATAGTGACTTCAGTCACAACATGTTTATTTGCATTTAAGAAAAAGCCCAATCTTTTCCTAAACTTAACCAAAGTGCTTTGTTAATTGTATTGTGATGGAATTGAATTTTAATCCCTACATCATGTTTCGAATTGTACTGAGAAAAAAATGTCCCATTCCGCTTATTCGTAGTAATGCATTATGCTTTCTCACAGAAAGCAGTTCACACATGATAGAATCCATGATACCATATCACCATCTTAATTCTCCTATTTGTCTTTTATTCAATTATTTTAATGTTTTTACTGATCTTGTTAAATGCAAAACTCAGCTACAGATGGAATAATATTAAAACATTCTCTAAAATGACTGCAGTCAAAGATCAATGTCTCTACACAACCTGATACATCATGCAGGGTGCTTTTAGTATTTTGGAGCACGAGTGCATCCGAAGTCTTGAAAGTGTACAGTTTTAAAGTTGTTATTTATTTGGCATGTTTACAGTGTTTTAAGCATTTGCTGTTGTCTTTTCCCCATGGCACAATTAAGAGCTAGTAGAAGAATAGTAGAAGGAAAAACTCATTTAGATGGGCAGAATAAAGAATACAATATCATTGCACGTGAATGTACACAGTTACAGTAATTATGTAGTTGTATCAGTGGTGAATACAGTGACTGTGGGCTACTGTCATATACTGTAAACATTCTGAAGATACTGTATAGATTGCAAAAATATCATTGCACTGTGTCAAAGGCTCCGATTTTTAGACAAATGAGGGAGAGTCATCTTGTTCACTCTGGAAATATATCCAAGCCAGAAGCTATTTGTGAAATGGAAATCTTTTTCCGCATCCTTTATGTTGTATAATTTCCTTTTTCTCTATAGGGGTCCATCTGTGGTTGTAAAAAGGCACCCACTCTGTTCAATTGGACCCATTGTGCTCATGTTTCCTGGTCATATCTGCCAAGCAAGCCTTGTCAGCTGCCACTCGGACCTGTCCAATTACTCTCCAATTTGAGGGCAAAGGGATAGATTGAGGGAAACACAGATGGATTGACAGCCTGGTTGGATATGAAAATGAAATGCATTGTGGGCATTATAGTAGCATGAGAATGATCTGTCCGGCTGCATTTAAAGGCAAAAGTGTAATTCACCAATGAAATGGTAATTGAAGGGGCAAGTATTTGGAAGCGGATTGGACCTAATTTCAAGTTTAATCTCCCCTACACATTGAGAGTCATATCACTTTCTCCTATAGCCTGTAAAAGATGGATATGCAATGATCTTCAATCATGCAAGTTGACAAACAGTCCAGGAGGACCGACTATTGACTGTAAGATTGGTAAATGTTGCTCATTCTAACCATAAATCTGAGAATGAAGCTTGGATACATGCAAGAGGGTAGTCCTTGGATGCACCCAAGCCTTATCCCCAGATTTATGGAGGCCAAGGCACTCAGTCTCAGAGACACATTTACTTTCTCAGAGTCTTCATCATCAATCACAATGCAACACCAAGGACGTCTTGTTTTCTCTGACATCTGCTATTTGACAAACTCAGACTGACTGACACAGCAGCAGAGAGGTTTATTACTTTCTCCCCCTTTGGTGGGTTGTATGTTGAATAAGCTACATGGCATGCTGCATTCCTTAAGAATATTCATATCGGACCATTATGTCAGGATAAATTTAATTAGTTGTCATACATTAGTGAGAGAATGTATCCGAGCTTTGCATTCATAATGTTGTTCTTCATTAGAGTGCCAAACTATTAGCTTTTTGTTTGATAAGCCAAGCAGATACATCCAAGTCAAGATTTTTCAAGGATGAATTTCCGTCGTTCGGAAAGGCTGATCTCATTTATTTTGATGCTACACCAACGGCTGCGTTTCTGCTATTATGTAAGTGAATTAAACTAATGCATCTGTCTCCTCCCTGCTGGTGGACATTATTTATTAGACCAATCTACATCGGTAACTCACATAGTGTGTCACATTCCTATCCCTACTGGACTGTCTCAATTTCATTTCCCTTTCTACTAGTTATCACATTACATTAGACTTCTCTTAAGATTTGATGTTGTAACGTAGGCACAGTAACATGTACAGTTATCTAAATCATCATGCTTTTGCCATGGTCACAACACAACGCCCATGTTGCAGCTTGTCATTAGATGCCACCTCAATGTACAGTAACACATCTGGTTATTGGGGATCGCAATCTATGAATGACAGTCAGCTCTAACTGCAATTTAGAGACTGGAGCACAAAAAACTATAAATAAAAACAACAAACGATTACACAGCTGGTAGAGTCTGGTTGAAGCAATGCAGTTTGGTTTGCTTTCTGTATAGGGCCCCATTGTTGGCCTTTTGTTTTCTACCCTTTAAAAGGTTTGGATGAATATTTTAACTTTGTGGTGGTGGGCTCTTATAGCTCATTAAGGAACTGGGTCTCTTTGCACCAACATGGATGCCTCTGGTGGACAGTGACAGCTCATGGGTGACATATATACAAAGGAAGGTAGATGAATTGAAATATTGTTCATGCAAATAGATAGAAATATGTGATTTGTTAAACATTACACTAAGTCATTTATGAATGACTCAGAATGATGCCAAGGTGTTTTGTTGCTGCAGTTGTTTGGATTCACTCCTGGGAAAAGGAAAAAGAAATTCTAATTCATATTTACTATGGGGTTCTAGATGAATGATTTACTGCCTTGGCAGAGGAAACATCTTACATGCAGTCTTTTCTAAGAACTGCTTGTGAGTTTATGTGTGTGCACAGCTGTGTGTTTAAGTCTCGTGTGTGTGTGTTGGTGAGTGTGCTTGTACTAAAAACTGCTTGGCTCTATCGTGGCTCCATTTGGCAGGATTGAAAAAGACATGCAGGGGTTCATCAATAACGATTGGCCTCATGAAAAGTTAATTCCTTCGGGGCTTCAGAACAGAGACTACATGCATTTGCCCTGTTGGAATCATGTTGATGTAAGATATTCTTTAAAATCATCCACTCATTCTTGCTCTGTCGCTGCTGAGAAAAAAAAAAAGTTGTAGTACTGTTGTTTCTATGTGTATGTGTATATCAAAGCGAAAGAGATACAGAAGATGGAGAGAGAGAAAAATCTCAAACACTGGTGTCTTGGCGTTGATACAGTGCAGTACCTGAGCCTTTTAAATGTAAATGTGATGAGGTAAGTGTTGATTTATAGGGCTGGAACTTTTATGTTGAAATTAGAACAGCTGTTGGAATGTGGGAAAAAATTAAATATTTGATCTGTAATGGACTATTCGAATTAGAAATTCTGCTGCTCCTTGTACCTCAGCAAGCAATGTTCTGAAAGTGCAGTCTCTTTGCTAATGTAATATAGTGAGCTGGGCTGAATGCAAAATCCAGTATCGAGACTTTTGGATTTGATACCAAACTTGGAAAATTTTGGATAATGACAAAGCTAGTGCTGCAAGTATCTTACAGTAACGTTAGGGTTACTGTATATAGTTTGGAATTTAATTAATTTGAACAATTTTTATTTTTTTATTTTTATTTTATTTTCTTATTGTATTTTTTTGGGACATCCTTAGTGTCTAATTTGAAAGATTAGACATATGAATAGTTGGCATTATGGGGACCATTTCAGCATTTGAAAGCTTATTAATTTGAATCATTAAGTAAGTAACACATAATTTCTTACGGATTTAATGAACAGATAATAATAGCATCATCAGCATAATACAGTGATTTTTTGTGTACAATTCCAGATGCATTTCTTCTTTCAAATGTAACTCAATTTAGAAAAAGGTTTTTCTGACGTACAGCTTTTTCTCTTTAAAGGTAAAGAGACTGGATTTACCAGGTCATATAAATACAACAGGATGTCATCTGCATATAAAAATATTAAATTATAATAACTTTTAACCTTGCATACCTTGGATATGTGGGTAAGGACAGTAATGACAAAGGGCAAAACTGAAACACCTAATGTGATAGGTGTGGCAGGGTAGCACTGTCTAGTCCCCCTCCGAAGAAAGAAAGAATTTTGTTGTACACAACCATCCTTTTTCCCATCAGTATTACTAGTTGTAAACATCACTGCAGTTTACAGACAGATTACCTTGGCTGAATAAATATCAAAATTAAGATAGAAATCAATACCTGGAAATACAGTGGTTAAAAGCAGGCTGCAGGTTGTGTATATGAGATAGAGTTGAAATAGTCTAAAGAGTTGTGGGTTCCCTAAGCAAGATATTCCAAAGATGGGGAGACTGGGCAGCTGTTGAGCCACAAGATCTTAGGCTGCGATCTGGCTTACAAGCTATATGGAGTTCATGCATAGAGTTTAGGGGCAGACCTCAAGATTAGCCTTAAGCCTAACGTATAATTTTCAAATCAGTTCTGAATTAACCACTACTCAGTGAAGGGAGGCTAAGAGAGGGGTAATAAATTGAACAGGATAAACTGAGCTTTGCTGCATCATTGTATAAAATATGTACTGTACATGTTTTGACTCAGTCTTTTCCATTAAGTTATACTGTCTAACTGGCACTGCCTGCTATCTGTAGGGTAAGACTATGTTAAAGACAGCACGACAGAATTTGTGTGGTGTTTTACGTTCTGTACCAGTAGGAGAGTTTAACATCTGCAGGCCTGAATGCATGGATTTTTCTGTAAGTGTCAGCTAATGCCCTAAGGCAACTCATGTAAAATGCACATGGGCTGCATCATTTTCCAGGTATGACAGCAATGAATAAAACATCAATATGATGATTAGGAGGCAAGAATTCTTTGCTGCGTCTCTGGTCAAGGAAGTTCAGCATTATAGAAAAACAACCACCTGGATCAACCAGAGGAAGTTTGATTTGGATCATTTGATCTCATTCACCCTATGTATGCTTTTGTAGAAAGTTTGAATCTCTTCTAGCATGTGATATATGCTGAGCTGGTCAGTTACTTAATTTGCCCAGAACATCCCAGCAGCATACCAATTAAGCTGCTATGAAAAACACTTTGCACTGTACACAAGAGAGCAACATTACTGTATGAATTCAGAATGTGTTTATTATTATTATTATTATTATTATTATTTATTTATTTATTTATTTTATTTTATTTATTTTTTTTCTCTTCATCTTTCAAGATATACAAGGAATTCTATGGTAATGAGTAATGTGAGAGACCCAAACTGGAGTGACGATTAATTTGAAGCAGGATACTCTTCACACCTTCATCTGCTGGAACACTTGACTTCTATCACCCACTTATCTCTGCCCTATGAGTCTGGCCCTTCATTGGGTTAGGGTTTCCTCCTCTTCCTGCTGCATCACATTGCTTTCTTGTGTATTTAACACCTTAGCTGACATGTTTTTTTGCTGTCACTGCACTTTGTCGGTTGTTTGACCCCTCTCCAGTGAGCTGGTGTAACTTTGTGGCTGCGGATCTAGGCAACTGAACCACCACTGAATCTACATCAGACTGCTCCTTATATGTATTAACTAAATATATGAATTTTTCCGCTTCAGTGCCAGCTCTATTTCCCAACTGAAACTGGTGCAAGTCAGTGGAGGACATTATACAGGGTACCGTCACACACAGCATTTTATACCAACCTATTCTCCACATTAATGAAGGATATGCTACTGTATACACTGTCCTGCCAGTCTGCCTATCATGAGATGGTATTGCAAGACTGTCAACAAATTTAGGATGATTTAATTTGTCTTCATATACTTTCTCTGAAGCAATCACTCACTGCTATATTGCTCTGCTTGTCCATGGTGGATTTGGTTGATTGCTGGGTTGAAAGCTGCACATTCCATATTCTTTCTCATATGAGAAAGTGACACTCCAATCCTCTGATCTTGGCAGTTTAAATTCAGACCATGATGCTTTCCCTCAGACCACAAGGGAAATTAATAAATGATTAAAGTCTAGTGGAGTCAAGGGAAAGAATGGTAAAGAGGGATAATGGTGTATTGCTGAATGATGCTATCTCACTGCACTCAGGGTTATGTCTCTATCTACTAGTGTGTGCTTAAAAGAGGCAATGCCTGGAAGCTTCTTTGTTGACAGGTGTCCTAAGTGATAAAAGGACACTTTGTGAGGAACCTGATTTCATTAACAAAGCTCCCTCAAGGCAGATTGAAACCCTGAAATTATAGAAAGAAAATGTATGTTTGGAACATGCACCTCCATAATCTGCTTTATTTCCACTAGTTTAGCTTGCAAATATGACAGCAGCGCACGCAGCATTTACAATTAAACTGTTCATCTGTGCGAGAAGAATTAAGCCACTGTAGTGGCAAGGCATAATGTTCTGCAAAAAGTAATACTGTGTGTGGGGAAATTATGCCACATTATATACACTGTGTATTTTCAACAAATGTTCTAGAATGAGTACAGCAAAAACATTTGTCCAACAATTCTTCTAGTTCTCTGTGTGTTTGATTGAGACCAAAGAGCTTCACCTGGGCTTCAATAACTGAGTCTTCTCTGTGCAGATTCATTGAATAACAGAAACATGCAAAAAACATGCAACTACTGTATGTATGTCATTTATAAGGGTTTTATTATGGTCAACAATAGCCCAACTGTTTTGCAGATCCTATGTGTGTAACTGTTCACATCACAGTTTATGGGACTGGCAGGGCTCATGACAGTTATCCCCTGTCTCAGCTTTCAACAAAACAACCTTTTCAAGCATGTTCTAAAAATTCTTTTTCTTCTGTTACTCAGTAATACTGTTAGCCCTGTATGATCCTCTGAGCTGAGCCTGCTCTGGAGCATGCCATGAAACATGGTGATTTGCAAGGGTGAAACAGCTTTGCTCAAAATTCAAAGATCATTTGCTAACCCATTAGTATTGAATTGTTCAAAAGGTAATTGTGTTGTCTGCCTGTTTACTAAACCCATCAGTCATTAGTCATTTCTGACTTGCGATTCCTTTGTGTTCCTGTCTTTACCACTTACCTTCCCATACAAGCCAAGAAGCCACAGTCTGACTGCCTAATGCCCCCCATGAGCAACCCTGGTCTAGCCTCCAATCCTTCCTCTGCCTGCTTGCCTTTGTTTGATGACCTCTTGCCTGCCTCTGGACTTTTGGCTGCCTACCTTCTGGTGATTCTAGGTGTGCGTAATGACCAAAAACAAAGATTGACCTGTTTGCAGTCTGCTTAAAGGCATAAGCCCCCTTTGACATATTTCCAGACACACTTGTTTTTAAATCCAAATATCTAGAGGACATGCTATTCCTAAGTCTAGGAGGTCAGAGACAGGAAGCCCCATTGGATTTGGTTTTAAACTTAAATTCTGTATGGACAAGAATGGCCATCAGTGAGGTTCCAAGACTTTTTTTCAATAGCACACAGAGGCTTAAGCTAAGCCTCAACAGTGATCAATATCTTGCAGTAAAATTTTGAAATACATGTAAGATTTTCGACATAGAATGTATATATAGATATAGATATATAGATATCGATATAGATATATTATTATTATTTTTTTAATTTGATTTAGTTACATGATACGAGTAGTAGCAGAGAGAATTATTGTCTCAGCGCTCTCTCCATTCAGTGTTTAGAGGCTGATGGGATCCTTTTATTGTGTGGAAAGGTCTTGAACATGCTTTCATGGGCTTACATTGATCGGTAATGCAATTTATAAGTACAGCCAATCCATTAGCCACGGTTGTATTGAGGAAAGCTTTGTGGAGCATCAGGACATTGTCCAAACCTTCAAAATAGATTCTGATGGCCAATAGCCAACGTTTACATTATAATCAGTCTTCCAATAAAGGCTACACACAAGTGTCTGTATTCTGCCCAGTTTAAATCTTCATAATATGAATATGCAACTTAGTTTACATTAGGTGTAAACATTATCAAATGTTCTTCTACTAAACAACCTTAAACAATGTTAAGCAGACAAAAAATTAAGGTTGGTATAAAGATTTATTTCTAGAAAGTTCCAAGTCTGGCTGAAAATGATGGCCTTGGCTCGGCGACTGAGGGAAAATGCGATGTGACACCACGGACGAGCTGTGCCTCACTTCAAAACAGCAGTGAGTCCTCTGGGAGGGCTGGGTTTTGATGCAAAGGCCGGCACACTTCACAGCTAGAAAAGCCTTTTATCAGTCACTCGGGCTGCCTTTGAGAACAAGGGGGCATTTTGTGTGGGCTCTCTAAGGCCTGAAACACACTGGAAGTTAGCATGAAGTACTGTGCACAAGAAGAGAATGTTCACGGTCGTGCAGACACACTAGAGCCATTCACTGGATGTGCCACCCGTTAGAGCATTTCATTTTGACCTACTTTGAAATCTTCACACCGTGGTGCTACGGTTGGACCGTGCTATGTCTTTCTTCTCTCTTTCTCTTCCCTTAAATATTTTGTGACCGTAGGTTAATTTTTTAAGCTAGTGAGCAGTTCTGATAAATATCTAATTACTTTTTGAAATGAATTAATACTGATTAATAATAACTGATGTAATGACTAGCAAACTGGAGTCATTCTTGGGCATCATGAAATTAAGTGTATTTTATGGCACTATGTAGAAGTTCTATGCGATCATATCATCTTTCAAATTATTTCAACATTTGATGTAAGTTTTTGTGTGCAGAAAAACTGAGCCAAGCTCAGCAAAAACCGTTATTGCGTCTTCTGTGTGTTGCTTCATTTGCACTGCAGAGCAACATTTGTAGTCACAGAATTCCCTGAAGCTCAAGGTCATCCCTGACGGGAAAAAAAATATGAGTATGGGGGCCTATCTTATGAAAATCATGATATCTGATTTTTATCTTTTTCCAAGATCTCTAATTAAACATAGTCACTAGAGTGAACTTGTAGAAATACCTAATTCATGAATTTGACATTTTAGCTACAAGGTTATAAATGAAACATAATGCAGAAAATAGTTATGGCTCACCCAGACAGTGAACTTGCTGAATTTGAATTGGAGAGGATTTTGGCTCTCAGTGACCTGGTGATCTCTTATTCATACAGGAATGATTCAACCAGAGCTAAGCCCATCCCTCTAAAGGGCCTTTATAGCTGATGATGAACTTTGGATAACTTCTTCACCTGAAAATCTCTCAATATCATTATGGAAAGAGAGAGATGGATTTTTTACTCCATAACAGACTGGTATATGATTGTGGGTTTGCAATTTTGTCGATACATGTGTATGTAAATGTGCCTTCAGACCTAAAGTCTGTGCTGTCTTTTCAAGTTTTGCAAATGAAGAGACATTTTCCTGCTTCCCTGCTTATTTTCTGGCTCATCAACCAAATTTCTCTGTATCACAAGCCTCTGGATCTACTAGAACAATTCCCTTGGCTTAGATTCCACAAGTCTCTGAAACTCAGTACTGAAGGGATGAAGGCAGCCTCCAAATAGTTATTCCCTTATTTGATGTTTTGATCATGGTGGTGGAGAGTGCCATCTGAAGTCTCCCACTATGTGACTGTGAAAGTCATAGCATATGTGATTCACATCATTTTAATCCTCACCAGACCATTGAGTGACCCCTTGTGCCACGAACGGAAGCATCTACATTTGTTTCTCCACCAATTTATTTAGATATTTCCTTTACTTTGACACCTGTTGATTTAATATTTATTTATTTGATGCCACAATATCAAAGTATGATGCCATTGTGTAGCAAAAAAGACCCACTTCCAGTTTGGAGAACCTGTATCTAATGAAATCCCTCTAAAAGAGAGGTGATGAGTCATCAAATAAAGAGATAAGTCATTCCAGTAAACTGCAGGGGGAAAGTAGATCTCTGGCTTATTGGGGAAATACAAATTCCTCTTCCATTGCGTGCACTGTAGACAGTCACAACATAGTTTTCAAAGGTGAGATATGATGGCACTCTAAAGAGACCAGTAAAAAAAGTTATAGAGTAATAAAACATTCCTTGGCACCGTAAAACCAAAGAAAATATGATTACCCTTGAAACCTGCATGTGCTGTAGATCTTCTCGTTCTCTGCCTAGCCGGGTTTCTTCTATTCTTCTCTCACGCTGGGACTTAATAGTAGGATAAATCAAATGAATGAATGGGAAAGAAGGAGTTTGATATCTGACATCCCTGCCTTTTTAGACAAATTTCACATTTCTAATTCAGTTTTTGGTGTTTTTTTTTTTTTTTTACCTGGCAGCCAGAGAAACTGATTACAAATGTACCTGATGAGCTCTATTAGTCAGAGCTACACTGTATGGCAGGGTGTTTTTGATTCATCATCCTGCTGTAATCTAATTTCACTGTAAGCAGAAGTGGAGTCGCCACATTTATCACAATAGTAACACAAAGAGAATCAATTCTATAACAATCTCATCCCCAAGCAGAAATGGAATATGCTCTAGGTAACTCTGTGTTTACTGAAACAAGAAATTAAACAGCTTTGGAGGATATCAATTCAGCTAAGTCAGTAACTTAAAAGTGGACATGATTCATTTCATAACAATTGTGTAAAAGATACTCTGTGATTGCTGAAGTTAAGTTTTGCATATTCCATGTGTTTGGGTGAGAGGTTGGCATCTGTTCAGTTCATTCTTAACATCTGCCTCGGTGACTAGAAATTAATTCCCAATCCAACACCCCAAGGTGCATCTTGCACAAACAACAGACAGTTTTTTTTTTTCCCCGGCCTCAACTCTGTTGCATGTTCAACATACACTTCAGGGTATCAGGCTAAATTAAGATTTGTTTTTTGTTTAGCACTACAACAAAGTAACAGCAAGAGAAGCAGATTCTCCTACTGTATTTACCTGTAATTCAGTCAGAGGCATTTTAATTTATAGCAGATGGTTATAAGGTATGATTTGGCAGCAAAGGCTCTGCTGTTTAAGGGAGCTCTCAAAGAATTTAGGCAGCAGCACAGCTTCTCCTGCCCTTAGTAAACATGGATGAACATAAATCTTAGTTAAATCAGCAATATGAAAAATACAAATTTCATACAGTGTGTAAAGATTTGAAAATTTTGCAACACAAGTGGTAGCATCCCAAAAACACACTGTCAGATGGCACTGGACACAGCTATACTGATCAACCTACATATACTTTTTACCTACCATTGCCCTAATACTTTCTGATTATGTTGTAATTCAGTCAAAGACACAACAAATGATATGGGACCAGTTATTGCAAGAAACTGACAACAAGCTGTATTTAACAGAAAAGATCTGTGCTTGAGGGTGCTCTGTAAATCAATCTAAGCCACATTAGATTAAATTCCAAGGGTAGCACATTAATCTTCCCCAAGTGATATACATAACACAGCCCATTGTACAATAGTACAACATATACAACATAAACTAGAACAAGAGGAGGTTGTGGTGTTAGAGGACAACCACCAAATGCTGTGTGAAGTTCAGCTCATTAACATTAGCAGCAGGTGTGATGAGTAAGATGAAGCTGAGAACAAGATGTCTACATGACCATGATCTGTTTAGGGACAACACCCTTGTCATTAGCACCAACAAAGATGCCATAAAAATCTCAAACAGTTTACAAGTGTTTTTATCTTTATTTTGAATCAAACATTGTCTATGTTAATATGCATTTGTGTTTGGATTTTTACTTTATCTTATCTATAAACAAACTCATAAAATTATGCTGTCTATTCTTTTGTTAAAGAAAAACAGTTTGGAGTAGTATGTGCTGCAAAGAAGCTCAAAATGTGTCACTATAATAATAACAGCCAATGACTTCAGTTCTCCATAACTGATTTGTTTCAATTTCAACAATGCCCCAAACTGAATAACAATGGTCCTTAATGACATCAGTTATTTTTTGGCTGTACTAAAAGTGTCTACATTCATTGGTGCTCACTTTACAATCCTCTCCCCGGCAGTCTGCATTTTTTAGTTCTGTAACCTGCAGTTCAGTTATGACAACAGTCAGCAGCAACTGAAATACTATATTTTTTTGTTAGAGTACAGTTATTTACAGACCCAACAGAATCTCTTCCTCTCTGACACAAAAGCAGCTGTCCTTCCTACCAAACATTCAGATACAGTCACTTGATTTCTCCTGGGTGTCTGTGGGAGTTGTGGAGACACGACTTTGCTTTATTACCTGACATCTCTAATCGACAGCTCAGTGGTTGGATCAGCACAGTCTGCATACTCTGAAAATTCCTCAGAAATGGAAGCCATTCAGCACTGCTAATGAAGCCATTGATCATTGTCAGCTTAATGACACTTCCTAAGTGGGCTGTATACCCACCCAAATTGACGATGTTTTTGGGAGCGCTCTGAGATATTATTTAAAAAACTACTGACATGCATACTGCACTGTCATTTTAACTGCACATTATATATCATGGCACTAAAATGCCTGTGAAAGTTTTGCAGTCAATTCAGGTCCACTACGTAGAAACAAAAAGTTGTAAATGTGGCCCTAATGACCAAGCATATAAATCTTGGCCTCAGTAAAAAGATCAAATAATTCAAGCCTCACTGGGATGAAATGTAAAGTCTACAGCTCTATCACTTTTGCAAGATTTAGTATACCCCATTTGCAAACACCTCTCAGTCTCCCTGCATATCATCAGATTACTCTATCAGTGTTTTGCTTTATTCATAATTCTGCACCAGAGATGGGTAAAATTCCTCCTCAAGGCTTTGCCATGAGTTTAGTGTCTGATTTTAAAAAGAAAAATTACCTGGTAACTGTCAATCACAGCTACAACCCCTGTATAATTTGTACAATATGAAAGTAACTTCATTCCATTTTACCAATACAGTGTTGATATTCAAAATACTCTACAGAAAGCCCCACAACAGGAAAAGTGACATTTAGGCGAGACTGCATACAGATGGAAATTGTTAGTATCTAGTGTTTAATGTTGTTAGCGCTGTTGTCTCACCAAAAAGATGTTTGATATAAGTTCATTTGGAGCTGTTTACATGTTTGGCTAGTTATATGTCTTTTGAATTGAAAGTGTAAATTGTACAAATGTGATGTTTGCCCAGTATTAAAATGAAAATCTACAAAGTTACCACCCTAAGTGTGATATGATATGACTGAAATCCTACCTGTTTGTGGAAAATGTGTAAATTAATGACTAGTATTCATATTCCTGTAAACCAAGGCTGGACTGGGATAACAATTAGGACTCGGGATCTAATGTCAGCTTAGGCCAACCTCTGTACGTTCACATAAGACAACATACTATATACTGCAACCATTTTGCTGGAATATATATATTAATTTTTTGTTTACTGTTTATGCATGGCAACCATTTCTCTTAGCTTTATTAATTGCTTAAAAGAAACTGCTTAAAAAAAAAAAACAGCCAACTGTATTCAGTTTCAAGAGTTAGTCAAGTGCACTTGCATAATTAAGGGTACAAGAACAAAGATACAATATTTTGCACCTGAGAGCTCTCAATGGACTTGGGGATGCAGAATGTGGTTGGTTGAAAGAGTGCTATTCCAGAGCATGATATTACTAACATGACCAATCCATTATACATTCAGAGGAAATTGTTTCTGGGCAATCAATGCAACATAATTTGATCTGGATGAGAGATAATGTAACCACTACCACTAGCCCATAGCCACTTGTTATGCTTGAGATAGGGAGTGATTTAGTGCACAAGTGAGTGTCAGCGCGAAGGCATGCAGGAAGGAGTGAATGAGTATATGGGCGAATGAGTAAAAGAATTATGAGGGTTATGAATCAGTGAATGTGTTGCTCTGTATAAGTGAAACTGAGCAACTGATGCAAAGAAGGTGGGATTGAGTGAGTGACTGAGAGCGTGAGAGATGAAATGAGTAAATGAGCGGGTGAGTGAATGACTGAGGGAGGGAGATTGGGGCTAATGAATGTGTGTGAGAGACAGAAGTTGAAATTTTGTCCTCCTGACTCATCGACTGACTTCAATGAATCTCTCACTGACTCAGTACGTATGTAGATCCCAATCTCTCTGTAAAAACAACATTAAGCATTCGCATTTCTGTCTCACGGCTCCAGGACGAACAGATCTCAATTCAGTCTCATTTGCAGTCTGCTCTGGCATGTGGCTAGCTTGAGGGAGTCAGACTAATTCTGTCTGAAAATTATTCTGAGGAAACTGAAAGTATTATTGCTCCCAAACAGGGATTTGTGGGTAACAGCAGTGTCCAGCTGTCCAGGCATGGCTGCCAATATCATTTTGATGCAAATGGATCCACATAAATGACTGGGACAATAAAAGCTTATGCGGATATAGGTGGCAGAATACTGAAAGGATCACCAGGAGAAATAGGCCTTTATTATTCTTGGCCAACGGGTGAATTTATACAGAGCCATTAAATTGTGTGTTGGGGTTGAAGGAAAAAAAGCAAGGTTTTTGTATTGATTTAAAGAGGGAGAATGGTAGGGAATGTTAAGGGACATTTTCTTCTGTGTGATGTGCTGTATATCTATGTCTCTGCCATCTCTCTTTTGCTCTCAGTTCTCCAGCCCTTAATGCACTCTCATTTTACATTTACTGCTCCTGGTCAAAATGCTGCAGTCGGAACGTATAACTCATTATGTTTGCTATGGGAAACATTTACTTGGTTAGATGCTGTATGTAGCAAGTGTGTGATGAAAATCCACTTATAGAAATCATATTCCATTAAGGGTGGTTAGGTGGAGCCTCTTAAGTGCGCTGAATGTGCTGGAAAAACCAGTGGGCCTTGACCTTTTGTCAAATCTTATTTCATACCATTAGCAGTATCAGTGTGCAGCTTTAATATAGACACAAAAATATGAAATCTGCACGTTGCAAAGTGTTGTTCAACACAACAGTTAACAGTCACGTCGGCAGCAAAAGATAATTTAACTTTAGAGAAACATTAGAGACTAGGCTCAACTGTCTCCCACCCAGCTCTATTATGAGACTTCAAATATTGAACAACCCCTCCCCAACAGTCTCCTCAGAGACCAAAAGGGAAGACAGCGTCAGCTGAACATTCATCATGATCAAAGTGAAACCTATGTATCCTTACAATACCCTTTCTCTGACACACAGCTTCAAGATTCGTTCTGTTCATCTGCACCCAATCCCACACTTTGTCCTGTCTTACAGAGTGCAACCTCAGAGGAGAAGCGCACAAGGCAAGGATGGATGTCAAATGCAATTAACCTAAAGAGCATCCTACACTTTACTTCCCCCTTTTATCTCTCTTCACAGGGAGATTTCTACAAGGCCTCCTCATACAAGCTGTCACCCTCCTATACCCTTCTTCATCCTCAGTTTAAAAGAGATTTGATCACTTCTTGGTTTGGTTAAGACAGAGACGTAGCCACTGAATAGTAATGCGCTGTGTTGCACTGCGTAGCCTTTGCAAAATGAAAGGTGGCTTTCTCAAAGATGGCAGATATGACTCCAAATGGACCATTTTAACTTTGGCTTGTTTTACACTATTTTACTGTATTTTTCTGTATATGTTACAACTGTCCTAAAAGTCCTAAAATTGCCCAGTTTCCTAGGCTTTTTCCCCTTAGGATCCATGATAAACATAGCTGTCCATTTATCAGCTGTATGAGTAATTAGTGAGGTAGGAGGGGAAAGGGTTTCAGAATAAAGAAAACAGCTGGGAAAACTAAATGGAATTTGGCTACATCTGCCGAGTTAGGATGAGGCTAATGAGGAGCATCTGGCAGACTGGTTGGTTAGCAAAGGTGGATAGTTGCTAATTAATATTTTCTGAGTATGTTTTAGAATAAGTAAATCTACCTTCACTAATTTCTAATTAAAGTATGCTAGCCTACATTTGCATTGTTATATCACAGTCATGACCACAGTTCCTTCTAGTTTTAACCTCATTCCCCTGATACAGAGTCCTGAACGAAAGGTAGCATTTTGATAGAATTGTCAGTTTTAGTGGACCACACGTGATTGGATGTTTGTTGATATGTTTTGCTACTTTATGCACGAGAGAACTTCACTGATTGATTTCTTGGCATAACATTAGCATTTGGAGTCATTGTTGTCTTTCATGATGACAACCAGGTATCTGTGCCAGATCAGTGAAGCAGGCCTACTTGAAGCTGAAAAATCAGAATAAAACCAGCCAAAATAGTAGGTGTTTATAATTATTTTTTCTTTTTTTTTTTTTAAACAATGGTGAATTGGTGAGTTTGTCAAGTGCAAACCAACCTGAGACCCTGGAAGACCAGAGTAGGCAGAAATTATGCTTATAGAGATATCAAAAACTCCTAATAAAAGCCATTTTACTGGCTGCTTTGGCTAGGTTGTGTTTTTGGTTGGCTGGATGATTAGTTGCATAACTAGTTTCTTGGAACTGTTTGGATTACCAGCTTAAGTGGTGATTGGGCTTCCTGGCTACATGCTTTTGTCCGGTATGCTGTCTGCATGGTTACAGTTGTCTCTTTTGCTGGCTAATGGATTGGGTGACTGCATGGTTAATGGTTGGTTGATTAATTGCTTTTCTGGCAAATTATTACTTTGCAGGTGTCCATAGAAAAGGCAGTATACTCTTTTGGGAGCCAAGAGGAACAAAACAGAAAAAAAAGGTTTTATGTGTGACATCACATCAAAAGAGGTGATTAATGTAGGGTTTTTTTTTTTCTTTTTTAATAACATAATGTCTTTCCAGTCAACTTCTGTTCTGCCCTGTGCTCTGTCACTTCATACTGTATGCCCCCTCCTTTTCCCAAAACGATATGGAGCTTGAGACCTCTGAGACAGTCGCTCCCCTTTGACATATTATGTAAGTTTAATCATAAGACAAGGATTTTCCTGTCTGCACAGTTCATAGACACAGGTGGTACATTTTACTTCAAAGCCATTACTGCTGCTAAATCCTGCAAAGATTCCCAATAGCTTCCTGAAACATTAAGATGGGAGCTATTCTAAACTAACAGGTAGATTTTTGCAATGCATGAAGAAGATAAATGCACATGATCCCAAAGTGGTCAGACTTTTGAATGGTTTGTCATTAGGGATGCAAATTATCGATTAATTCATTAATCGTTAGTTGATTGACCTTATCGATCGATTAACGATTAACTGATAAGCGGCTTTTTTCCTGAGAATGTAAATTTCTCATGGTATCAATAGTGTCTTTAACATAGAAAGCAAAATATACTGAATAAAAATGCATGTTATATTGCTCAACTGATGTTTTATTGTACCAGTTGGGATACGGTACAGACAATGGCATTTATGTAGTTTAACAAAATAAAATTATGCACAGAAAATTAAAATACATAAAAAACAGTTGTGCACTGGCTCAAGCTGTTGCACGTGAAACATTAAGCAACATAAAATAACTTTAAAATAGAAATCTAAACAATATGGGTAGGCTTAGCCTACACAATATTAAGCCTATATATAATAATCTGGTAAACTACTTATATGAAAAACTTGAAACATTAGCAGCAGGATTTATAATCCCCATTGGTCTGAGAAAGGTAACAGTAAGATTACTAGCCCTGGAAACTTCAAATTAGAACTGAACACAACTTAAATCATCCCTGAGGAAGGTGACAGTAAAATTAGAGGGCGTCCCTCAGAACAGTCAAATGAAGATATAGACTACCTCTCCTGAAACAAAAACATTCCTGTCTCAATGTGTTTTGAATAGGCTCCTGACCTAGACCCCTGTATTTTTGTTCAAGAAAATAAGCATATTAACATGGTCAGGAGTAAGTCGTGTGCGCAGCCTGTTTACAGTGAGACCAGCTGCTGAGAATACGCGTTCAGATGGGACCGACGTGCCCGGTATGCACGCAAATCTTCTGAGTAATGCCCTCCGCTTTTCTGTGGTCACATACCCGCCTTGCCACCACATCAGCGATTGTAGGTTGTGATGGCGATGGACTTCCTCCCTGCAACACGGCTGCATGCAAGTTATGAAGGTGGTATCTTAGCGAACTCGTAGAGCTGTTGAACTCAAACGTAGTACTGCAGAGTTTACATTGGGCGTCTTTATCATCATTAATTAATTTGAAATGCTCCCACACTCCACTCCGTTTTGACCGCCTCATGTTTGTGTCGGGTCTCGCCACCCGCGAGAATCTCGTGTAAAGTTCAAGTACGTCCTGTGGAAAACGGCCTTGGATTACAATGTTAAATTACCGACAATTAATTTAATTAATCGATTAAATTCTTATCGACAATTAATCGATAGTCGATTAACCGTTTACATCCCTATTTGTCATACAGCATCATGCTTCATGAAGTATTTCAGTTGTCCAATGCATGAGGCAAAAAAAACCATAGGTCAATGTTAGAAAAACGGATTGGATCAGATACAGCATCTAAATATTTCTAACACATGAACACCTCTTTGTGTGTTTTATGAAATATAAACACAATGAATGTGCACTTAAACAGACACATTCTGAGTGAGAGTATTTCAAAATCAAAAACTCCCATTTGAAATGTATGTGATTTATACATGTAATATTTATGTTTACCATCCATTTTTCACTTCACCCCTTTTTTCCTTTTTTTTCTGAATTACTAAAGAAGCAGCATATAATTTACAGTGAAGAGACTCTTAACCCTGTGAGCCCGTACGTATCATATATGATACCCACATTTCTGGGACTCATTGCATCACCATCAAGCATAAACTTTGCATTTAACCCTTTTAGATGAACTCTTATGCTCGTATACTGACTCCTGGTAGACACTCCTCACTTTTCTAAATGTTTTGACATGTGTGATACAAACAAAAAATATACTTAGAATTTTTTTTTTTTAATTTTTTTTTTTTACATTTTGTCAAAGGGACAAATAAAGAGTTCATATTTGAAAAATTAGAATTTTCTGACCATTCTTTCATAGTTCAGGTCTCACAGGGTTAATGGTCCAATTAGTCCAGTAAATCCTGTGTTGTTACAATTAATGTAAGTGGCGCTGTGATTACCCTAGCCAAGTATGTTTTTTTTTTTGTTTGCAGATCCAGTTAAAGTGGCAGATTCGGGGTTTTTCTTTTTTTTTTTCTTAACCTTAACCCACTTTCCTTAACCTTGCAAGATAAGGCATACTAAGCTTTCAAAAGAAAATGTCAGACAGCAAACAAAGGACAACTACACTTTCTGCAGAATGACTGTTGTACCGTATCATTTTGAGCCAGAGGAGGAAGTGGTGCTGTGACGAGCAGACAGAGACAGGGAAAGGGCAAGAGGAGGGGACGCTGCCGTTACATCATCAGATCAACCAGAACGCTGAACTCTGGCAGGAACACATGGCAGCTGGGGGTGTAGTTGTAACACATGCCAAACCATGCAGTCCACAACAGAATATTTTTGCTGCCATGAATGGGATATTTTGGAACCACTGTTGTAAGCACCGGAGCGAGGCAGTAATGTGGGTGAACCGGTGGGTGACAAGACATCCCAATTTCAGCACTCACATGAAACCCAGTATATTGGACAATTTTTTTTAGAGCCCCAGCTTTTGGAATATAAACATGCTCTGCACTATTTAATGCAATATTTTGTTAAACTGTAAACAGCAGTAAGTAGCAACAGTAAGCAGTAAGAGTAAATTCTGTTCTGTCCCTAAAAGTAGGGATCACTCACAACAGCTGATAAAAGTAATGTTTGTTTTGTTTTGCAACCAGCCATGCAACTGTTTTCCTATAATGAAACAATAGGCAACCTCAAATGTTGAGTACATTGAAGAAAAATGTTTCTGTGCAGATGATACTTACACAAAATTTGATGTCTGGAGATCTATTCTCTCTCAAGTTGTGACCTGTTCTGTAACTCCTTGACAAGGCCCTCTTTTGGTGTACTGGGATTCCTTTGATCTGTAGTTCTTTACAGTAAAATGATAACTGCACTCATGAAACAGGCTCCAGTGTACTGATATCCTATTTTGGATATTGGATTTCATTGAGCCAACCTGGCATTAATGGAAGGTGTAAGTGAATAGTTATTATTTGACTTAAAATAACTGGTATATGGCCCTTTAAGCACATACAGTAAGCTCACACAGTTTTGGTAAGAAGCATTGTCTATCCCCATCTGGTTAAATATCAGTGATCTGATATTATTACAAGAATAGTCTCAGCATTTAAGAGAGAACACCAGCAGCTTCCTAACATAGCACTGACATTACTTTGACTGAGCATGTCACAGCTTCTTACATGGTTCTGAAAGGATGCAGTGTCATTTATGAAATCTATGATCTCTCATAATGACACTGCTTCTACTACAATATAAGAAACTACTCATTTTCTTTATTAAGGGCAATAAGCGTTCTCTGAATTTGTGTCAGTTTCCTAACCAGTAGAGAACCCGCACACTACAGCAACATGCTACAACCTCACAAAATGGTTGGTTGTTAAATGCAGCTGCATTAGTTAAATCTTAAAGTTGCAACACCAATCATGAATCTTTTGAAAAATTTTAGTCACACCCCTCTCATCAGTCTTATTTCCAGTGGTAGCAGAGAGCTGTTTTTGGTGAACTCTGAAAACAGACTTTTCATTACCAATCCGTCACCAAATGGCACAATGTCAGTGCTGTATTTACAGCTTGTTCCACTGCCCCCAAGTGGGCAAAAAATAAAATAAAAATAAAATAAAATGAAATAATGGTGCTTTAAGTAAAACACATCACCCATTCGATCTAATATTGCAAAGAAATCCCCACTGATAGCTGATTTAAAATAAATCTAAAATTGCCATTTTCTTGTGAATTGGGAAAATGATTTAAATCCACCCAAATATAATTGGAGAATGTGTGGCAGTAAAGTTGGAAAGACTCTCTAACACTAGAATGCTCCTGGTGATACTTGATTGTTACTTTTAACATGTTCACCACAAAACATAGGGGATCTGTGTGATTTGACTGACTGTGGGTATAAATGTTTCACTAAGCCCACATGAAAGGTGGTGGATGGAGAGATTTGAAGGAATCGAAATGTATCTGTTGCTTGGGCTGGATAAATGATGGATGTCTAAAACAGTCCAAAAACCTTTTAAAAAATTCTGGCAGTGTGGATTGTCCTTTGGCCCTCCTTTTACCAGCATGTCATCTTAAGACTGAAATGAAAGATTGGACAGATATAGTATTGGGGGATGACGGACACATTTTTCTCATTTGGCCTCTGTGTACCAGCTTAACATCCTTGATTCGTCCGATGCTGAGATTATTCAGTATTCCTGCAAGGTTTTATGCCTGACTTGACTCACTTTCTGCTGATTCACATTGCATCAAAACACAAGGGGAGGAAATTTAACAGTGCAACTGGAAACCATAAAACAAAATAAAATAAATTGTGATTACTAGATAATGCATTTTGTTCAATACTAGATTACATACCTGCTTCTCAGTCTGAATATGGATGTCAGCACTCATGTTTTCACAGTGTCATTGAATCAACAGCTTTCTGACAGTCACAACAAAATTTGACTATTAGAAGCTTAGCAAAAGGGGTAATTGTTGAAGGGTTATTGCATTGAATATGACATAAAACAAGTGATCCTAATATTATACCCACCTTCTGCAGTTTGGAGCAGGGTTTGATCAATAACAATAACAAAAGCTGAGTTTGTCTAAGAAGAGAAGCTTACCACAGTGATATGAGATCTCACTGTGCGACTCCAGTGAAGTCATATAAAACTTCATGGGGTTTAGAAGCAGCTTTCTTTGCACTGCATACTCACACTCCAACCACGCGCCCCAGGAGGGAAAGTTAAGTTTCCATGTCTTCCTCTGCCACACTGGGATTCCCAATTCATCTGTGCCCTCAAAGTGGAAATTGGCAGACCTGTGGACTTGGTGAGTACAGTGAAGTCCTCTTTCTTTGCTGGCACATATTGAAAGAAGACATGTATGGCCTTCAGAGATTTACCCAGCTGTCTCATAAAAGAAGGTACTCTTGATGGTTTTATTAAAGATCCAGTGTCAACAAATCCACACAAAAAAAGATGAAATATCTTCTTTCTGCAGGCGCTCAAAACAACTTTGCATTCAGTCCATCCAAAGACAGACAGCAGATTCTGTAGTAATATGAGTCTCTTTGAGCCAAGAGAAATGCGTAATTAGCATGGCTATAACTGTGAAAAGGCAGTATGTTGGAGCATCATTTCATTACATTTATTCCTTTGACAGAAATCTTTGACCATAGTGACATAAACATAGTCACATTTGCCAACCAATTATTTAATAGTTAAGAGTTCACATTATGAGATTGTCTCATAATGTATTGAATTAATGCAGTTACCTAATTATTGCATGGACAAAATGAATTATGGCAAACATGACACCCAAAGTGTTTCATTAATTCTAAGAAGATGCTAAATCAAAAAACAAGTGTCTGTAAACAATGTGAACAATGTGTGAGTGGTTGATTACAGTTAATTACTGCATCTATCTATGCCAGTTATATTTGGTATGGGGTTGGTAATGGTGATGCTGTTTCAATGTAGCATGCTCTGTCAATTTAGCTGCTTTATCTAGTCACAGATTGTCAGGTCACAGAAGGACAAAGAAGATTTTGCGTGTTCAGAATTTACCAGTAAAAGAAAAATTATGCTACACATTCAAGCATGGACCATAAAAGAGTTAAGTATAGAACAAAAAGTATGTCGGAGCATGGCATTTCCTATACGCTTTAAGCAAATAGTGGTAAATGTTAACAATATACGAGTAGTGACACGCATGTGATCATAGTGAACACACACCGTAACACCATCAGAATATTTAAACAGAGAAACATGTGCATTGACCTTTCTGGGATCCTCTCAGAGTCCCATCCTGGACTTGTCTCCAGCAAACAGAGCTTTAATGAGAGTGCCCAGTGCACATATATGAAATGTCATTGGCTGCCCAACAGTGTTGGACAGCATTACAATAATGCATTGACTTTCTTTTTTTTTTCAGTTACCAGTCCCACTAATAATTTCTTGCTACAACATTTTTGGGTTTGCTGTCTATCCAGGAATTGGATGAGAGGGCTGACATCGGTTTTGTCTCTGTGCATTCAGAGGACAAATTGCTAGTGGACATGTTACATTACCACAGGAGTTGGAGACGGTAACTGTCATCACAAATGGAGTGGTCTTAGTTATGCATTGTGTCCTTTTCGGCTAACTAGCCTCTGGTTAGCCGACATTCAGGAACTCTGAGTTGAGAGGGAGTAATTCATGTTGCTTCACTGTGAGGACAGAATTTCTACTTCTGCCCCCAAACCATAGGTTGGCTGCTTGTTAAACCTCAGTGTGTTGTTAGCTATAGTGTTTCAGCATATGTTAGAGTTGTTGGAGGGCTACTTGATAATTCCCTTTTTTAAAAAGGAGCAATAATAAGTATTTGATTACATCATTTTTCAAGTAGCACCAACACTGCTGGCTAATGGTATAAGTGTACTGGCAAACACCGCTGCAGAAAAACAGCAAAGACAGCACCATCATTCACCTGTCGACGTAAGCGTATGTAACATAAGCGTAAATAAGAGTATGTAATAATTATATACTATGGCCTTCACAGTCACCAAGACTAAACTCTTTATCATGAATCTATTCCTGCCCTTTTCCTCATATGTCTGTACTGCCTTTGTGGAAGTTGATGGACATGTTTTGTTTTGTTTTTTTGGGGTTTTTTTGGGGGTTTTTTTGGGGGGGGTTTTTTTGGGTTTTTTTTTTGGGGGGGGGGGGGCATCATGGGTAAAACATAACTCATCCTTAATGTTTAATTTAGGAAAGATAAATTGGATTTAATGTGGATATTGTTTTTATGCACCATTTAACATTGGGCTAATACTTCCTACTCTTCTGTGTGTGCAGCAGATTAACTTAAAGGAAATCGGCACTCTTGTCCTTGGTGAACTTATCTTCTACAACAATGCCATTTTGCTCTTTCATAGTCTGCAGTTTGTAGTCTATAATTCTCCTTTAGCTCTCCAGATTGCTTTAGTGCCATTCTCTTTTGTCCTCTGTCACTTTAATCCTTTAGGATTGTGACCATAACAAATAAATATCAAGAATGTTGATCACGGAGGCTTTAGTAATATCAGACCTACAGTAACTCCTAACATGTAAGCAACAGGGTGTGTTGCTGGGGCTGTTGTGAAAGTAACCTCATCACTAGCTCTCTATAAAAATTCCCAAACATTTGGATAATAGGGAAACAACACTTATAAAAATGCTCTTTTAGTCTTATTTTGTCACTCATCCAAAAAGACTTCACAAGTACTGTTGACTAGTGGGAAGCCTAACGCCTTAGTGGGTTCACATCTAAATGTAATGTCATCAGAGTGGATTGGGGTATGTCCTGGTAAGAAACTTCAGCATTCAGACATTCAGTAACTTGTATTGATGATGTAGGGACATATTCTTGTCCACTAGTTGTTCCATCTCGTGAAATAAAGTAATCAATTCTAGTCGGCACATTCTTAGCACAGTGGCATAGAGGTGTGATACCCTTCACCTTATGTTCCAGTGGGTGGTGAGAGTCGGATACTGAGTAGTGTTACTCCAGAACAACAGACAGATAGGCAGAGCAGGCACAAAAACATACTGCTCAAGGCTGAGGTGTCTGAAGTTCTGCAGTAAACACTGAATCTCTGTGTTTTTCACAGAACAATACAGGAAGACAGAATTTTGTCCACCCTAAAAAACATACATCCAAACACAACCAGAGCATTGCAGTACAAATAGTCCAATCCAACAAAGAATGTACCGTTTTATACACTAGGGTGATGAAACAACTACCTAACAAGCACATGGCTCAACAAAGAAGTCCAAAATAGGAATATCAGATACCACTTAACCCACAGCTGTAGGAATTCCAAATAATATTTCTATAGAAGCAGAAAATTCCAAAAATAATAAATAGAGCTTCCACTGTCCTTGTCAAATTTTGACATTTAAATTTACTCAACTCTTTTTGTTTTGTTACACTAACAAATTTACCGTAAAATGGATAGCGATGATTTATAAAGACAATAAGAATGGGATGGTGTCATGTAAAGCAGAAGGCTAGGTTAGCTCCATGTAGTGAGCTAAGAGTTCTAACTCTTAGCAAACTGGGTAGTCCTCTTCACCTTGAAGACACCTATGAAGTCCTGCAAACTACTGCTTCATCATTTAGGTTAATCTGATATGGCTGGTGGACCCTCATCTACGGGCTGCAGCAGTTAACCCGGTCCAGTTTTTTTTACTGGACCTATGATGCATACATAATGGACTAAACTATCGCTGAATAAAAGTGTTACCCATTTACAGCAAATTCTTGCCTGCCAGCTGATTATGGGGTTGTTAGACCACTGCATTTTCTGAGCTACTTCTGGCAGGGCTCCAACAGCAGTGTATCTTTGCCTTTAAAATGCAGTGAATTGGTCTCCAGTTAGTTTCCCAGTTGCCCATTTTTCATGCAAAAGCAATAAACAGCTAGGGAGCTTACACTGGCCAGCTTCTTGAGCCCCCACCATCCCACGCCATAAGATCTTTTTCTCTAAAAGGCATTTAAAAAAGCTTCTTCTTCAAAAAGAAGATATTAAAAGGGTTAGGTTCTTAGAACTGAGCTTTAACTGAGTTACTGAGTTCAAGCTTTTAATTTTATATTTGCATCAGTGATAAGATTTTAAAATTCATATTTTGTGTTTTTTTATGTGTTTCTTTATTCATGTTGTAAATAGAACCATACAGCAGGCAGTCAGGGCCACTTGCTTTTGTTGCTATGGGTGTTTTTTGTTTTGTTTTCTCACAGAGGTGAATAACTCTGCTAAACTCAGCTCTTCAAACTTTAGGGGCAAGATGAGTTTCAGCAGATCATGTAAAGATATGCTAAAGTTTTTATTGTGTGAGAGGGGCTAATACTCCAGGATGCTACCTGAAAAATGGCTGTTCATTCTTGACTATTTCACAAATATAGAATGGTGAAGAGGGAGGGAAGGGAAGGAGGGAGGGCCATGTGAATCACTTTTCATCTGCATTTCTGATTGTTAGTCCAACCAGGAATCACCAGATGTTCATTGCAGCACCACGTCATTAACTTAATATCAGGCATTTAGCATGAGTCATGGATTCTTTTCCAGGAAAAAAAAAAAGCAGCATAAATCAGTGGAGAAGGCTGAGATCTGGGTTGCTGGCAGTCTCTCAAACACAGGTTAAAAGAATGTCCAGCATATGTTGTACAGAGATTTAAAAAAAATCTTTGAACAGTACACTTTCTTTTTTTTTTTTTTTTAGACATGCTAGGGTGGGGCGTTAGGGATGGAAATATCAGTTGTTAGTCAGTCCACACTTGGTTCAGACTGAAATTTCTCAGAAATTATTAAAGGGATTGCCAAGACTTTTTCCTACATTCACTGAACCTATCTCTATGACTTTAGTGCACCCCTGACCTTTCCTTCAGTGCCACCATGTGGTTGATTGTTTTGGTTTTCTGTGAAATATACTTGATGACATAGTCCACCAGCAAATCAAATTGAAAATAAATAGGGTCAAAAGCAGCCTGAAGTTTTCAAGGATTGGTGTTTAAATTATACTTTTATATAATTTCATTATTTATATCTTTTGTCTTCCAAAGCCAGGGTCACAGGTTATACAAATGTAAATAACCAACACATATTAATTATTTACAGTTCATTGTGATTGCAACCACCTGTAGGTTTTATTCTTTGGAATTTATACTTGGTTTACTTGTTCTACAGACAGTTCCCACACATAGACTTCAAACATTCTTCAACTCTACTATAACTGTTTCCCAAGGATGATATCTTCAAAGACGTAGACCAGTGTATTTTCAGTTCCCAGAATTTAGATGCAAGACAGTTGTATAATCATCATATCAATCTCATATGGTGGGCGAATAGTTGCATCTTTCTTGTTAAGAACGGCAGCACAGATACAAACAGGGAGAGCACCATATCTCTGCAATGCTTTTTCCAGTCATGGTCAAAATTGCTCAGTCGGAAGAGACATTGTAATTGTAACTCTGTGAAATGTGCTCTGCTTGATGCTTTGGCTTGGCCCCTAGGCAGCTTACACTTGTATCTTGTTTTATTTCATAACTTATGGTGTTATCCTGAGTCATAGTCTCCTTTTTCTGCTTGCATGAGTTCAAGGCAACACTGGCAGTTACATATTTTTCATGAGGTGTTCCCATGATTTTGCCAAGCATTACCTGCACATTAATGTCTTTTGTGGCTCAAAAAAAAAAAAAAAAATTCTGATGATGTGAAAAAAAGTATGTGAAATGTTAGGTAGGAGAGGAGTCCTCCACAGGCTCCTGTCCTTGTCAGACAAAGACCAAAGTTACGTCCATTTTTTCTTTCACCATCTATGCATTCCTCATCATCTTTGTTCTCGAGACCGACTTTTCCTTTGATATCTTTGTTTAAATATTGTTTATCTTATTGATTCTACCTCACAGTGTTACAGTCTGTTTCTCACATATCATCCTTATTAAGATGCCGCTGTCATTGTAGTTTGAGGTGGTATTATCGAACTGAATTTTGGACATGCATAAGAAAATCACAAAGGAAATGGCTCACCCAGCACATGTGGTGATGTTGTTTACAGAAGGCAGCCTCACATCCCTGCAAAGCATGGAACCTCTCAGTACTTTCTCTCAGTGAGGAATAACTTTTTTCTTTTTCTTTTTTCTGTAAAGCCTCCACACACAACTGAGCATTTCTCACAGCTGGTGTGAGGTCATTAACTCAGATACTGGATCACTTTTGCCCCCTACTGACACATTTGAAAGATGCTCATGTCCTGCACTTCCTGTGCATTTTATCAGCCACAACCATGCCTTAAAATACAAAATCAATAATGTCTCTTCATTTTCGATTCAGCCAAAAGTTTCTGGCATCATCCTTTATAATCACAGTAAATACAGTGTCCTCAGGGGTCATTTGATGTTCCACTGGTGCTCAATGACTTTGAGAAGGACGTGGAAGCAAGGGTAGAATCCCAGAGTGCACCCTGGGCATTTATCAGTACATCTGGCCACGACGAGAACTGAGGATAATTACCTGCCAGTCATTAGTGCCACTACTACTACGATGTAAAAGGATCCATTTCTTGTAGGGCAGAATGACCAAACTGTGATCACTGAATTGTGTGTTATTTTATTATATTTAATATATTTGTTTCTCTAGTGTGAGAGAAAGTGGTTGGACAGAAAGCAAAAGTTTCCCCTGAAGCAATAATATGATCATTTATGACCTTTTTCTCACTTTAAAAGTAAGGTACTGCCTATCAGGCGTTGTACAGCAGCTTATCTATAGTCCCTTAACCTTTAGCAGTTTAAAAGTATTACACATAAGCTGCCAGTGTTCCTGCTGCAGTGTGTTCCTAGTGTGTAACTATGGTAGCATATTAATGACAGTGTCCTGGTGCTGCAGGTTTGGTGTTCATGAGTTTAGCCACGAAGGTACGCATGTAGCGCCAGATTCAGGAAGACCATGACAACAGCGATTCATCATGCGCTAACAACCAGGACAGAGAAGATGACTCTGCCACAACCTGGTCTTAACAGTCATCCATCTTCTCTTCTAATTTTGACAAAAGTCATGATCAAGGAGTAAAGAGGTTATATGGGCCCCTTAGGGACACGCTTCACCTGGAGGAACAAGGGAGGTGTGGGGCTGAAGCAAGGTATACTTCAGTGAGCTGTAATAAGACTGATGCAGTGGTTTGCTGATCGGGTCTGTATTTCTGTTTTATTATAATGGTGTCCTCAGTGTCACCCAACAAATAAAGTATAAATACTGTTGCTTCGTTTCAGAGGCTTTTATTGGCCTGAAAGAATACAACCCTGGAGAAAACACTGATTACTTATTGTAGAAATATATCATAATTTATATCAAACCCTTATTAATGAATTTAACTGCAGTTTAAGGGTAACATGGGCATGCAGTTGACCTAAATGATGTATCCATGATGTGAAAAGGTTAGTCACCAAAGGCTTTTTTTTTTTTTTTTTTGATGCGACAGCTTGTAAATGAACTATTGTGCATATGTTCTGTTTCAGAAAATAATACATGCCCCACGGTGAAAGCAATATGTATCAGCAAATATTACTGAGCCGTTGTGTTCTTTACCAGGATGTCAGAGAAGCCGGCTTTGCAGATGTCACTATTTTCCTCAGCGGATATGTTATGTGTGGTGCAGAAATATGAAGATAAGAATATCTTGCACGGGTGTATGCTACGAATGTGAATCCAGGGGAAAACCAGGAAGAATTAAGCAAGGAAGCTGCAAATACAAATCCTCTTTCATATTTTTTATTATTTTTTTAAAGAAAAATTGTCAAAGGTTATTTGTGGAGGCAAGGCTGTTGAAACCCTTAACATACAGTTTTACAGCACTGGGTTTTTAAAAATGACTTTAAGTATTTAAATTGCACAGATAACCTCTAGTATAACTAAATACTGCATGGTGAACCTTTTTTTAACTTCTGGATTATAGACTTGCCACAAAGGTCTGAAAGAGAAAAAGAGAAAAATCAAAGTTAAAAGCCTGAATTTAAAAAAAAAAAGTACTTTTGCACTTCAACATCTTAAGTCCCTCGTAACCCCATGTTCAGGCAAGAAATATCTAAAAATGATATCAAATTTGCAAGCAGTTGCTGCCGAGGTTGTGGTAATAACAGGAATTTTCAAGATTTTCCATCCAGGGAACAGTAATGTTGGTACAGTGGGAGATAATAGTGATTTTCTTCCCTACATGCTGATACAATAGTTCTTATTTGAACTTGTTTTTTTCTTCAGGGGTTGGTGCCACTCGTGATTTTCCTAATTGACCCTTCCACTCAGCCAGACTCTGCCATCAATAACATCTACCCATTGCTCCCTCCATCCTCCTCATCTACTCATCTGACCCCTTTAACAGTCAGGCAGTGATAAGAGTTGCCTCTCATCCCCCTCTCCTCAAGATTGACAGGCTGACACACCATCGCTAAGGTCAGCCAGGCTAATTGGTTTGTGCGCATCTTAGATGGACCATTAGGCCTCACAACTACTAAACTAAAAACATTCCTCTTTGACTCACTCCCCCACCACCACCCCACCCCACACCCCACCCCATCCCTCCCTCTCTCTCTCTCTCTGTGTGTTTGAGGGTGGCTGATGGAGGCAGTGATAATGGTCCAGCGAGAAGTAATAACGTCCAGCACAATCTGTGGCTCACATATGTTGTAAACTAAAATGATTAGCTGTTTAATCTTTTGCTCTTTTTCTTTTTTATTTCCTGGTCTTGGGTGTTGGTTGATTTATAGCACAGTGTAAGACACAGCAGGGATGTATTTATGTCATACTGTAATCATAAAACAATAACTTACATAATTTCATTCACTTTGTGATATAGAGTGATGAGGGCTGGACTTTACTTCTATTCCGCCTTCTCTTGTGACTGAATAGGAAACTATTGCTATGGTGACTTTATGTTCTTTGATTCGTTGTGATGGAGTGATGTGACTGCAGCTAGCAGAAGGTTTGCAGTAGAAATGGCTGAAAAAGAAACAATGGTCTTTACTGGGAATAGGCAAGAGAGCCACATGCAAAACAAAAGGACTACTGCTCAGGCATTCCCTCGAGCAAACACAGCTACAGCAGTGACAGTTATTACCTTTGACAGGCTGCCACTGACCAATGGTGCCCTATCATCGGCTGTTTGAGTTGTGCCTGGTGGCCAGAAAGAAACACCTCGCTCTTTGTGGTGCGGGCTGAAGAGTGAACGATACTTCAACCCAATCTGTTGCCTTACACAAATGGAGCAGGACAGATACCGTTGCTGCCTTCACATTCAACTTGCACAACACTGAGTCAGCTAACCGATTAAACTAATAAGTCAACAATGTATCCTGGATTTAACAGTTAGTCGTGTCAAATCCTGACACCTGCATCAAAGCTGTGGCACTTGTACCAACTTAAAAAGTTAATACCGTAGTTTTACAGGGGTATGCCACTTATATGTAGGTGTGCCTGTGTTTATGCAGCTCACCCTTTGTTCCACATCAAAGTCCAACAATACTGCACCCCACCACCCCTGCCCTGTTTCCCCCCTGGTCATCTACCTCGGCCCGTCAGGGAGCTGCAACCTGTAATTGGGAGTGGAGCCTGAGAGGCCATGTAGTGGACAGCTCAGCGGAGACTACAAGAGTCAATTACCACAGCTGACAGTGCTGCGGAGAGAAAGGTACACCAGACACACTGTAGTGATCTGTCTGTCTGTCCTGCTCAGACAGATCACTGTAGTGATCTGTCTGAGCAGGATAAAGGAGACAGAGGGTGGTTGCTAATGTGAGACCAACATGCTGCATTTCTCATCTCACAGTAACAGTGATAGCTGTAGCGTATTTCTTACTTATGTGCAGGGGTTAGACACAAGGCACAAAAAAAAGGAAAGGCAGTAACATATGGCCATTTCTGTCAGTGAATCCAATTAGCACATACTGTTGACTAACGTGCTGATGTGAAATTGCTCACTCTTGTTTTATGATTGTTTTGTTCCTTATTACATGACAGTTTTTCAGTGTTTAACAGGCGTCAACAGGTAAATATGTCACAGAATTAAAAGCCATATCTTAGTGCCGGTGCTCCCCCGGCTTCAAAACGGATTAGTGTGTCATTTATTTAACAGTGGCAAAATTTTAATCAAAGACGATCCCAGGAACCCTGGGTTCATTTTGCTCCCATCACAGCTGACAGAGTTTGATTCATGAGGTCTTCATTCTCTATGTTCTCAGACAGGAACGTGAATGTAAAGCCTGGCTTTTGCTGGTCACTCTGACATCTTCTCCCTGTAGATTTGGCTTCATTTCTTGTACTGTTTCACAGTTTTATCTACACACGTTCACCAAGGTATCTTTATGTTATTTTGGATCTGACTGGTTGTCCTCTGTTGTACCAAGAGTACAGATTTTTTTTCATCACTTCTCAACTTTAATGCAACCATAATGTGCTGCAGCAGCTCTTTGCACTGTGCAGTAAAAATGAATGACATAGACTCATGAAACTATGAGTGATTTGAGAAAGCTTGTGCACAGGAGCGGATAGGTAATAAGGAACCAGTGTCCTCTCTGTCAGGTGAGCCCTCATACAGTTCTCAAGCCATCACATCCAGTTTCTGAGGTCAACTATGTGAAAGGAACAGGTGCCTGTTTTCATGGATCACAGACATGATTGCAGTTACCAGCTGCATAAAGACTTGCTGTGAAACCCATTTAGCCTGTACCAGAGCGCAATAAAAGTTTTAATGTTGGCTGTAGAAGGCAGAATTGGGTCTTGCCACTTTCACATTAACATAATTTATGAAATATTAGGTCAAGCTGTGTAGCAAGTTATCTAATGTCACAAAGCAGGTGACTTGACCCATGAAAACTTTATATAACTGCACATTTGTCTTGGCGGTGCTTCTCTTTAATAGCTACTTTGCTCTTTGAGAGCCTGAATTGTTCTACCATCACCTGAGGTCTGATGGACCGTGAGTCATGTCATTATCCAGTGAGTGGCCAGTGAGCAGACATGTTATGACAAATACATGCATAGGGTGCATGCTGCAAGCATATTAGCGAATGGATAAATGGAGACAGAAGATGTTATCTTTCAGTCAAAAATGCACACATTCAGCAACACACAGGAGCTCTCTCAAGCTGGGCACTGGTTCACTTACTGCACGAGACTAGACCTGTCCCTCCAAGCCTCCTGCACACAAAGAGGAGGACCCACCCCTTTCGCTGCTGTGCCAATCATTTGGCACAATTCAGTTGGCTGAGAGCCTATTCAGTCCCAGACACAAGGACGCATGCTGCAGTATTATTTGAAAAGAAGATACCTATGTTTATAAATGGCAGTGACACGGCCACCCTACTCACTGTACCTCGCACATGTTGATAAAAAACATTAATATATGAATCTGTGTATTGTTTGAATAGCTTAGTACTGAATGCACAATAACAAGGTATGTTTATACATGGCACTAGGCTCAGTTTAATAATTAAAACACAATTTTATAAAATACATAGTAGGGGGTCCCTGCTCCATCTCTCCATCAGTTTCAGGGTCCTTGGCCTGAAAAACCTTGTTTTAGACAACTGTTTTAATGTGAAAATGTGTTAAAGTAAATGTAGGACTACTGGTTTCTAAGCTGCAGAGCAAGAGGAAGTGCTGTGGATGTCTTTGCATTCACGAGTCTGTGGGTTTTGTTTGTGTGTAGCAATGTATGGTTAGAAGAGGTGTGTAGTAAACTGTCAAATGCAGGGGCCTTCACACATAGTAACTAAGTGAGCAGACCCTCTACATCTCCCCTAACCACAGCGGGAGTTTCATGCCTATTCTAAATTTCACAACATGCACTGTTGATACTTTACTTGTCATGGCTGTAAGCAGAGCTACTATAATTCTCTGCATAAAATATGTCTTTATTTAAAAAAAAAAAAAAAAAAGTGGCGATAGTGATCAGATTAACATGCTGCAGTCCAGGAATTATCTCACCAGGATTAAGATTAGTGGAAGGTAATGAAAAGATTACCTGAGCACATGGATTTTTGAAACCATTAATGAGATTATACTTGTATAAATCATTAATTCCCTGCTAATCCATCAGAACCCAGCAGACAGGTGCAGCACAGCACAGAAAATAGCCACCTTATAAAGCTGAACACAGCAAAATGTCACATCATCATGGTTCTGTTCTTTGATATAAAGCTCTCTAAACAGCCTGATAGAAATTTGAGTGTGACACCGCGTGGAATGATTTCTGTGTACAGTATGGCTGAAACTGTTGTTGAGCAGGAAAAAAAGTGAAAGTGAAAAAATGAAAGCAAAGAGGCCCTAAAATAATCTTAAAAAAAACAACAGAAGTAGAGATAAGATATATTTGAAATTGTTTCCACTGTAAGATGACGTTTTCAAGACTTTTTTGGACATTATTGGAATGATTTGCTTTTAAAGAAGAAAAAAGCCCTGGTTTAGAACTTTCTGGTAACACAGCAGTGTCACATGTCAGTTGTAAAACAGTGCGGTGTATGTTATCTTGCTTAATTTTCTCTTTTGATTAAGCTTAGATTTCTCTACAGTGCGCTTTTTTTTCTTTGCACCCACTCATCACTAGCACTTCTCATTAGAACAGCTATATATATATATATATATATATATATATATATACATTTTGAAAAGCAATATGAATTCCCTTCTGTTTCTCTCTGAGAACTACACCCCACCTCCCTGCACACAGACACATACACTCAACTGCCTGCAGACCACAAAATCTCTTTTATGCCAGGCGCTGTTTTCATCAGATGTTAAGATAAAGTTGTCATGCTTCAGACCCATTGTGGCTATGCAGTGGGAGTCAAGAGAACGTGAGAAGGTTTCACTTGTCGTCACAGTATGAACTCCCAGTTCTGTAGTAGGGAAAATAGTCACTTTCTGTGTGAGAAATGGTGGTCCACAGATTGTAAACACCCCCACTTCACAAAATTTCCAACATGGTTTCTGTGGTTATTGAATGTATAGGTGTAAGTGTGGTTTCTCCAAACACAAACATACAGATATGTTATCAACATTACTGAACCTGAACCCCTCTTACTTCTGACAACTATGCTGAGAAAAGTGGTGACTGTATGGAACCAGAACAGTAGAATCTGCATTACACCTGACACATCAGAGGAGGCTCAATTATAGATTTTTTTGGTGACATCAGCATTGTTACTGTGAGCATGTTAGCATGCTGACATTAGCATTTAGCTTTAAATGAGATGGAAACATTTTTGTTGTTTCCTAACCTTTTTTCCCCCAAATATTACTGATGTAAACCAACCTAGTTCTATAGCATATCAGAAATGCACTGTCAATAATATTCCATAATATTTTTTACATAATATTCGTATGTTATTCCTTTGGCAGTGCCTGCATTTAAAGAATTCATTGATCTCATTAAGCCCCACTACAAACCAGTGGAGTACTCTGAGGTCGTTTTGCCACATATGTGCTGTGACCAATCAGATTCACAATGCTAGTGTAATGACATCGCTCATCCCATGCCCTTGAGCTACTGCAGCTGAGTTGCGCGTGCCAAAAGAAATTTTTTCTCAAACCTTTTGAAATACATTTCCCCTCCACTGTGACCCAAATCTGATAACACTGTAGAAGCAAAAATTATGCCAAACCCTTAATGGAACACAGACATAAAAAACCTTGAATTTGGGAGTGCAGTAGCATAACTGTGTCTTAAACTACGGCAGGACTCTGACACAGTAGATGGTAACAGTGGAGTGCTATGCTGCTGGAGGGCCATTACAGTCCATGCTCTTTGAGGTGGAAAAGCAGTGATCAACAGAAATGAAATGGCTGTACTGTCATCAGAGAGCTCAGATCAATCTGGGACAAAGCAATGAACACTGCTAGAGCTGCCTGACAGAGAGGTGATGAGATACTCTGCCATGGCTGAACTCCAAGGCCTCGCCAACAAACAAAAAGACTACTTTGAAAGTCGTCATGACAAAGAGTGGGCAGACACATATCTTCATGCTTTTAAAAATTGAAGTGCTTCTTGACCTTGGTTGTGATGGAATGTCTTCCAGCTGCCTCTGTATGGTAATTCAGTGTGTTTGCCATCTAAGCCTCTAGCTGCATCTGCTGAGCCTTTGTGGGGCACTGAAGTCATGATTATAAATCCTGGGTAAACGGTGAGCATCAAAACGCCAGAACAAACCCAGAGAATTATTTGGGCGGTACTATGAGGCCATGTGTGATTGGAGTCTGATGTAGTACAGAGTCAGGTGATATGCCATGCCTTCAAAACTCCTTTCTCTACTCTGTAAGGGATTTTTTTTTCACAAGGTCAAAGATGACTGACTGATGTTTGTGCATGTGTGTGAGCACATAAGAGCTCTTGGAGGAAACAGAGGCCCACACATAAGCCACACATTCACATAATTTGATGGGCACATGCACAACAACAACACCATAAATGAAGGGGACAAGAGTGCTGCGGGTACGCTCTGCAGGTAGATGTGCTCTCTCTGTGTGCTCTGAATGTTTTCAAAGTCTCTGCATTGCCTGAGTTGCTGTTCTGCAATTTCACAGCTCAGGGTCTACAGACACAGTGAGAATAAATTAAACAGTCTATTGATCTTACTTTGTCTGCATCCAACTTTAAAATGAATCGCACTTAATGAAAAATGAATCAAAGAGCACAAAATAAAAGTCAAAGGACTAGATTTTTGTTGCAGTCGTTGCTGGAGATAGACAGGTCCCGTACAAATTGAGCAATAAATGTCTAAATAATTCAGTGATAAACAGTTTGAACCTTAATGTTACAGAACTTTCCCCTCTTATAGCTCGTTTATGGCTTCCACTTGCCCTAAGACAGATGCAGACTGTGAATGCAGATGCGCTTCTACTCATACTAAAATTGGAAGTATATGACCGTGAATGCCTTTTGCATGTGTACTAGAAAACATGATGGAAACCACCTTACAGCAAGAGAAAGCGCTCCTGTGTTTGCTGAATTCGGCTGAACAACAACAACAACAACAACATAAGTACCTTATGAATTTAGCTTGGCACATCCCTGCCACCTCTAATACAATGTAAGTTGGAAGTGGTGAAAGTAAGTATATTTACTCAAGTACTGTACTGTATTTACTCAAGTTTTGGGTACTTGTACTTTACTTGAGTATTTCCTTTTTATGCTAGGGAAATATTGCACTTTCTTTTTCACTACATTTATTTGACAGCTTTAGTTGCTTGTTAGTTTTTTTAAATAACAGATCATATAACAAGCTTTAAAGATACAACACATGGTTAAAGATTAAAACAGTGGTTTCCAGCCTTTTTGGCTTCTGATGTCTTAGAAAAAGCAGCGTGTAGTTGGTGTCACCTTTCAGACACCTATGACTTAACAGCTCCACCAACTAGGAATTTTTTTCCCTCTAGACCTCACATGGTTTCATTTGAATGAATGTTCAAATGATCCAGTGTCTCACCAAAAATCAAAGATTAGATAAAATCCAACATGACCCCTCATGAGAGGATTATCTGGTGTCCCTGTATATAAAATAATTCAAACTAGTGCCACCTCCAACAGCTACAGTAACATGCTGCTTACACACTGTAATCTGTATTAATCATCTAATGATGTCATTTATAATAATATTATAAGTCAAGCTGTTGTTGTGGTTGCTTCCATTGGCATCACTGATGCAGGGGGGAAACTAATGTGTTCATAGAGAGGCTGAAAATCCTGACCTGGTTTTGAATTCCAGTTAAATCAGATGTAATACAAACATCAATTCCAAAAAGCCTCCGTGTGTGTTGTGTGTTTTTAAAATAACAGATGTAGCTGAGTTGTTCTTCCATTGCAGTGGACTGTTGAGCACTCGACTGTATATCGACCTCTTGTTTTCAGTTAATAGATTCAGTAAAAATCCCAGTGGGGCTCTGATGGTGTTTGAGGTGTTGGTGTTATATGGGGGTGAGTGGCTGTTGGTGACTGAGAGCAGTTAGTCATCACCCATGCAGGTGTTGCCCTGCATGTCCTGATCCTTCTGTTCAGTCATTTGTGTTTGTTAGATGAATATACTACATCTTCAGCTTTTGTTTCTGCTGTTGCACATAAGCTGCATAGTTTGAAAACTTGCCAGTTTCTTCTGCATTGTAAATGCACACAGTAAACAGCACATTGAGTTATTTGGAATTTGAATTTTGACACTATACTTAGAGATAAGTATAAAAAGAGTCAATGGTGAGGATAAAAATACCTAGTTGTCAGGATCCTGCTGTCTACTCAAACTAAAATGGAGGAAGCACTCGGAGACAACGTTGAATGACAGTGTGTAAGGTGTGAAAGGCGCTACTGTATCAATAAGATATGGCTTACTGGCAGGCATCGGAAACTGCAACACTGGCAGATTTGTCTCCCCACAACTCATGTTTTTGACACACTAGTGGCATGTCCATGGTGAGATTTTTTTCCAGACTGCAATATCTGAACAACTATTGGATGGATTGCTTTAAAATTTAGCCGATATATTCATGATTCCCTGGGAACCAGTTCTAGCTCCCACCTAGAACCTTATCAGGAACACCTGTGCATCTTTATGCAATTATACAATCAGCCAGTGTGGCAACAGAGCAATGCATAAAATCAAAGCAAATGCAGGTCTCTGTTCATGTTCACACCAAACTTTTGGGGAAAAAATGTGATCTCAACCACTTTGACTGGAGCATGATTGATGGTGTCAGACAGGCTGGTTTCAGTATATCTGAAACAGCTGATCTCCAGGGATTTTGACGCCTATGAGTCTCTAGAGTTTACTCAGAATGGTGTGAAAAACAAAAAACATCCAGCGAGTGCCAGTTCTGCAGACGGAAACATCTTGTTGATGAGAGAGATCAGAGCTGGAGCTGACAGAGAGGCGATGGTAACTCAGATAACCACTCTTTGTGGTGAGCAGAGAGCATCTCAGAACGCACAACATGGCAAACCTTGAGGTTGATGGGCTACAATAACAAAAGACCAAGTTAGGTTCCACCCCTGTCAGCCAAGAAGAGAAATCTGAGGCTGCAGTGGACACAGGCTCACCAAAACCAGACTGCTGAAGACTGGAAAAACATGAATCCATGAACCCAACCTCCCTTGTGTCAGTGGTCCAGACTGTTGGTGTAATTGAATGGGGGGGGGGGGGGGGAGCAGAATCTCAAAGGAATGTTTCCAGCATCTTGTGGAGTCCATGAGTATATAGACACATAATGATACTGACAATAAACACAATTTGACCAAAGCTGTTGGAACAAACAAATAGCCAATGCTGATGTTTTTCTCAGGGGTACAGTCTGAAATGTTCAGTTTTTAAACTGACAAATTTCCAACACATTGAGTAAAAGTGCCTCAGGTGAGGTTGTGCATTTATGTATGACCTGACAAAAAGCTGGCAAGGAGCAATCAGTGCTGGATGTTATGAAATAAAATAGCCACCTACTGCAGTGCTGTGGTGTTAATGTTTGGTATGCATTAAAATAAAATTGAATGTGCATGATGCTACAACATATGTTGCTCACCTGTCAAAATATTTCAGTGCGTGCATGATGCATTATAACTCTGCATCAGCATTGCATTTTTATTGTGTCTAAAGCTCTCTCCTCCTTTGAAATTCTGCACCAGCGTTCATGCAAAACTAAGTGCACAAAGAACCATGGGTAGCGTAGGAGACCCGGGGTGATCAGAGCAATCACAACAAAAACAGAAATGGACTGACTTTGCCTTTAAAGAAATTGTGCACAGTCATCTAGTAAACAGAGGATTGGCCAGCCTTGATCAGCAGCAATGTCTCTGGTTACATCTTTAAATATCAGCATATAATGCTGAGCATGGACCGCTTAAATAACCACCCACCCTCCTCCTACACAAACACACACACACACACCTGCACACTGTAATAAAATGTAGGCATCCATTATAAATCCATCCATTATAAAATGTAGGCATCAATGTTGATTTCTTTGTTAGTGATCAGACTTTGTTGTACATGCACTCATGGACATTTAGATCTGAGGCTTTGATTTGAAGTCACTTTTATGTTCCTTAGACCAGCTTCAGTTTTTGGTGCAGTATCTGTTGGCCGTGATAGGACCCACAATGTCAGAGTCAACTGTGGTTTTCACATGAAGATCCACTGGTAGTGCAGGCCTAAACAAAGGCACCCTTTTTTCTTCTTTCTTGTAGAGTTCAGTTTCCCACAGTTACAGTCTTAAACCCAGGAGGCTTAATGTGCTTGCATTAGTGTCTGAATGCTTGTACGCGACAAGTTTGTAAGAGTGCTTCTGAGGCGTTATTACAGCAATTGTGACAAGATCTTTATAAGTTCTGCACACTGAAATGGCCTTTCGTGTAGAATATTTGATAGACCACCAGTGCCCTCTATCAGCCTCAACCAGGATTTCACACATATTTCATGTAGGTTCATTTCAGATGGTATTCTACTCTTTGAGATTGTTGCATTCTATTGTAGGTTTCTTGTAGTGTGTCTGTGTTGCATGACATAGCTGAAACATTTTTTTCATAGCATTGTTTTTCCCTTCAATCAGTTATTCTAATAATACTCTGAATCAGTTACAGCCCTGTCTCAATTTGCATGTTGTGTGTAACATATGCTGCAGGTGAAACTAAATGTTCTATATATATATATATATATATATATATATATATATATATATATATATATATATATATATATATATATATATATATATATATATATATGACACCATGTTTCTCAGTTTACAGCTCTGTTAACCTTTGGTGGGCATCACTGAAACCACACTTAACTGAATTCCTCTCATCTGTGATGATGCCATTAATGTTCAATGTAAAATTTGGACATAACAGAATTTGTAAAATGGACAATGGACAAATGGACAGAATTTGTAAATGTTATTTTATCTTGCATGCTTTTGAAAACTGACACTTACACTATTCCACTTAAAATAAAAAGAGATCTTTCTTGCAGGTGAATTTGCAGTTGTAGATGTGAAGATATGAAAAGTTACTGCACATTCATGCAGTAACCAAACCCGTGGGTGTGTAGGCATTGGACTCATTTTGAGGTGAAGGGGTCTTAAGGCAGCTATTAGTGTTTGTTCTTGTTGTTCTTATGAAACCGAAGATTGATTGTGGGAAAGGAACCAAGCACTCTGTTTCATATTTGGTGATATCTTTATCTGCTCTACACCACACTAGACATTTTGTATTCTAGGTCTGCCTGTGTTATCTTTCCTATCCAGTACGTAAAAATAAAACGGTAACTTTGTGAGCTGTGAGTGAAATGAACTGTAGCACATATTACTCACTGCCATACCCTCACTTTTGACCAAGGAAAGTTTGTGAGACAAGTAAAACTGTCATCTCTGTTTTGCGGCTTTTGAATAAAAGGAGACTTAGAGCCAACTCCAACTCCACGCTGTAAAACTATATGTATATATATATATATATATATTTTTTCTTTCTTTCTTTCTTTCCTTTACTGGTTGCACTACTTTTCATGAAACTACTCTTTCTGGTTGGTAACAGTAGTCTTTTGAATCAAACTGGAGCGAGTGACTTGACACAAATCAGTTTATGGTAAATATAGTACTGAAACAAGGTGGTGTATTTAGATAACACTGTTTTTTCAGAAGACCTTTTTTATGGTGGACATTTTGAGTGGTCAAGCACAGGTATGACTAATAACACTGCAGATGGCTTTGGTATTGCGCGTTCTGACTCACTGGAACAGCTTAGACTCCTAAACCTAAATGCAAAGAATTAATGTTACTGGTCACACCTATGTTTCTTCTGCTATTCAAGTCAGATGTGAATTTCACTATTCTTATGTACTAGGAAATCCCTTTAATGGGATTTCAGGGTGAAGAGTGTTTTCTGCTTCACCACACTAAGGGACTGTTGGATTAGTTCTGTCACATGTGAATGTCCTCCAGTTCGATTTCCTGGCACTAAACAAGTAGCATATCATCTCTCGTGTTTATATGACCTTTCAGAGAAATGCAACATGGTGATAATTATCAGAGCTCTGACAACTTGTTCTAGAGAAGTGTAGGAACTAGAAGGAAAAACCTTGTGAAACGTGTACCTTTTTTTTAATACACAGCAGCAGATACGTGTTAATAATTTAGATTTTCCAGTTGGGCCATTCAGTATTAATCCAAACCTATTTTGCATCGACGCTAATTATTTTATTTTGAACAAATGATGCAATTTAAGAAAATATGCAAAAATGAAAAGCCATTCTCTGTTGATATTGGTAGTGTGTGTGGGTTGGTCTGAGGAAAAAGTCAAAGCCAGGGAGAAAGAGCTTAATTTAACTTCTGCTGTGCCTAGAGACTCCAAACTCTTTCAGATGTATAAACGGTGACGACAAAATTGCTTCATAACTCTGATAATATCTTTGGTTTGGAGGAGGTTTGAGACATAGAACTCCACTCTATGTTATACTGTTTCCAAAGACGTTTAAATCCTTTCCCAGCACACAGACACTAGGGGGAACCATTCAGCCACGTAACAGCAGCTGATCAGTGTCATTTGGAGTTGATTAAAAAAAGAAAATCTAGTATGAAAACATTGGTTTAGGTTTCATGAGCTTCTTATTTTTAGTTATGCAAAATATTGTAAGACATTGTCAATTCTGTTCACTTTTCTTTCTTCAACTTGCTAGTTGAGTTTCAACATAAAACTACATAACATTACCTTATTTACCACTGGAGGGAGCTGCAGTAAAAGGGAGGTCATCTGCACCAATGTGCAGCACAGCGTGACATCACACAACACTGGAAAAAGAAAAAAAGAAAACATAAACATGGCAGCGATGGGAGTGGATTCTTACAGTTCAGGTAAATAAACTCCAAACCCCAAAAACAATAATATGAACAATATTACAACTAATAACACAGCACTTCTGATCTGCTTTTAGTACAGAAGTGCAGACGTTCTGCTTCTGCTTTTAGTCTTTCTAGTATTTGCTTTACTGCTGTTCTCTTTTTAAACGTTTACTGCAATAAATGCCACCGCCACCACTATGACTACTGAAGCTAAGAAGGAGTATTCAGTACAGATACCATAAAAATGCTCCATTACAAGTTAAAGACCTGTACTGTCATTACAATGTTTTGCGGAATATCAGCCCCTGCGACTGATGTAATAAATCACCTCATCAATACGGATGCATCAGTGTATAAGCAAATAATTTAGTGTTTTAGTTCTCGATGTAGAGGTAGATAGTTTTAACTACTTTAATCCAGTGCTTACTAAACTAGGGATCAGGACCCTTCCAAAGAGTCACAGGATAAATCAGAGTGGCAATGAGGTGATTAATGAGTTGGAGCAAGGAAAAAAACATAAAAATCTTTGCTGTTTTTGTGAAATAGTGGTGAGCTTTACCTCTTTGATCTTTAAACAGTTATTTAAATGAGACTATTTTAGATATGTAGGGGAGAAATGTCATTTAGGTGGAGCTGTGACACCAGACAACAGAACACTGCTTCATTGTAAGGCTTCAGAAGCAAAGATGTTTTGTAATGTAAAAATTTAATCTGAAAAGTAACTAAGAACAGAAGCTGTGGAACAAATGCAGTGTAGTAGAAAGTAGAAAATTTCCCTCTGACTTGCAGTGGAGCAGAAAAATCCAGGATCATAAAGTGGAAACTTTCAAGTAAGGTACACGTATATCTCAAAACTTAAATACAAGGTGACATCCACACAATCCATCTACTGTATTTCTGAATATTTGAACAGAGAGACTAGGTGACTGACTTTGACCACTGTATCTGCCCTCAGTGTGGCTAATTATCCTTTTGCACACTCTTCAAACAATGATCTAAGTGTGTGCTACTGAACCGCAAAGGAGTGTGTTTCTTTATACTGTACACTTGATAAAGAATGTCATAGAGGGAGATTGTAAGTTTTATGTAACATCCTACCATGTGCATATATATATATATATATATATATATATATATATATATATATATATATATATATATATATATATATATATAATTTTTTTTAACAGTCTGTGATAAGAAGACAGCAGACTTTCACATTTTATAGGCTAAAGGGTAATATAGGGTAATTTAATCAGTAAGGCCACTATAGCAACAAGAAAACTAGATAACTAGTCACGCTAAGATAGCTGAAACCAATATAAGAAGAACAACTTCACAGATTAAAAATAAATAAATAAATAAATAAAACATCCCCCCCCACCACCAAAAAAAAAAAAACCAACTGATATTTATATTCAGATCTATTTTGTGGTGGATAAAACAATACAGATAAAGCTAAATGTAATGGTAAGATATGTTGGGTAAGCTCAATAAACAATGTATATAAAACACCAAAGTTTTCTTTTTTTCAGCTTCTATTTATTTTACATCATTTTACTTTAAATTTTATAATGAATAAATGACTTTTTTTTTTCAGATTCATTACCATTGTTGCAGATTGTACAGGCAGGAATCTGGGACGCTTCAGGTAGACAGACATCATTCATACACTAATACAGTGTTGCTTTGGCTAATGCACAGCGATATGCATTTAAAACATTTGCTAAGTCAGGTGGTAAGTGTGTATGATGAGTATTTGGAATAGAATACTTTATTTTCTAAGCAACAGATTTGATTTTGTTTTTTGTTTTTTTTTGGCGGGGGGGTTGTTAATGAGCAACAGAGATGCGTGACCATCTTAGCAACACATTCAGCAATGACGTATGCTGTGAAAAAATAAAAAAAAAGATTCAAAGAACAAGTGTTAATTATAGCTCAGATATAAACAAACAAAAGATCACTACATACTTATTTTTTCATACAGTATTACTTCTTAACTTAAGAGACTAAAGTGGGTGGCTTTAACAGGGAGGAAATGCTGTTTGTACTGTGATCTTGGTGACGTGGGGAAGTTGTTCTGTTCTTCTTCTCCTATTTATAGGATCCAGTATTTGCAAAAAACAAAAGATGAGATTAAAGTGCAAAAAAAAAGCAGTAAAATACTACTTTCACTATGATACATCAATATACAGTAAACAATCTAATAATGTATAATGGAATAACAATATAGCAATCACAGGGACCATTTTAGTACAGTGTACATTTACTTTTGATGCTTTAAATCCTGGTAATACTTCTGTACTTTTATTTAAATGGGATTTTGCATGAAAAACGTTTACTTGTAGTAGACAACATTGTACCGGTACTTAAGTAAAGGACCCCGAGTGATTCTTCATGATAATTGTTTGTTTCTTCACTCAGTCAACAAGATCAATCCCTGCACAGACTCACAAAATGGGCCATCGTTGTCTCGGCTTCTGACCTTTAAAATAGAAACTGTGTGTGGTTGTTTTGAAAATGTAGTATTCCAAACCACTCCACGAAAATAAGTGTCTAAATACATATGAGGAGAGAAATAGGCCATGCAGTTAGAGAAACTTTTTTTTGCTGATTTGTGTGGTGCGTATCTGACTGGGCTGATTCAGATCTCAAGTGGTTGTTTCCAGACAGAAATCTCATAGTGAAAACTGAGCTCATGAGATATAGTCTGGCTGGGTGGTGGTACCACTTCCTCACTCTTTGATAAGATAAAAATATGTCACTTTTTAAGCCAATGAAAGCATTTTTTTTTTCATTCTGTTATTTCCACTGCCTCACACTCTGGGCCTGCAACAGCAGCCCCTTTCTAAAGCACTGCTTCTTGCATTAGGCTACAGCACTACTAATGCTACAACTACTACTTAGCAAGGCTATTCATATCTCCACCACTATAGTTGGTGTGTATGAATTAGGGAGTTAAAAGTTGACCATTTTGTCAAATAAATCAGTAAGGAGCAGAAATTGCTGATACACTCTCTCAGTGCAAGACTTAAAAAGAAGTGTTGCTATCATTTTCAGTGCCTTTAGTTGCCCTGATGTTCTATTTGGGGTCCTGGAGCCCCCTGCCCCCCTTTAACAGATCAAAAAACCAAAAAAAAAACCCTAAAGCAAACAAATAAAAAACATTGTTTTATGAGCTTGATACCTCATGAAGTTTTCAAATTTCATGAGAAAAAATAAATGAACCCGGTTTTCAACTAGTGACATGTTTCAGAAAAGGGCACATTACATCTGTTTAGGGTTTCTGAGACCTCAGCTGTAAAACATGGTTAAACACAGTTAATTTTCCTATGCTCTATATCTGTGATTGGTGTATTGTATTTGTTTTTTTTTTCTACACAGCACTACTGTACCCCTCACAGTTCTAATAAGAGTGTACTGTAGTCTATTTCTGTTATTGGAGGTAGTTAGACCTCTCGGGGGTCTTGACCCCAAACATAAGTGAAGTCTGTGAATGACTTTTTAGCAAACAAGCAACATTTGTTAACACATAGTCCATATAATACATAAAACATGAAGTATTCCCTTATGTGGTGTAATAACAATGATTTATACTAATTTCCATATTTTGTCACCTTCCTCAAATGTGAAAGCTCAGTTTCTGTTGAAATGTAGGGATATTGCTACAATACTTCTCTACAGATTGGGTTTTCATAAGGTCAGGAGAAATAGATTATTTTTATGCATAAAGCAGTGGGGTCTGAGGAAGTAAAGCCAGTGTCAACTAAATATACTCGTTAAGGGCCAGCGAGCACAATTATATAATACTTTCACAGTGTCACCTATTTCAGATCTCAACTAATGCTTGAAAACTGTCTTGGGGAAAAAATAAAGTACGCTCACCAAAGTCATTCATCAAAAAAAGAAGCTTCTCTGAAGACAAAATTGAGTTTCAGACTTTTTCTTGTTTTGCATGTATTTCTTTATATATTGCCATTGAAGTATTTTTATTCATCTTAGTTTTTTAAAGCTCAAGTTGTTTTTATTTTATTTAGTTTTTATTATATATATATATAGATATATATATATATAGATAGATGATAGATAGATAGATAGATAGATAGATAGATAGATAGATAGATAGATAGACAGACAGATAACATATTTTTGACTTTTTGCACTGATGTCTATGAGAAAAAAATCTTTAAGAAAAACTTTAAAACAGTGTTTGTTTTATATTACCATTACGTGTTTTCACTGAAACTTTACTAGAAATGAGAGATCATCACATCTTACCGTAAACCGATTTGTGTTATACTGAACCATGAGCTAACTGTGTTGATACACCCCTACCTAGTACTCCCACTGCTACTACTGCTATTACTACTCCACCTATCAGCCTCCAAAATCTAAACCTTTGCTTTTTTTTTTTTTTTTTACCTTCCAGCTAGAAGTTTTGACAGATTTATTAAAGGACCTGTGACTTTTATCCAAACCCAAACTGACCATCCAACAAAACACAGGAATTTGAACAGTACGCATTTGTTTCCTGTTCAACAAGTCCTCCAACCTAAACAGCCATATATGTTTGTTCCTACCCTGGAATATGACCTATAGGAGTGTACCAGAGGCAGGCATACATACTGGACCTTTGTTGTCATGGTAACAATAATAAACACATGGTTAGAGTCGTTGAGCAGTTGTGAATAAAAGAAACAGCATTGTTTTTACTTAAGAAACAAGGAGTAATCACCAGTGTTTTGTTGACCCATCCATCTATCCTAACCCTTCTTACTCCGTCACCTGACTTCCTCCTGTGTTCCCATCATAACTATGGCCCGGAGACATCACCTAACGATGAAACCTATGAATGAAACATAAGTCTGGGTCATAATAAGCTACATGCACAGATGACCTATTGGGGCATTTTATTTTATAGGTGGACAGCTTGTTCATGTTCCAAATAGATTTTGTTCACTGTTCAAAGAGGTGAATTCAGCGGAACTTCTCTGGGCCCTCTGGTGGAATGAACTCCCCACTGAAGTCAGGAGAGCAGAGCTGTTGCTCATCTTCTGCCTTAGGCTGGAAAACCCACCTTTTCAGACTACATGTCAACATCCAGGGTTAGAATTTAGTGATTCCTCATTTCTCAGGGAAAAAAATGCAAATGCTTTTTACCAATTTTAAGTATTAAGGAAGTATTGTTGCAGCTTCAGGGGTTTTTGTGTTCCTGCACGGTTAAAGAATACAAACAGAAACATACTGACGATGCTGCATAGCTAGCAGAGAGCACTGAGATGGTAACGGGGATAAGCTTTCCCTCGCTTGATGCCAGCACAGTAAGACTCACACTTTTGGATTCAGTGCACTTGTTCCACCTCTGAACCATGTGAGGAAATTTCTGATTCACGGGACAGTGGCTCTTAACAGATATGTTCAAAATTTCTTCCACTGGAGTCATTTCAGCTTTACATCTAACTTTCTGTTTTAGGGAAGTGCCACTTGGTATCTGTTCATTTCTTTCTGCTGGTGTATGTACTGCTCTGGAATTCACTCGGACAGTCTTTTAAGGTGTTTGATGCTCCTTAAAGCAGTGAGATGGCCAACCAGATGTGGAGCTCCTGGACTCATTGCTCCATAAAACATACAGTTACACTTTAAGCCTCAGTGAAACTCTCACCCTCGCCTGTACCTGTGACCCCTTTTTGGTTTGGTTTAGCTTTTGGTTTTATTTTTACACGTAAAAACCCCCCTGTGTTACACTATTGACACACATCCACATTTACACTACTGATGTCACTGCCTACCAGACCTCACAGCCTAATTTACTTCTTAGGCTGTTTTCTTTATTAAAATAAAGCCTTTATAATTAGTGCACTGAAAGTCACTGCAAAATTCAGTTTTGACTATTTTGAATTTCTGAGTTAATCTCTTAAATGATGAAGCCCTGAGTAAGTAAAAAGATCAACCAACTAAAGATGAAGCATGGGTTTCCTGACTCTTTAGTGGTTCCTGTGGAATCCGGTCATAGTGAAAACACATTTATGTCAGACCTGCCTCAGAAATGAGGTGGTCTAGAAAGTGTGGACTGGGTCTGACTGAAGAAAACTGCTGTTTCAGCACTATTAGTGTCGTTGTACTACTTCTAATGTTATACTTAAATTAGGCCTCTCAGCATCATTTTGTGACCATCACAATCACTACTTTTTCTGACACACTACATAGTGTAATTCTACTGATGAGCATTTTCATCACTCACAGTTACTAAATATTATCTACTAATTTTAGCTTATTACAGTTACAGTATGTTGGCTATGTAAATGTTGGCTGATAAGTAATAAGAAGTTGCAACAGAGATATGCCAAAGATAAGGTTACAGTAGTTTAGGAACAGTTACATTGATCGTTCATTGGAGAGCTTTAACAAGTCATTTTTTTAACAGCACAGTGTTCTGCTCCATACACATCTTAGTTGTAGACCATTGATAAAAAGAAATAAATAAATAATAGATCCTTTAATTGAGGGACGATCAAAAATGTTTAGTATATATGTGTGCGTGTGTGTGTGTAGATAAAGTTTCAGTAGTGATTGTGATGAGAGGCCTAATATAAGTATAACATTAGCAGTAGTACAGTGACACTAATAGTGCTGAAACAGCAGTTTTCTTCAGTCAGACCCAGTCCACACTTTCTAGCCCACCTCATTTCTGAGGCAGGTCTGACATAAATGTGTTTTCACTATGAGCGGATTCCACAGGAACCACTTCTTTAGTTGGGTGATTTTATTACTTACTTAGGGCTTCATCATTTTAGAGACTAAGCCAAATATTCAGAACAGTCAAAACTTTGAATTTTGCAGTGACTTTCAGTGCACTAATTATAAAGGATTTATTGTAATAAAGAAAACAGACTAAGAAGTAAATTAGGCTGTGAGGTCTGGTAGGCAGTGACATCAGTAGTGTGTGTGTGTGTGTGTGTATGTGTATATATAAATACACGCACACACACACGTGTATATAGCCCAGTGTATGTCCTTGAGTACATTGTATTCCCTACAGAAATACTTTGAGAGTGTGCCACTTCTGTTTTGTCGCCACATGTAACCTGGCTGCAGCCTCAGAAATAAGATGCCCCTTATAACCTAATCGATTGCCGAGCAGAGAGGGAGACTGGGTCCGCACTCTGTGATCCGTTTCTCTGTGTCAGACCAACTTCCCAGAATAGCTACTCGGGCGGGTTGACTGCTGCTGCTGTGCTGCTCTGGAGGAGGAAGTCAGTGGTGGATTCAACAACTGTTGCTTTTGTTGCTGCTGCGGAACCAAACTACCTTTCAGTCCGCGCTGCATGGCGCATGTCGGGCTAGAATGAAGTCTATTCCAAGCCGAGACATACAGTCTGGATCAATGTGCAAGTTCATGGGAATATATAAACTCCTACGTGTTTAAGGTAAATAATAAAAGAGAGCGAAAGAAACATAAGTGCATGAATCGGTTTCCTGTATTAACTAACCATTCTGTCGCTGCTTTAATATGGCTATTCAGTATCATTCGACCATCAATAGACTGCCGACGCTTAGGACCTGCTAGAGGCGCATGTCTGCAGCAAAGGCAGACAAGGAGCGTCTGTCTGATGAATGGAAAGCCAGACGGGCTCTGCTGTACACTGCGGTGATCGGATAACCTGTTGAATTGCAGCTGTCAGTCAGCTCCAAGCCATGCAGGCGACACAGGCAGCCAAAAAAATCACTTAACACGAGAAACACGGCGCGTTGCCACAATTCCAACAAAAAGTCGCTTCTGGTTTTTTTTTTTTTTTTTTTTTTTTTTTTTTGCAGCTGGTGGTTATTGCCAGAGATGCTCTGTTGCCTGCCGGGTAAATACTCCCTGTCCTCACGGCTTCATCTGTCTGTACATCTGTAGACATGAGAGTTCTCCCACCTTTTCGCTGCTATGATAAATATTAATTCGGCTACATAAAGTCATGATGTGGACATACTAGGAAGTAGTGTCAGAGGTGGTAGGCCTATCAATTGAGAGAAAGGGGAGAGGAAGCAATTTTCATTTCTGAAATTTCTGATGGGACAATTCATTGTTTTTGTGTGGCGTTGATTGATGTGCCTTGTGAAGGCGGTGGTGATCGCGCAGCAGTTTACCCACCGTTTAATTTGCCACTACATCATGTTACCCCCCCCCCCCCCCCACCCCATTCCCCGCAGCAGCAGTTACAAGGCGTGAAGGCTCTGCCGGTAGGACCTTGAGTCACATCTCCACAACAGCTTTTTTTTTTTTTTTCTTCAACACTGCCTGCCCACGGATTTCCAGTGGTTGTTGAAAATAGCTTGGCTGCTCCCTGCCGCTATGGCTAATTCCTTAGGAACCGGTGGATCCAGTTTGATCCATCCCTCTCTTTCTTTCCCTTACCAACTTGTTGAGTCCTCTCCCTCCGTGCTCCTGCTGTAAAAGTTCAGTTGCGAGCTGCTCGGCGAACACTTGTGTGACTTCTGATGAAATGTCGCAAGTTTGAATTGAAGTGAGCGCAGAGCTCGATGGGACGGTGTCTGTGTCGGTGTTAAAGTGGAAAACTCGACGGGAAGTGCGCAGAAGAGGCTTTGACGCAGCAACAGTCACCTGTAGGACACTACTGATGAGCTCCTCCTAAACTTTTCTCTTCTTTTCTGAACTTGCTCAGATGAATTTTCAGTTGCTTGTCGTGTTCTTTTCATTGGACTGTTGTTGAAAGTGGCTTACCTTTTTTTTTCTTTCATATTGTGAGATCACTGGACGAAATAAGTCATTTTGACTTTTTTGTTTCTTTAAAGGGAGGTGGAGACAATTTACCACCACCCCCTACCCCCCTCCCTCCGTCCTTGACTGAAATCACCAACTAATTTTGCACAGGGGAGACACTTGAAGGTAATTATATGAATCCTCCTTTTTTTTCTTTGTATTGCATGTTACTTTCTTGTTTTGCTTTCACATTTCACTTTTATATTTAGTTGTTAAGAGATTTATCATAGCAATAACCAGAATCTAAAACAAATTATTTTCCAAATTGCTGCAACTGTAAAGTGGCCACAAGTTTCCCCCAATGAAGCTACTGAGGGAGACTCATTTAAGAAGTCAGACCATTAAGAAACTGCAGTTGACTGTGAGATTACCATCATCTTTGTTACACATTAAGCTGCTATTTAAAAATAGTTCAACAAAAAGAAACCGAAGAAAGATGTAGGGCATCCTGCGTTTGGCCTGTAGATGTTATTTCTTCTAATGAAGAACGGGTTAGGCCTAATGTTCTTCAAGGAAGCCAGTATTTGTGCTGTGGCACAACACAAATTTGTTGTTTGATCACACTAAATATTTAGCAACAGCAACCAAAAAAAAAAAAAAAACTCTGTCACAAATCTTTCAGATGCAGTGCTTTTCCAAATTCAACAGTCATAACACGTTTATTTTATATGTCTTGGTGTTAACAGATTCTCTACGCAACGATAACAAGGGGCTGAGAGATAAAGGTGGACACAAACTTTACTTTGCAATTCATAAAAATAAGACTCACATCGTGAACGTAATTTATGACTGATTTACAACTTCAAAGGTGACGTTAGACACCATATATTATTAATATGCCCACGAACGTTCAGAAAACATATGATGTTTAAGAACAAGGTGTGTGTGAAAGTGTGTCTGCACAGTTGAATGCCTTGTGTATCATTTTAAGTTTATGTCAGTTGCTGTGGCAGTTGTTTGGTCAGTCTAATACTAGTTTTGCACAACAGAGTCTACATGTAACTCAGTGAACTTTCCTGATTTAATTCTACCTGTGTTTTCAAATTGTGAAGGAGCACTATTGCTTTTCTGTAGCGAGTGTGCACGTTTATATACATGTATATATATATATATATATTTTTTTTTTGTTTTTTTTTTTAACCTAACACTATTACTGGAATAGTCAATCACATCATTTCTGCCTCAATCAAAGTTGGCTCTCATGTATAACATATAAACCATAATTGTGTAATTTCATAGAATGCAGAAAATAGAGGGACAATCCCAGCTAGGATTTAACTTCCACTCAGACAAGAATGTGTTTTCTATAGAGAACATGAAACCAAAACATGGCTGTTCACACATTTTAAATAGTTTAGAGGGTAGCATGCTAAATATGTGAGAATACTTCTCTAATAAGAAAACTGCACACACCAGTGCCTCTCTTGTAATGGACTTCCGTACAGTGGAATTCATGCATCTAAAGCGGCTTAGCAGCCGTGAATTTGGCTATTAAGGTGATTTTAAACGTTCGTGGTGTTTGTGTGAAAATTTGATCCAGGTTAATCCTGAAGGTGCACATCATTGTTGCATACTATTTAATATAACACATAGCTCAGGCTTCATAGCTTTTGAACGATGCACATCCAGATAAATAAATCAAGAATAAAGACAAGAAACATATGTATACCTACGCATATGTGCAAAAAGCCTTTGTCTTACACTAATATAAAGTATTATGTCTTTTTGTTTGCTGCAGCACTCCCAAAGCACTTGAAATGGAGGCTCCTGATGGCTACTGTGCTAGTAAGTCATATTGCTTACACATTACAATCAATGCGTACCGACACTCACTGACCCACACTTGATGACCAAGGGCAGAGTTTAGGCAGTGTATATCGAAATGTGTGCCTGCGTTTTGTTGTACTAATGATGGTGAAGATGATAATGACTGTGTCTGTGTGCTATTGTGGTACTGTGGCTTTGGCATAATTAAGTTATTTTGACATTGTTTCAACCTTTTTGATATGATGTTAATACAAAAAAAAAAAAAACAACATTTTTGCAATCACAACACTGTGAGCATTTCAAGGGATTTTCCCCCAGTGCAGCCTTTTTCCTGTTCACCCCTTAAAGGTAGAGAAAACGATGCATTAGCACATCCTGTTGAATGCAGCAGATACTGGATATGCACTTTGTGGTGCTCCATTGCCCTTTGCTGGTTTCCTTTGGGCAGGTCTCTTGAATATCTTCCCTGCCCCCCTTATATTTTGCTTCGGTATTCATACCTGTAAACATGTAGCATGTTGTTGATGACATCAGTGGGGACTTTTAGGTCTCCATTGGGGGTTTGTGTTTGTAGGAACACTTGGCAGGCGGGGTAGGGGTGACAGCGGAAGAAGAAATGGAAGCTCTTCCTCTCCTTGTCCGTCCGTGGGTAGCTGTTGAAATGAACGTTTTGGAACAACGAGTAATAGTCTGTTCCGTTAGCTTGAAACTGCGGAAAACGCACATCTTTGTGGAATGCTTCCACGAACATGTTTAAATCCTATTGCTCCCATGTATGTTACTACATCCTCAATGCATTAGCATGACATTGCCGACTGCAAGAGAAGATTTAGGTCAAAATTGTACCTCATCATAAAAATTGTACACATCATCATAATCTTGCTCATACATCACTAGACTCTCCCACGTGCACTACTGCACCCTACTTCACCAAATCTTGCTGTCCTCCATGCAAACATATTCTTCTGCACAGTATCATAGAACGCACAAATATACTTCCTTATCCGGATAGTCACAGTATCCTACACTAGCAGTCTCACTTTCAAACACAACTAAGCTCTTATACGTTATGTGTATAGAACATACGCATAAAGAAGAAGAAGAAGAAGAAGTCAAGGTAATATGTCTGAAAAACCACAGCAGTGTGGCTATTTCACTGACATAACATGAGGCCCTTAAATGTGCCATGGTCAGATCTGAATGCTCCTTAATGCCCAAATTTTGAAAGCAGCAGGTGCAAGCTTTGTTTTTATGAAGTTTACTCATCCATGTGTATCCATGTTTTAAACTGTATAAGTTGCCCCACTGTACATTTAATCTCCACCTGTTTTAAATTTTAAAATTCAAAGTCACTTTTAGTGTTTCTGAAATTAAAGCATAGAACAAATACACACTTGGAGATTTTAATCATTGAATCTTTCTGTTGAAGTAAATTGAATCTAAATTTTTGACTCATACAGAACTCAAACACACTCACGATGTTCTACAATGGAAATCAAATATTGATCAAGTTCGTCGCACACTCAAGTTGTTGAGTTGCACTTGTAGTTTGCTTTGCTTTCCCCTTCTGTCCATTTGATCCCAAAACAGCTCCATGTGGTTTAAGTCTGGAGATTGTGCTGGTCTTCATCATGTGAAACCACCGCCTGACCAACCAGTCCGTCTTCACTTGCTACATGCCTTTTTCTCATAATTCTAACATCAATATACAGAACTAATTCTAACACACATTGTCCTAATAAGGCATCAGAGGGTGTAGTAACAGTTTTTTCCAACACTGCTTTTGTACAGACACATGGTTTGTAAGTCCTCAACAGAAGTTGGGGCACCTGTAGGAATTGTTTGTATAAACATCCATTTTACTTCCATTGCTGCAGGAAATCCGTAAGTTAACCAAAGATTGGCCAACTTTTATGACTGGGTGTGTTCAAGACTCAGATTGGCTACTTCATGTCAGTGTTTATGAGTCTAATTCATGAATGTATAGAAATGAAAATAGGTGAAAAATAAGTGATAGCTCTAGAGCATTTTTACTTAATTGAAAATTGTAGACTTTCAAACTGCTCAGAGGCTGAGCCTGAGCTGCCACACACACAGCCGTACTACACACATATGATCGTTTTGTACAAGCTAGCTTACAGCTAACATCTCTACAGTTGATACATTGGCCGTTTGGGACAAAAAACATGGACTGAAAAAAAAAATGAAATAAATAAATAAAAATCAGTGGTCAAACTTATGCAAGTGAGGTAAGGTGAAAATGTGTGCGTGGGGTCTCATATGTTCCACAAACAGGACAGAAAATATTTGAATCAGTATAGTTGTGTGGGAGATTACTACTATTCTCATTCATATATAGATACCATTATTGTCTATATGTAAGAGAGGAGAACAGTATCTGTGACTCAGAATAGTAGTATGAGACAGGGTATAAAATGGTATGTGATTAATAATATTTGTGGTTTCAATCCCTGTTCAGCTTACAGCCTTGTATAGAACATACACATAAAGAAGTCAAGGTAATATGTCAGATAAACCACAACAATGTGGCTATTGCGCTGACATAACATGAGGCCCTTAAATGCACCATGGTCTGATGTGAATGCTCCTTAATGCCCAAATGTTGAAAGCAGCAGGTGCAAGCTTAGTTTTTATGAAGGCTGTTTGATAATCAAGAATCGAGGACTTAAGCTGCCTTCCTGTTCAATCAACCACCCTTCCTTTTTATATAAACACTCTTCTCACACTATTATTTGTAACCACACGAGCTGTCTTTGTCAGTCATTCTCCCTCCCGTAGGTTATCGTACTCTCACACACTTTTTCACGCACAACACACTACTTTTGTGTCTCATAGATAGAAATTCACACACACTTGTTCTTTCTTGCATCATTTCTCACTCAGAGAGATTAGATATTTTCAGTCTCACCCACATATCTCTGTTTTAAAGAAAATAATTCTTGCTTCTGTGCTGTTGGCTGACAAAGTGTTAAATATTTATCAAGGATAATTATAAAGTTGTCTTTTCCTGAAAAGAATTAGATAAATTGATCCTAGTTGTCCTAGATACTCAAATTTTAAATTCAAATTTGCCTTATTGTTATTACCATAATTAAGTACAGTTTTGCTTAACAGGTTGCAAAAGGTTCACAGGGTAAAAATAATGATTCAGAGTGTAAGAAAAAAGAACAAGATTTTTTTTTTTTATGTTGCTACACAGGACAACAGTGTATAACACTATAAAAACTACATCACTATGCTACATAGTATACTATAATTAAAGGAAAAATAAACATGTCAAGAAATATAAATCAAATTCAGTAATATACTGTATTAATGGTATACATAACAAGATGCAATCATACTCAAAAATAAGTTATATATTATACGTAGTTGTCCACTTTGTCATTGCTAACATTGACAAACTGTTTGATAATATTTGATGTGCTTTAAGGGTTCACTGGGATATTCTACCTTCTGTATATCACCCAGTCATTGGTCACTTTGTTGCTAGCAGCTAAATACTTGTTTGACACTTGCCTGATGCAACCAGACTGTTTTCTAAGAGAAATATTCTGTTGTTCTTTTAAGCTGGAAAAATACGTAGTCTGTTCGACTTTAATGTTTCTCGCTCTGATCTGATGATGGTAGCTTTATAGTATAGACAGATGCAAACATATCCTGTGTTAGATACAAAGCTAGCGCTAGCTGACTGAAAAAATAAAGCAAATTCAAAATAATGAGCTGCATGTCCTCATAACAGACACACTACAGATGTAAATCTTATGACATTTTAAACTAGCATAATTGCGATCGAGTAGAGTTTCAGTTCATCAAGGCGATCCATCAGCCGCTAGATGAAACTAATGACATTTCCTGAGCTCCTGCACAATAGTGCGAGGAGAAGCACTTGGTTCAGTATCATCTTAAAAACAACCAAAAAAAAAAAAAACATTTCTACAATGCCTTCAAATTGCCTCATACAGTACTCATTTTGTAAACTGTTTTAATTAACAAATTCCACTTCCACATGCACTAGTAAGTGGTGAAGAGTGGTGTTTCTTTCAAACCATGTTTGACCAAACGTGAATAGTACATTTCCAGGCAAAGAGCTAACACAGCAGCCGAGAGAGTACATAAAACATCCAGACATTTCATTTTTAGTGTGACCAGCTCAACTTTCTGGTGGCAGTTGTTGTTTCAGCCAGTGAAGGCAACAGTTACAAACAGCATTGCTTATAATGTGTTATATATGTGCTACTTAATGCTTAAATGGTAATGTAAGTGAGCAAGTATCATTGTGAATATAAAAGGGTGTAGTTGGGGAGAGTCTAGCGGTTTATGTGTGTTAGATTAAGATGGTGATGAGTGTGTGAGAGCAAGTATGATTTATGGCCTTAATAGCCCCTCATCTTCACAAATAAGATGATTGCAATTTCTGTCAGATAAAAATCATCAGAATGGAGAGCGGCTACTTAACCACAAAGTTTTTGTTTAGCTTCCATTTTAGCGCTACTGCACACTCATTGCAACATTAATAAAAGACCCTCCATGCATGGTGCAGCATTAATGCAGGTTGCAAAGTTATTCACTGGCTGGAGTGTACCATTAAATGTTTACTTTTTTCACTTAATTTCTGAGACCCACTCTTCAGATAACCTAAGATTAGTTATCTGAAGAGGTGGTATACCAGGTGGTATACCAGGTTTCCCTCCTCTCTAGGTCACCTCCACATCCACAAATGTAAATAACCACAAATAGAACACACCAGTGCACACTCTGGTTTGGTAATTAACAGCAGGTGCTTCTGTAATAGGCCTAGAATAAGGTGTAGACATAAAACTGTACTCACTCATTCACAAATTAAATATATCACTAGTATTTACAATACAGTATCTTTTTCTTGTTAAAATTAGGTGAATTAAAGTTCTCATTTGTCTAACTCTGTATATTTCTTTTTTTGTTTGCTGGATCTGGTGTGTGTTATGAATCTGTGTCATAAGGGAGGTTTAGGGTCTGACAGGAAAAACCAGCTCCCATACATTGTGTATCCAGAAAGCCAGAATGGAGGACCTCGTCACTCCGGAAAAAAAGTCTTATTTAGTTCATCACCCAGCTCGCCTTAGGAGCTGCTGAGCCATTTTTATGTGTCTTATTCACGTCTACCATTATAAGGCAAATGGAATTTGACCTTAGTGTATTATGGTTATTTTCAAAGCTTTGTCATAGCATACGGTTCCTGAACCTAGCTGCCATTTATAATTACTTGTACTGAATATGTTGTAAGACCAGAAATTGAATTGACTCTTATTAGATTGCTGAGGGCATGATTGTGCTTTAGAAGCTATACATTCATCTGGTGTTGTTGATGAAGTCAGCATTTATTACACCTACAAGTTTCAGTGTACACATTTGTTCCTTTCCATTCGCCAGCACATTAAATTATCCCAATTCGGCGCATTACTCAAAATGCCTTTCCCCCCCGCTAGTCTCGACTGTTTAATATCCTGATCTAACTGTTAATACAAAATTGACTCAGCAAATGCGGGGCACCAACGCAAAACTTCAATTCAGTCCATGCTAGCATGTGTGTGGTTTGGTGCATTTTTAGCCCTATTCAAGTTCATAATGTGTCAGTCAGTTTTTCTAACATCAGAGGCTTGTGTGTGGAAATGCTTGTACTCGTGTGGGTTCATTTGACCAGTATCAGCAATAGATGATATAGGTTTGACTTCTTCCTCTCATTGCCAGTCTTCATAAATTATATTTTTATATTTGACCAATATTATTATGTGAAGGATTTGACCTCTTTTGTTGTTTTTGCATTTTGAGCCCAGGCATCCCAAAACAATTGGTCTATGCCTGAGACAGTTAAGCCATCGAGCTGCTAAGCAGCTGTCACTGTCTGCTACAGTAATGGAAAATCCTTCATGACAAATCTGGGCCACTCCTGTCTCCAGGACAGCATTGCCGAGGGATAGCCAGCGTTGGTCACCTGAGATTTCCTCCAACCCCGACCTGTGCAACCTGAGCCCAGGCCCAGGGATTATGTCATGGACAGCGTCTCCCAGTATGCCCCACGCTGTGGAACTGCCACTATAATGGAACAATACCACACAAGAGGTTGTCAAATTTAGAGGAGCTGTCACAACAAGAGGAGTTCTGACACAGATTCCTTTTTCATGTATGAGGGATCACTGCAGGCATATTCAGCACTGACAAATTGTAACAACGCCGTCTTTGTAGCGGTTTCATGTGTAGCATGTAGCGTAGCCCTTTGATTTTTACTGAAACTTCCTCAGATACAGCTATTGCTACATCAGTTTTAAAAGCACGAGGCGGTCTGGAGTCATCATGATGCAGGCTTTCCGGATTTTGGTAGTTGTCAGTATTCTTGAGGAAAACCTTTAATTGAGCTGGCGATGAATGACGGCTCGCTGTGGTTCCTATGGGATCTGACACCTGGGTCAGCAGGGGTGTTTGCCTGTTGCCGCTGTATTGTTCTAGTGACCCTGACGGGGCCGGGGTGTAAGGGGATAAGGGACTGGTTTGCTCTCCCTCTGAGTGGACACAGGGCTATCCATAGCCTGGGTTCTGTACAGACTGCTGAGAGGATGCAATCTGATCCACATTTGCTGGACATTAGGATCCCATAGGTGAATAAAGACAGATTAGTTAGTTGCCTTCTGCATTCTAGTGTGACCTCTAAAAAACCCATTCAGGTTAGGCTTAGAAGCAGATCTGGGAGGGATGAAATTATCCTTAATCTGAGATAGAAGGACCCAACACAAGACTGCTGTATATCATGTGAACTGTTAGCTTGGCTGGAAATTTGATCAATTTTTATTAATTTTCACTGTCTTTACTGTATAAAATTAAAAAAGTGTATCAGATTAGGTGTGGTATGTATTGTCACAGTCTCTATACACTATTGTATCAGTTTTCAGAAACAACTGCTTCTCACTTGACCACCATTAATATAGTTCTTCATCCTCATCTTTGCTTTTGGAACAGTTTCATAGGCTCTAGTCCTTGGATAGTTACATATAACATCAAAAACAACAAAACTGTATTTTTTTCCCCCTCATAACAGTACTCTATTGTATTTGTTGTACAACTACAGTATTGTACATCACAATAAAGATTGCGTGTTTATGTTTGTCGTCCAGGTAACGGCCAGTGCTCTCCTGGTAAGGAGAACTCGAGAATGTTGGAGGATATTTCCACACCTAATGGACAGACAGTTCCTCAGGGTCCTAATTCCCCCAGTGGTGAGTGTTTAATCGATGGAAACACATTTGTTTGGTCTGCCAAGGACAGCTACAGTTTATGCACATGCAGTTTCTCCTTTAAAGAATAATACTGTTCTAACTAACCCATACTGTTACTCCTAATGAAACCCTTTCACAATAAAAAGCTTTCCAGGGAAGGAAGGATTACTTTATTTCCCCTGAACCAAATAAGGCTTTTAATGTGAAATACAGTAGATAATTTGTTTGCGTCACATTAGAAAACAGGTGCTCCTGATGGTTAGCTCATGCAAGCCATGCATGGTAGCTTGCCCCCATTAGTGTGTGTGTGTGTCTGTGTGTAAATGAGGGGCAAAATGCAACGTAAATTTTGCATAAAAATATTATAAGAATGCAGTTCAGTTTCCAAAACTGAGAAATGAAGTTCTGTCTCAAATAAAGAATTAAAGATTTGCCCCGCCCCCCCTCCCCCCCTCCCAAAAAAATACTTGTTACTTGATGCAGTTTGTACACAATGTTGTGCCATATTGCACCTTGTTGTACCATATCACTCTTGTTGCACTATGTAGCACTTGGCCAAAAGTGTTGCTTGGTTCCTCTCAGTGTATTGACCTGATGTCTCAGATTAGCTTTAGCTATGTCACTGTGAAGCAGCAAAATAAGAAAAGGGGAAACTAAGTGAGACAAGGGAGATGAGTGAGAAAAAGGGAAGCTTGGTTCCCACCAGTTCAGAGATACAGGGAGGCGGGCTGGGCAATGGTTTTCACAGGGAGATACTCTTTACCGATAAGATCTGTTGTCATGCTGGAAGTTGCTTAACATGATTTGCATTTTGAGGCTTTGTTGCAAAAGAAGGGCTGCATCATATCATCTGTTGAAAAGGAGCATGAAGCGCTGTCAAATTTCAGTGCCTAAACTTGCAAGCTAGAACATAAACTGTACAGCAGTTGTCCTGGTATTGTGAACTATGTCTGGCAATAAAAGGTAAAAGAGTAGAATTACACCCTTCGGGCTAGGTGACAGTTTGGGTAGTAAGACAATGACAGAATGTCTTCTTCCTAAAGATGTGTTGTTTCCACTCAACCTTTTAATCGCTTGCGAGCTTTACCTCAGATTCTCTATGGATAACGGAAAACTCAGATAAATTGCAGACTCTGCTGTACTGTATCCGTTAGAAGAGTGGAAATAAACTAAAGACTGCTTTTGTTGTAGCAGCCCTTTCAAGTGTATCCTCATCTGACCACTCTATGCTTCCGACTCTGCCACACTAGAGAGACAGATGTAAAGATGCAAGGAGCTGAATAGCAAGGACATTCAGGTCTGCTCCGTGTTGCCAGGATACAGCTGTTGAAGACATGGGTATTGGTATAATTGTTGTGCACAAACTGTGGCATTGGAAACATACAGTATAGGTTCAAAGAATGCAGTTGCTTTGTGGAGCTTTCTCTCTATAGTTTATAAAAAAATGAAATAGTGCCTGAATTTCTAAATTTCTTTTACTGGCTTCTGAGAGTTAATTGGATGCAGTTCCAAAGCCCGAGGAGACAGTTGATGGATGCAATCAGAATGGAGGCTTTAGTAAAACAACCACATATGCTCAGACTCTGGTTATTGCCCCTGTAAATCCCAAAACAAGATCGTCAGGTTCAGTAAGTTTTGCTTGGATAGTGCCCAGACGTTTTTTCTGCACTACTTCTAAAGCCCCTTTCACATGCATCTTAACCACGTAACAACACAGATAAGATTTTTAGAGCCAAAACCTGCTAGCTCATTAAATAGTACAATTCTTAGAAATCTTCTCTCAAAGTCAAGATTATTATTGGCGATCAAGCTGAGTCAGGCTGTAGTATAAGGTTCACAATCACAAGTTTGTCTCAAAGGGCTTTATGATCAAGCTTAATTCAAACAACTAAAGTAGCTTAATCCCTGTGTTTAACGTGCAAACTGTTTTGATATTGCTGTGCACGACACTTATGAAGACTAAGCAAAAAAAAAAAACTATAAAGGTGACATACTACATTCTGCTTAAATCACAGCGTGCATTTTGTAAAATGGTAAATTTGATTGATTGGAAAAGGGGTAAATTTTCAAACAGAGGAACTTTTTCCTTTTTTCCTGTACCTCAGAAGACAAAATGTAGCTGCTTGCTGTGTGGCACCGTCAGAGTTCCTGTGGTAGACGACAAAAAAAAAAAAGAAAAAAATCTATCCTAAAACTTCCATCTCATGTGATTTGCTCAGAATAAGAAAATGGCAAGTTAATTAACATACCCACTGACGTTGGCTTGAGAGGGAGCTTCTGTAACTGACTGAAACATATACAATCAAGTGACTACTGGGACAAGAGTGGAGGTGAATGAAACGAGGTAAAGCTGTGTACGTTACGTGTGCATTGCTTTCTACTGGTCTCATACATTTGTGTACAAGTATTACTAATTGCTGACTGATTACTAGACACTTCAGGTGGTGAATAGTTTCCCGCCACAACCGCCCACACGCGCGCGTGCGCGCACACACACACACACACACACACACACACACACACACACACAATTATAGAATCTTTTGCCCTAGTCATCCAGCCAGTCTCCCATTGTTAGTCAGGTGTTCTAAGCTACAGGGCCTCTGACACTCCCTTTCCACTCAGGGACAGCAAGGAACCAGATCAGCCTGTTCTCTCTCTCTCTCTCTCTCTCTCTCTCTCTCTCTCTCTCTCTCTCTCTCTCTCTCTCTCTCTCTCTCTCTCTCTCTCTCTCTCGTCACCGTGTCTGTCCATCCTAACGCTGTCTATGAATTGAGTTGATACATAACCAGGATGCCCCTTCAACATGCCCATTTAATGATTTTGCACTGCTAACCCATTTAAGTCAGTGTATGTCTGTTACAGATCAACCGCTTCTAACTCCAGTCAATCCAGTACATCCCTAGCTAGCAATGTTCACGTCAAGCCTTTACAGTACACACTCTAGTCTATACTCGACCAAGTAAAACCCAGGACCAACCTAGACAGGTTGAATGGAGAAGCATTTTTATGGTGCTCCCATAAAACCTTCAATATCTGCATTCACACTGTCAGCTGAGCATCTCAGGATTGCTGTTACTTTTTGCTTTACAGATCTGACAATTAAGCAAGAGGAAGAAACAGCGGAGGAAGCTGACAACAGAAGCCCCGCACTTGAAGAAGTAGGCCAAACAGGGGAGGAAGGAGTAGTATTGGAGGAATCCATGACTGGCAGCCCAAGCAACGTACAGGATGGATTATCTGGGCCAAACGCAACAACTGATGCAGGAAGTCGACAACCAAATGGTACCGATCAGTATATTTCCAAATGCCAAGCTTGTAAAGCATTTTAGAAGCTGTCTGGTATAATTTTCGCAGTTTTTTTTTTTTTTTTTGGAAGATCTTTGAGCATTAACAACCCACAGAGGATTTTTCTTTTTTTTTTACCATTAAAAATCAGGGCGGTGTGTACATTTCCCCCTTCTTCAGAGTGAGTCAGAAATCATTTTGTTTTCCTCGACAGTGGGTGTGGAGTACTCTCTGTTTTTTTTGTTGATTTGTTTTGTTTCGTTTTTTGTTGCAAGACAATAGCTTAGACATGGAATTATTATCAGGGAAAAAATATCCTTGGAATCCCCCGCAACCTGTTCCAACTGACGCCATGACTGCTCTGGTTGTCACAGCATTAGGATCATATTTCTCTTTTCCATGTGGCTGTAGATCAAAAGATTTGCTATTAGAACAGAAGAAGGTAACTGTGAACAAGGCAAAAAAGGTTCCTCTAAAATGTGTGTAAGGGTGTAACTACATCCTTCCATGATACAGATTCCACCACAAATTCTGTGCGAGAGAGTTTTAGTCTGAGCTAGTTAATTTAGATTAAAGTGCATTCAGTTTAGAGGGACTTTAGTTTAATTCAATATAAAACAGTCCAACACAAGTGATTTTTTTTTTCAATTTAGTTGAGCACAGGGCAGTTCACTTAAGTTTGTAGTTACAGATAAAGAAAAGGGTTCCGTATTATCATAAATTGAACAGTTGTTTTGTTTCTTGATTTTCATTAGTAATCATCTAATAGAAGTAGTTCAAGGAGTCATGTGTCGTGTGAGGACAGTCTGATAGGTGTGACATTTCATTTATGAAGCCAGCTGGTACAGCCAGCACAAAAACAGAAAAGGTAAGAGTTCAGTTAGAGACATAAAAAACAGTTTGCAGGGTTGTTGATACTTTCTAAAACATCTTCCACAATGAGTGTGGTATTGACTTCCTGTGCCTGCCTCTATCAGGTGACAGGCCGTTCCAGTGCAACCAGTGTGGTGTCTCGTTCACCCAGAAGGGAAACCTGCTGCGACACATCAAGCTGCACACAGGCGAAAAACCTTTCAAATGCCCCTTCTGTAGCTACGCCTGCCGGCGGCGCGATGCTCTCACTGGACATTTGCGCACTCATGCTGGTAAGACTCCTCCTCGCCCTCTTCTCTTCCCTTTTTACTCATCCACTTCTGTTACCCAGAACAGACATCATTAATCAGAAATGCTTCAGAGATCTGGAAAAAAATAATAACCCATACAGTTTTTAATGCTGGGATTGTGCTTGCGTTACTTAAACATCCCAGTCTGTCTCTAGCATTAATGTAGGAACCTTGAAAAATACTTTGTTCCTTTGGAAATCAGTGATCTCAGGACTGAAATATACCTCCAAAATGCCAAACCACATTCATATATTCATACATCAGGAAGAATGCAAAGGGCCTTGCCTGGTACAACATAATGACAGCCTTTGTGACAGATGCCATTTTTCTATTTTTCAAAAAAATCCCTACCTGCATTGTAAGTACCTCTTATCCCTTCAGATATTTCTTTCTTCTAAAGCTTTGTGTGACTGTGTCTGCTCATGTATAAGCTGGGAGACGATAAGCACAGTAGCCATACATGCTGGCTGGTGACTCTCTACCTTGTATTGATGTTAGACATGTTAGACATTGATTGTTAGACAGATGCAATGGTGTTTTTTTTTTGTTTTTTTTGTCTGTGTGTGTTATAGACAGCGCTGTGAGTGCTTTGTGGTTAGGTACCAAGGACATGCTGTTGCTTAGTTGCTTGACTCACCAAGGAGGAAACAATCTGTCTGTTGAGAAACACATGGGGAGTGTTGACTCTCTCTCAACTGTAACCCACTTTCCTATCAGAGAGGATGTGCTCTCCCCCCTGATAGCGCCTTTGAAATTAAGGTCAAACAATACTGTCATTTCGACCTGTGATGCCCCCATGGGGGTTACTTATACAAAGTTCTCTGTTTTAGGTAGAGGTAACTTCTGTGTTTGGATGTGTGTCCGTGTGTTTGGGTTGGTGTTTTCTCTTTGTACGTCTGTAATCTCTGGCCAGGTTGTCACTGAGATACTTTTTTTTTTACACATTTCTTTGTATCAGTTTCTCCACATCTGTCTCCCACCATCAACCATGACCATTTTCCCATTTTCACTTCCCTTATTGTTCAGATGAATTTGTTTGTCACATCACCCAACCCTTTTTTCCTGTAAAACCTTGAGTAGTGAGATGGTCTTGTCTTCCTCTGGTCATTCAGTGGGAAAAGTGAGGACTTGTGTTATGTGTCTAAGTTGTGCCATCCCGAGTCTCTTTTACATACAGGGACTCACTCATCTCTGGGTGCTGAAAACCTGGCTGCTTTGGCCTGGTGCCCTGCCAGGAAGAACAGGTGTAGCCAAAAGAAGGAAATAAAGCATAGAAAGAGAGGTCAGGCGAGGAAAAATGTAAGACAAGAGTGAGAGCTTGTGAAGGAAAGTACAGCAGAGCAGAAGTGTGTTGCATCTGGTCACAATCCCTAAGGCCAGATATGACATTTTACTCTGAGGCACAGTTGATTGGTAGAATGACAATGTAGGAAAATCGTGGCTTAAGAGGCAAATGATTTTACATTTTGTAAGACAGAAGCTCTAATTTCAAGCAAGTTCCCGTTTATTAGCCAAATACAATCAGTCAAGTGAGTCTGAGAGCACAGTGCAGACCATTTGCATGAATAAGAATAGCCGCTGAAAGGTGGATTCTTCAGGTCCATCCAACATCTGCACAACGCGTGTGGGTGGTTATATAAATATAAAGCAGTATGTCTGTGTTGTGTGTGTGCGTGACAGAGAGTGTGTAGATGTGAGCCACTGAGAACAAGGGAGTGATACTCGATTGAATACTGCCTACTCCGCTGTTTAAGCTTCACGGCTGGAAAGCAGCAAAGCAAATTATTTCCATGATGACGTTTCACTTAGAAGTTACTCTTTCACTACCCAGAATGAATATTACTGCAATGACCTTGCAGGTGCACGTACCCACACTTTAATGATATTGAAACCCTTTGTCATTAGCCACCACTTTTTTTTTTTAATCTGTTCGTACTTAGAACAAAATGATAAAGAACCCTAGCTTCGAGTTCTGCTTATACAATGTCATTTATAGACCACAAGAGTACTGAATGACATATACAGCAGAAAACCTGTTATCATTCCACATCACTCACTCTAAAAAAAAAAGTGCCTGCTGATGTAAGATTGGCCATGACTAGCCATGTCATTCTGTAACAAGTGGGTTTTATTTCACTTGTACAAATCATCTAGACGTAGTCCAGGGAATAAAATGTAACATTTACAGCTAAAGGAATATGCAGTTCTGAGGAACTTGTCTTCTTGTGAAACATATTAAGTGCTTTACAAAAAAAAAAAAAAAAAAAACTCCTATTCTGTGGGAGAAAGAGTGCTTAGGTTCACGTGTAAACCTACCTCATAATGTGTGAGTGTGCTGGTGTGTATGTGTGCTGCAGTCTTCATGGCTCAGACTGAAACAAGTTTAGTTTCTGTATTCTCTCACTGTCAAGAGCGCTGGATCATCAGCACATCTTCTTCTAGTAATAGCTGTCACCATTATGCCGATGAATGTCTTACTACACCGCATCACTAATGACAGTGTCTGGGTCACATCGGTATGCTTATGTGCCCTTCAGTTCACTCACTCCAGTCCCTTTATGAGTCATTACATTAGTTTTGAGTATATTCTACCACAGGACACAGACCTATTACCTCAGCAGTGTTTTTTTTTCTGCGTAGGATTCACTTTAATGCAGTATGTTGTAATGATTTTTAATTCAACTTTTACCTCAATGTGGAAATGGCTCATTCTGCAAAGGTGGTGACGCTGTTGACCTTTACTTGACAATTATTGGCCTATATCTAAGCTGCTCTGTGTTTCTAAAAATCTAGAACTGCTGATCAGCTCATAACAAAGCGCCCTCCTGGTGGACGATAATGATAACCATAGTAGTCAGATTTAGTGGAAAATTTAATGAAATATCATTAAGACCAGTCACTTGAGAATTCCTGGTGGACCATTATCGTCCACCAGGAGGGTGCTTTGTTATGAGCTGATCAGCAGTTCTAGATTTTTAGAAACACAGAGCAGCTTAGATATAGGACAATGATATTAAGACCAGTCACTAAGACCAGTCACTTGAGAATTCTAAAATTTTGTACAATTTTTGGGTGTTTGTTTTTTAACCTTCTTTCTTATTCCTTTGTTCACCTTTTAAGTAACTTATTGTTTCACTGATCCATTGATATATTGATCCATTGATCAATAAAGCAAGTTGGATGGAAGAATATATGGGCTGATGGCTTGGCTAAGATAGATGTAAAGGATATGTCTTCATCTTTCCACTTGTCTAAGTAGGAAGGAATTGAATAAAACAGAAATGGCACAATGAATCACACTCCACCTCCATAGCAGTTTAACATTGGAGTTAGTTTCCTACCACCACCATGGGATGCATGATCAACTCCGCTATTCACTCATGCTGTGCCACAGCAGTGGGAGTTAGCTTTACGTTTCAGAGACCAAAGTGTTTTGAACCTCAGACTTCATGGTGCAACTATCTCTGTCGCCCACAACCTGTCTCTCTGTCTGGCAACAGTCGTGTGGAATCCTCACCCTAGTAGTGGAACATCCATGATCTCAGAGGCTTGCTTCTGGTTTGTTTGAACTAACGACTGTTCACAGTACTTACTACTACACACTGCATGCTGTAAATAAAATAAACAAAATGTTTTCCCTCAAATATCTTCACTTTTAGTTGGTAAACCTCACAAGTGTAACTACTGCGGACGAAGTTATAAACAGCGCACGTCTTTAGAAGAACACAAAGAGCGCTGCCATAGTTACCTGCACGGTATCGGCCTGGAACCGACCACCAACACTGGTGCTTACACAGGTAAATCGATTTACTACATCTGAAACCATGAAACTGAAGGTGGCAGAATGTATAATGGAAACAGTATTACTGTACAGTGAAAGGCATGATGAAAGTTGGATTTCACAGGAGACAAACCGTATTAACATGTACACTGTGAAGCTTATTTATTATTTATTAATTCACTGGAATTAATAAATAATAAATAAGTGTGTCTTAATGTGTGTGGAAGAAATCCATTTAAAGGATTGACAAAAACTGATATGAAGCACTTAAACAACATGCATTACTAGTTTTGTTGTTATTTATTTATTATTTATAGTTTTTTTTTTCAGTGTTCATAAATTTGTGCAACTTTTATAATTTATGTATAATTACTGCCTAAATAGTACATTTAAAAGAAATTTAAGTGACATAAACAACATTTCCTGTGGGATTAGGTTTCCTTTTTTCATTCCCTCCCAGAAATGATCTGTTCATTTTAGTAATCTTACTACCCAAATCTTACTACCCTTTCTAATCCACTTCCCTTCTCAATCTTTCAAGGTGAGGTTCCTAAAGATCCACGGCCCATGACAGAGGCCAACTCGATGGCTACCTTTGATCGGCCGCCTGTTATTGAAAGGCTGCATAGCAATGTGGGCAAGAGGAAGAGCACCACGCCTCAGAAATTTGTGGGTGGGTATTTCAAACATAGGCAGGCAGTCAACAGTTTTATCTGCTTTAATGCGGAGGTAGACACCATGAGGAGCAGCTTGATGCAGAGTATTATTTAATTGTTCCATTTGCTTTTTATGAGTCTGGGGTTAAGGTAGTGGTTGAGAATAATTTGGTGTATCGTGTTCTGCACTGCTGGATTACCATGCAAGTCACATGATGATGAATATGGTTTTTTTTACCTCCAATGGGGTCCAACTCATGCGGCACTGCAGTGGCTCTCTGTTATCAGCATGAAAGGAATGCACTATTTGTCCAAGCAGATACTGATTGAGTATCACAGTATCACAGCTAGAATGTATTCGTTCAGTTCTCATCATTTAATACGCCTTTCTACTGATTTTACTTTTATACCAGTGGAACTGAAATATGTTATTAACTTACCTAATTTGTTGTTTCTGCACTTGGTTTGAGTTAGTTTTCCCTTTCCCTCTCAGTGTTGCGCCGTACAATACTATACACACACACACACGTATGTATATTTGTATTTATTTAGAATATATTATATATACAGTTGCCCTGCTGTACCTATGAGCTCAGATTTTTTTTTCTGAATTTGGTTTTATTTGCCACACTATTAGAAAAAGAGATTGAGCAAACTAGAGCAAGCGGATGACTGAGAGGCAAGGAAATGTTTTTCACTCTGTGGTTAGGTACACCTGTAACTTTGCTATTGCTCTTATCGAGAGAAAACAGCTCACCGCATCCCTGTTCTGGAGGGGTTAAACAGTGCAGTAGTAGATGAATGGGGCTTTCCACCCCATTAAACTCGTACACACAGAACATCAAGTACAAAATATGAAAAACAATCACCAAAATATCAGCAAGATATAAATTTGACAGGCAAGAAAGGACATTTTGTGAAGTCAAGCTATGCTCATATTTGTGCATCTTACTTATTCTGTATCTTAAAGCAAAAGTGTTTCCATCCTTTTATGCTTTTGCTTCTATATTTGTTGTGGTTTGTATCTTACAACTTGATCATCATCTTGTTAGAGCAAGCTTGTGGAGCATCATCTTGTTAAATCAGTTAATTCTACACAGTCATAGCGCTTCTCTATTCCATCCAGGTGAAAAGATGGTTCGTTACAGTTACCCTGATATGAGCTACGATATGGGCTTTAAGTATGAAAAGCAGGCTGAAATGATGCCAGCCCACGTGATAGACCAGGCCATCAGCAATGCCATGACATACCTGGGATCAGACAACCTTCGGCCCATTCTCCACCATCCAGGTCCCCCTCTCTCTATGGCTGAAATGGTACCCATGGTCAACCCCCTCTTCCACCGTGTCTTGCCACTGAACCAACAAACAGAGCGTCCAGGAAACTGTGACACCCTGCCACCACATCCACCTCAGCCCCATGACTTCCCCAGCCATCCCACTTCAAATGGCCCTACCGCTTTAACCAGGCAGGGCAAGCCACCCCTGTCAGGGCAAGAGGAATCTCCCAACCACAGTGGAGTTGAATCTGCTGACTCAGCTCGCAGCAGCCCACAGGAGAGGCAGGGCTACCTTGGGAGCAACCACCCTCCCAGCCTCAGGTCTCGAGCAAGTCCAGCGGTGGTCTTTTCAGGTGAGCAGGTAAGAGACGCATCACCAAGAGGTGTGGCAGGAATGGGGACTGGGCTAATCCGAGTATCCACAGAGAGGCCTACGAACCAGGAAGGGGTGCGGGTGTTTGGACGAGAGGGCCAGGAGTTGCGAGCCTTCCAGTGCGAGCACTGTCGGGTGCTCTTCCTGGATCATGTCATGTACACCATCCATATGGGTTGTCACGGATACAGAGATCCACTGGAGTGCAACATCTGTGGTCACCGCAGCAAAGATCGCTATGAGTTCTCCTCTCACATAGTCCGTGGTGAACACACCTTCCAGTAAGAGGATTGAAAGGAAGTAAGAGGAAGACAAAGAAGGGAAAGGAGCAATAGCCTGATATCTATCCTTATCCCCAGACCTCTGAGACTGCACAGTTGAATGGAACTGTAGACAAGTGTAGCACAATCAAAGACTTATTTTTAAGCTTCTTATTGTGAATCAGAACAGTTTAACAATCATATGAAGGTATGGGCCAAAGACATATTTTCTGCATATTTAATTAATAATTAAATGTAGAGGAAGGAAGTTGTTTTTTTTCTCTCTCCCAAAACAGAGCAGCTGTCAGATAACTTTGACTATTTTTTCTTTTTAGTCTTTTTTGGAAATCTCTTTTTGTTATTGTCGCTTTGCGACCGTGTGGGCTCAGTGTGGTGCAGAAAATTAAAGTTTCAGTTCATCCAGATAGACCGTCATCACTGACACCAGCGGCACAGGTAAAGTATAAGAAGACTGGAGATAGTCTCTAATCCAAAATAGAATAATACTAATGATAATTACAGACATCCATGGATTCTTTCATAATAACAGCATGTACTGGGGTGGTATTTATGTGTTCAAAAAGTTCAGATCATCTGTGTTTATGATATTAAATGCACTGAAACCATTTAAAATGCTTGCTAAAAACAAATCCCAGGAATAGTCATGGTACTGAATTGGTCCACTTACTGTGGCATGTTACACAAGATCTGTGCAGTTTTTTTTTTGTCAAAGACATTGCTACAGCCAATATTTCCCAATATTTTTCTGATAAACAACAGTGTAATGGTATGAATATCTGGTTCTGTGTGCTCTAGCTGCAAGCAATTTGGTGTCCATTGAATATGATTACTATTGGACTTGATGTCAGTGCAATACTGTAGTAGTAGACTGTAGTAGTTAAAAATAAACTATTAGAAAGGACTTCAGATTCTACCAATAACAAATATGACAACATGCAGTTTATGAGGGCTTTTATTCCTGATACTATAAATATATGTTAAGAGAACTTGGAGGCTTTGAACATAATCTGTGAGGAGAAGTGTCAATACAAGCAGCAAATCAGTATGTTAATAAACACAAACAAAAACTAGTTTTACTGATGCATGTCACAATTTGTAAATAAATTATGGTTATCATAAATAAGATTTACCATCCAAAAACAAATGTTCCACAGTTTTATTCGGGCATGTTATGTCTAATTTGTTTTAGCCAGACAGCTACCTCTTAACAACCACTTTGTAACATTCAGCTGATATGACCGTCTTCACTGATCAATTTTAACATAGTGACAGACATTATATAGTTGTATTAGGTTATATTTCCTATCACAAATCATGTGAAAATCAGTTGCAAATTTTTTTACTCACACCAATGCTTTTCCGATTCTCTCTGGCTGGTAAACACTTATCTAGCACTGGCACAGAAAAAGAAAACCTCCAACTTTTTGGCGGCAGATTTTATCATTTGTAATGTTAAAAAAATAATGTAAAAAAAAAAAAAAGTCCTGTCAAAAATAAAGCACTAAATAAATTAGCTCAACCAGTTTTTGAAAAATTAAACCCATTTTACATTCGATAGTAGCAAATGCAAATGTTTTAGTTTATCAAGCTTACTGAAAGTTGCAAATAGAATCAATTTGGCATTCATGAATCTAATGAATTTATAAAATGTACATTTTGAATTGTCATACGTTTGTAAAACATTTTATTCATGTATCCTGAGACTGGATTTGGTGCTTGTATTAAGAGTCATTTCTCTCCATAGTAATCAGACTCAGTTTGCACTTACAAGGTAGAACTATTGATCATGAGGCAAAATCACACAGGAAGGAAAACAGGAAGGTATATCAAGTGTAGCCTAATGGGTCTTGTCAGCCCTGCAACCTGTTTCTCTTACAGAAAATTATTAAATCCTGACGACTCATGGGTCCTGTAGCTTGCAACGTTAGCACACAGTTCAATTTCTAAACTTTGAGTATCACAGTTTGTTTGACACTGGCAGACTTATACATTCACAGCCAAAAATGGCAGAGGGTGGTAAAGTACCCGTTTTCCTTTTGTTGGCTTAAAAATTTAGAACTTATTTAACCATCTAGCTGGAGTATGGTGATTTACCAGAATGGATACCACTGATGTACCTCACATAATGCTTTAGGCCTATGTTTTTGATCAAATCCACTTTGCAGTTTAGGCTGGACGGGTCTGTGTGTATATATAGTATAAGTGGGTTTTTTTGTTGTTGTTTTTTGTTTTGTTTTTGTTTTTGTGTTTGTTTTTTTAGGGCTTTCCTTGGGGATTGGGTCAGGTGGGGCCAGCATTACTGGTGCTGTTTCCTAGCACGCTAAATACATGCTTACATGCCTGGATTTAATGCCATCTTTCATCCTGTTTGTATGTCATAACAGTTACAGGGAAACATCACAGACATGCTTTGTCCATGGCAACTTAACATTTTACATCGCACAGCTTGAATTGAAGCTGAACTCCTAAAATGTATTGCATTGTGGGAACTGAGGGAGTTCCTTATGTGTGTGTCATGTTGGTTTCCTACTGTAGTGTTATTAACCTGATCTTGTTTCAATAAGGCTGCTCATTCTTTGCTCCTCACCATCTCACACACAAGCACACACACACACTAATGTCTTCAACTTTTCCTCGCTCTTTGAGTCTTTGCTTGGCATAACATTGCCACATTCACATATGACCTTTTACAGAGGGAATCAAGAGCAAGACAGCGTGAGCAAGAGGAAAAGTGAAAGAAGTGTGGTTACCACATAGTACTACTCTGAAGGCACTTCCCAAAACTGTAGCATTCCGAGTCACCTCTGTAAACCTGCTCTAACATTAAAGACTCATGTATGCAAAGTGTAAATGGAGAGTAGGGGATTTTCACCTCCAAAATCTCTGGTCCATCATCTGCAGTATCTATGTTGAAGGATAACAGATTTTGATCCTTAAGGCCAGTTGCAGCTCCTCCAGAGTTATGGTGTCTGCCTGTGAAAGGACTCTGATATAACTGTACTTTGTACAGTTGGCCATGCACTTTATGTCCGTGCCCTGCCTATAGGCAGCATTGTTTGTTTGACGTTACATTAAAGTGTAGGTAGAGTGGAAAACCATCACTGACAGAACACAGGTTAGTCTTTTGTTTTAAAAGAACAGTCTTGGAGTTGCACATCGGAAATTAAGACTCCACGTGGGTTTTGCTATGCTGTCTGATGAACATGTTCTTCTTTATTGTATCAGTACTCCCAAGAAGTTTGGTATTATTAGTTTCTCACTGATCAACTTTCTAACATCATAAACAGTTGATTATGCTATAAGGTAAAACTCAGTGATCTATTCATCTATGTTCAGTGTCTACTTGTGATCAAAAGGCAGCTTTTTCTCTGTTTACATGTTGCTTCTCTATTGCGCAACTGGTGCCCAGCTAGCATAAAAAGTACTGTCTGTAAAGTATTGGCACTGGAAATTGTTTACACCTCTGCATCTGTGATATTGACTCTATACATTCCTCTACTATATTATTCCTGTATATATTTATTATCGGAAAGCCTTATCTATTTAGACAGGGGTCCTTCTAAAACAACATATCTTTTTCATTGTTGTATGATATAACAAAAGCTAATGCTACCCTGATAATAAACAAACAGACCAGAACAAAATTAAATTGATACATTAAAGACTATATATATATATATTTCTTCTTTCTAGTAATGTTGTAATAAGGACAGAATTTATTGTACACAAATTCCTTAAATGAAGCAGCCATATGAACAAAAAAGTAAGTTAAAAAAAAGGTCTTCAGCCCTCCTTGTAAGTGAGGAGTTTACTTGAAAATCAAAATCATTGGTATTGTTTCAGATTGCGGGGATGTTTTTTGTAAAATTTGAAAGTGAGTGTGCTAAATGTCTATTTTTCTGCTGAAATGCTAATGCAAACAGTTTTGTGAACTTTGTGTTTTTTTTAATTTGAAAAATGTTTACAAAAATGTAAAGGACAGGGTTCAGGTGCATTGTATTTTTTATGAAATAATATATGAACGGTGTATATTTTGGCACTGAATATTGACATTATCCAAAAATGTGTGCTGATTGATCATCTCCGATGTTGATAACAACTATCTGATGTGAGGGCTCTCAGGTATTTGCATAGGTTGTGTATTTTTATGTCCTAAAATATGTGATTTATTTATCAAAAAAAAAGATGCACATTAATTGAAATACTTTAGTAATTTCTCTTGACTTAAATCAGTCCAGTACTGAATGTGGTGAAGGAAGCTGGAGGATTGTTCAGCCTTGTTTTTCAACATCAATGACAATACATGAAGACACACTGCTGTGAAGAATACAATGTATATTTTTGAGGCATGGGTTTCTCTCAATTAAAAAAAAAAAAAAAAAAAAAAAGATGATTTTACTGCCTTTCCTGATTTGTAAGTTTTGAACAGGAAGTGAGACATATTCTTATATAGTTTTCTTCAAGAAATGCAAACTGTCCGTCTTGCAATTAAAAGATTTTATTGTGAGAAAAAAAAACAACTTTAAGCTTTAATCTTGTAAACAACATGCAAGATCATAGCAGGAAAAAATGTTAATATGTCTGGAGAAGTGACCACAGTAACCACAAAAATGTCATACAACTTCTGTGCAAATCTTAAATTCTGATTGTTATAACTGTGACTTTGACCATCATCTCAGAGGGGTTTGCTCAGTGAAGTAGAAATTCACAAACATAGACAAAGATCAAGTTGAGGTGAAGAGATCAACAGGTGAGATTTGGTAAATTAGCATCTGTGTGGACTCACAGAATTCTTATCAGGGATTCCACCCCAATGTGTTTAATTTGAAAGAAAGGCTTCAATAGTCAGTCAGAAAATGTGGTCTTATCACCACAGGTCACTGTGTCTTGGAGTTATACTTAACTTTATAGTAATTTACTGCCCATGGAGCAAGATTTTTCTCACCACAGTCTGTCTCTCTTGAGCTTAATGAGAAGCTCATTCAAATTCACCAACTGCTCAGAATTAGGAAGAAAAATAGCATACTATATGTGAATTCTTTTTAAGGTGAATTTTCCATTCAAAACTTAATAGGTCAATTTCCTGGATATAAATCATGAAAAGTAAAAGGTAATTAGAGTGAGACAAATAAGCACTGATTGTGAAGCACTGGGGTTTTCTCTGCCAGTGAAACAGTTTGCTGAGCAAGTTGCTGCTAATTTTATTTAAAGTAAAATATCAGTCAGTCATGTGGACCACTGCTGACATACTCAGAGCCATATATAAGCAGCTTAAAGCAGCGATAAAATTTCAGTTTCTGGACAAATTTGTTCATTATTTTAATTATTCTGTATATTTGTGGCCTGTCGCAGAGTTCATAGATGGTCAATAGAAGAGAATTTTGAGCAAACGTTGAACACAATGTGATTTATTACCTTAGGAAATAAATAAATAAAAGATGTCAGCGATTGACAGCGTCAGTGCTTGTAAAATGGCAAGCAAATCTGAGGAAGCTGGGTGCAAAGCACATTGTTCTGCACATAAAATTTTCAATTTCTAAGTAAAGAATAACTTCTAATAATTGCGTTTGCAGGCAGACCTACTACACCATACTGTACAGCTTTAGTGGCTTGGCTTAGTTTGCATTGTAATGGCTGGTGTTTGTTCCTCTCCAGTCTTTGTCTATGAACAGGTGGGCGCTAGAGCTTGTTGAAGCCTCTAAATGTCAGCGCAGTCTTCCTCACCCCCTTACTTCTTTAATCTGTGTATTGCACACACACGCACACAAACATAATCACACAGCAAACACACACAAAATCAAAGCCTCCCGAGGGCGGTAGCAAAACTGAGAAGTGTAAAGCCTGAACAGACCCCAAACTGTATCTTTTTATCTTCAGATTCTTCTATTTACCTGCCTGTCAGTTGATTGTTTGTTCCCATCTAGATCATATCTCTTTTTGACTCATACTTTGAATACAGGAGTGATACACCTGCCCTCGCTTTGTGGTGCTCTTCTAGTAGAAAGCCTTTTCTCAGACATTCCACTTATTAAGGGGGAAAAAGTGATTTGACAAATACATAAAGAAAAAAAGATCATTGCATTCATTTTGAGTCATTATATACAACAGTTTACTGTAACTTCACTTACAGTGAAGGGTTTAGATTTGGAAGTATGCAAAAGAATTCTGAAAACTGTAAATCATGGCAGTTCCTGACAGTTTCAGTCGGGGGGGTGCTGTGTTGGTGTGTCATCATCAGTGAGGAGAAAAAAGTGTCAGTGTTTTCATGTTACTGAGACGAAACGTTGTTGTTGGGGTGGTGGCAGTCAATCGTTAGTGTAACATATTTCCTTCTAGCTGAGAGCTACATCACCACCGATAAAAAAAAAAAAAATCCTTAATGTCAGCTCCAGCTTGTGATTCAGATGAAGATGTTAATGTAGACAATCCATGTTAAATAGTGATTACTGAAGAAATAGCTGTATGAAATCATAAAGCACTTTTCATGTAACACCTCAGAATATACCAAAGTCTTTGAAATAATTATCATTTGGCTGTCAGCCAGGTTATTGGTAAGTCATCATTTAAGTGTTAAGTGCAAAGTAAAGGGTGGTCCGTTATTTTATACAATAATAGTTTCCTGATAATTTCAAAGTGCTTTATGTCTGTCTGGGGTCTGAGATATGGAAAATGACTTGGAAAGTCAATGTCATGTTTTTGAACCCTCCGTGAAGATGATGGCACATGAACCTGCTGGAACCATACGGTTCACCGTCCACGTGGACAGCGTGAAAGGTTCGAGGCAGTAAGTAGCTTGAAGAAGTTTTGGCATTTTCCTCTAACCTGTCTGATCGTGTCTGACCTGTCTGAAGTGCAATGGACTGAATGCTTCTTTTGTCTAACAGTACTGAACCTGTCAACATTTTCTGCACGTTTTTTACTCCTGCCTAATTTATACATATGAACTTCACTGTGTTTGTACCTGTGTGTTTTTATTAGGTTGACAGATGAGTGTTAAGTGTCATGCAAAGAAGCGCCATTAGTGTTCTGTATTTTTTTTTTTCTCCTCAGGACGGAGGGTTGAGGCAGCTTTGTGGCTCTGGTTGCGAGACTTCCTCTTCCACTGCCCGTGCCACTTCTTCTGCAGATCCTGTTAGGTGATAAATGCTATCTGGAGCTGTCAAAAGCATTGGAAACCACTGCCATCCACACCTACATGCATGGTGCGTACACAGACACACTTTACACACTCAAATTAACACCAAAACACACCTCTTAGTGTCACTGGTGTCTGGCTAATATCCAGCCATTACACAGAACATCAAGAGTACAACAAGTTGACAAAAAACAGTATACTGTGAACTAAGATGACTATGTGGAGATATAATCTTTGACTAGGTCGAATTAGTGTAATCTCTGTATTAGTGAAAAAAAAACACAAATTTCCTTTCCACAGGACAACTGATACTGGTTTATATGCATAAATGGTCCAGATATAAAGAATGATGTATGGTCTTTAAATTAAAAAAGAACACCATCAATTTTCACTGTAATTTATGAGCACATTAGAATCAGTGTTGCTTTTGTCCTAGCTACAAGTGGAGTAGCCTGTCCTCTGAGTTTCAAGTTGCAGAGCAGGGAGCAGCTCCAGATCTTTTTCAGCTGAGTGCGAATCCTCAGCAAGGTTGTGCAATGGCCCGGTGACAAGTCCTATTCCTGTTTTTCCTGCCAGGTAGTGGTGGATGTTTGGCCTGGCCCTTAAAACTTCACACACGCCAGTAAAGACATGCACATGCACACACACACACACACACACACACACACACACACACACAAACAACCCACGCTCACACACGCCCAGTTCGTTTCTGTTACACACCCATATTTTTTAGTAAGGCTAGCTGAAGCACTGTAGAAGTCTGGTATCACATACAGTAGTTTTGTGAAGTGTTTGTGCTGCTTGTGTTTGATGTAATGTGAGAACCTGGGAAAAGTTTAATGCAATTCAGAGACTTATTGGCGTAACGTCAGTGTTGAAACGCTGGAGGCGAGGTAGTGGAAGTGGGTGGTCCTGCTGAGCTTGAGAATCTGTGAGGAATACTCATGTTTTGGCTTTGCATTGGCACTGGGGTGCTTATCTGTGCCTCTGTGGCTCTTTCTGCTATACCAACACGCTTGGGTGGTGCAACATGTTCAATGGTTGGGCTGCTATAGTGTTAGCAACTTCCACATTGTTTTGTTTATGCAAATAAAATGTCACAAAGTTGCTGAGCAGATGAGATCTATGTTTGCAGTTAGCTGGAAATGAAGCTGCTAGGTTAGATTTTTGAGGCCAGCTTTTTGACACCCTATGCACAGACACCCTTATGCTGGTAAGGAAGACTCATTGCAAAGGCCTCTGGGTAATATCTGGCTGGTTTGTGGTCAGAGCGCGAGCGAGGTCACAATATTCATGTGGGCAGGAAGTAGGACTGTGGGGGAACTTCCACTTTCCTTCCTATGCTTACCCACGTTATGCAGCCATGTCTACTGGGGAGGAACTGTGGGGTGAACAACACGCACAGAGACAGACACCCAGAGACACCCTTTTAGAGAAAAACAATACTGTGCAGCTGCATCTGACCCTAGAAAAGGCAATGGGAAAGTCAGAAGAGGAGCAAAACAGTTAAAAAGAGAGCAAAGATAGCAAGAGAGCAAGTTGGGAAAGTAACCAAGAAAGCACATCAGCACACACTTCAGATGCTTCTTGGGAAGCCAGACTGAGAGAGTGGGAAAGAGACAGAGAGAAACAATAATAGAGAAACCGAGAAAGACAGAGAGTGAGAGAGAGAACGTGACAGAAAGAGAGAAAGTGGGGTTTTATAGAGCAGTGCACACCTGCTGATCCGCTTGAACTGAAAATATACTGGGAAGTGAGATACAGTTTGAGGGCTGTCAAGAAACAGACAGCCACAGGTTTACTGTAGGAGCCTGGCACTGGGATGTGGGGATACAGGCACTGGTGGTTTGACATAAATGGATACACAGCTGCAATGAACTGAACTGAAAACAGGAAATAAATGTGAACACAAAACCTGTCTTTTTTTCTCACAGACAAATGAAAAGAAGGAAGTTTCATCAATTCAGTCTAATCTGAATGTCAGCCATGGGCTGGAGACGCATTTGTGATCACTGGCATTTCCAAAAATAGATTTTTTTTTTTTTTCATCATTTTCAGTTTGACTGCGTCAAAGCAGCTATTGCTCTACAGAGTATATTAGCAGTTTTCAGGGGTGGGACTTAAAAGGGGTCGACTGAAGGAGTCATGTTCAAAATGATCACAAGTGATTTAAAGGGCAACTACACATACTGTAAACCAAAGTGCAAATGTCAGCCCTTCATGATATTCCATTTGCATCACATTCACTGCAGCAGAATGTGGGCTGGGGAGACACAACGTCTTGGCCCCTCCCTGTATTTTTCTGCATGTAATCATTAGTCAACATCACATCAAACTACACTCCTTGTACCACCATAACACTTCAGTTGTCTTTATAGTACATTATCTTTTGTGATGACAGTGTTTTGACAGAGCAGCAACACTCGAAAAACGAGAAAAAACAAAACAAAACAGAAGTCAGTTTTTGAATGATGGCACCTTTGGGTTCTACTTTGAAGCCAACATGTGTTTTGCTGTCTGGAAGGTATCAGCACAGTGGGTCACACTCACAGTTGTTTCTGTAAAATGATGCTGACGAGTCGTCAGTGAGTCTGAAAGGCCTGGCATTACTGTGCTTCTCAGAAGTGGCTGGGACAATACTGTTACTCAAACTGAAATGCTGTCACTGCTGTTAATCTGGCCATACAGATGTTAATGATTTGTCAAATGAAAGACAGAAAGATAATTAAAGATTATGTGCTTAAAAAAAGAGGTATTTTTTTCTCTTTTTATAAAACTTTTTTTTCTCAAAAATTGAAATGAAGATTATATCAAAGTAAAATTGGCCACAGCTGATGTTAGATGAGGGTTGTAACAAAATAACAGTATTAATCAAGTTACTACCACTCATTTAGAAGAGAAACTGTCTGTTAGAGCCCACCAATCAGTATTTCACACATTAAGCTTGGTTTGCAACTGGCGGAAAAGGGAGAAAGAGAATCAAAAATAAAACAATTGGTGCGACTACCTTTAGCACACTTCTCACCTCTTGTTTTTCAAATGTCAGCACTTTTCTTGCGGTTGTAAGCTCTTGGGTCAAGAGTGGAGAAGACTCAGATGGAAAGACTGACACACTTCTAACCAGTGCTGAGGCCTACTTGGCTGAGCCTCTCCCAGAATAAATGCACTGAATAGGCAAAAAACATTTTCTGTCAAGATCTTATAGTGATTATAACACCTCAAGAAGACCCATTTTAAAAGATTTTTTTTTTAAAAACTAGAAAAGTCTGTACTGAGTTTCAGGAGTTTCACATTAATTTCCTTGGCATTTTTAACTGAAATATTCTTTATTTTTTGATGGCTTCAACTGGGATCATGTAGTACAGTAAATAAAACTATTTCCTACATTCTTTTCATTGTTATTGTATGAATCATATCCACCATTTTAAAGTTATCCCTCAGTGAGGTTAACCAAGGTCATCACACCTTCTACACTAATGCATGGCTCTCTTTTCTGAGACCAAAGTCTGACAGGTGAAAACAAGAGCTAAGGGAAACTGAGCTGAAATGGACTGGTATTTGATGTGTTATTAATGAATACTATTCTCTGTTCCCAAGTTAAAATTGCTCTTTAATTATAGTGATCACCTTGACAGAACATTGAACAGTCATCATGTCAAGTCACCAACATGAATGAATGAACATGTTTTGAACCTACACTGGTTTCATAAAGAACAAAGACTTTATGGCCACAGTGATGTGACTCCTGGTATATGTAAAGTATTTCCTCCATCCTGTCACTTAAAGCACTAAAAGACAGTGACATATGCTGGAAATCCCTCTAAAACCAGTTTATGATGATAGTTGGCTTTTGATGGTCACACATTCCCATCCTGCTGGTCGCACAGGTTTAAAAACCAAAACAGTTCGTCTCAGAAACTGAATTTGGTGGTTGGTCAGTGTAAATTGTAACGCTCCATTTTAAAGCTGTGTCACTGTTCTATGTGCCACTGTGTTATTCAAGTTGCCTTGAAATTGCTTTCATTGGAAAAGTCACCGAAGTCACCTGAAACAGGACAATAGGCTGTAGCCTAAATTTGAATCAGGTTCACATCTATTTTCACCTTCCTTCGCGTTTCTGTTCATAGTTCATAGGAAGATAGTTTGGGGCTGTTACATTTTACACAGAGTGATTTTACAAGAACATTAGATACTGTGAAGTCTGTTTATTTATGGAAATATTTCACATGAGCAGCCATGTATTCTTCCACTGTACAGTGAGTTCAAGCTCCACACAGCATATCCAAACAGCTTTATTTTCTATGGAAACAGGAAAAGGAAGTCCTATTGAGTCAAACAGTAAGTTTTAATCACATCTAGTGTAAATTTAGTCTAAGACAAACCTGCAGGTGTTTTAAAAGATCATTTAAGTCTTACTTGTCGTTTGTTCTTATTTTTGGCCTAGTGCACATTGTGTGTACTAAACTAAATGACTCTGCTCATACTGTCCTCAATACCTTTAATCAGTCATTCTTTCCCAGCCAGATTCTTCTTCTTAATGGGAAGAGCTGACTGCTGTACACACACACACACACACACACACTGTTCCATTTGATGTCCATAGCTGTTCAACTTCAGATGCTCTCTCTTACTGCCATCCAGTGGTGACTCAGTGCAATCAAAGATAATGCAGCCAAATAGTATATTGCTTAATATCTTTTTGTCCTTTGAACATAAACAAGAGTATATTTAAAATGGTTAAAATGAATATATTGTATGTTGTATATTGAATATAATGTTGAAATATATTGTGTTAATATTGTAATAAGTAATAAGTATAGCATATTTTGTTTCAGTTCCTGTTACAGGGGAGCTGTTGCAGATGCTCTGACAGAACTGAGTGACATGTGTGCACTGGTTCATTCTATTTTATTCATATACATCTATTTATGTATTTATTTATTTATTTATTTATGTATTTATTTTTTTATCTATCTGTCTGTCTTTTTGTTTTCTGTAGGGTCCATGGCAGCTGCAGAGACACCCCTCCCGCCTCCCAAATCTGTCAGTGGTGATGACATTTTCAGTTCCACCCTGTAGATGGCAGCAGTGTACAGCAAACCTCCCTACCACGAAGGTGATCATTCCTCCCATCCCCATCAACCTAATGGTGCAGCAGCAAAGCCCATCTCAGACAGCCATTAATAACTTAAGAAAAGTCCTCTCTGTGTCTCATCCTCAGGTCTCACTTGACACGGTTCGGCCTCATTTGAACTTTTGACCGGCCTGTAATTTGCAATGTAAGCTATCCAATTTACAACACCTTCACAAGGGCACATGCTAACTATTATTCATCACTGCACTGCAGGCTTTGTGTGTTAGTGTGTGTGTGATGCTGCAGATGATATGGTAGCACTGGAGGAAGAAACTACTATAGACTATATGGAGACTTAAACGTGTTAATGTAATACCTGTAATGTAAAGCCATTCAAATAAAGGCATAAGGAGAATCTCCAACTTAAAACCTATAAAACAGCAAATGCAGCACATAGAAAAAAGAAACAATAATAATAATAACAGGGAGAACATGGTCCATACAGTCACACACTGCTGTGTACAGAGCTCTAACTGCATCTGAGCTACAGAGACATTAGTGCTCCAGGCACTCGTATGACTGATAATAATGTTTAAAGTCTGCTGTCACTTCAGTGAATCAACAAATATCTGAACTCTTGCCCTGCAGTTTCTTTTCTTGCTAGGCAAAAAAGAATAAATACATAAAAAAAAAGGAGAGAAAGAGAAGGAGAAAGAAGATGCATCACCCTCACCCTAAAACTGATCTGGTGGTTTTGGGGTTTTGAGCAATTCCATCACTACCCACAGAAGAATTGCCCTGCTGCACTCAGGGGACAGTGAGCATTCGTCTGCAAACTCCGCAGTGAGATGCAACTCGATGGCAGTCAACGTCTACCCTAATGGGAAACAATTACACACTCAGTGGCTTCTTCAGTGACTTCTGATGAGACTCATTCACTGAGGAAATGGCCACATAATCATGTGTGTGTAATGCGCTAACTCTGCTTATTGCTCACTGAGTCAGACTCATGCGGAGCCAGTCAGAGTTTCAGTTGACTCTTTAGCCACTATATGGGTTTGATGGGAGGAACAATGCAAAGGGAAATAACTACAAGTGTACAACACTCAGAGAGATATCTCTGTTGTCGTGTACGTGTCACTTTAAATGTGGCCACAGAAACAAGTCTCCTACAACGCCAAATAATTCCTGTTGCTTCTTCTCTCTCAGAGGAGTGACTATGTGAATAAATTACACTGAGGAAATAGGCACTTTTTATGATTCATACCCAGCTGGACTACTGCACTGATGTAAACATGCCCAAATTTCTCCTTCATGCAGGCATTTGGGTTGATGTTTTAAGCTTTAGTGAGAGATTCTGTCATTTCCACAAAGACTGGTTCAGCTGTCATAAAACTGGGAATTACATTTATCCTCTCATTGCTCTTAACTTTGACTCATCCCTTCAGTAGTATATTATTTTTGTCAGGTTAAAGAGTAATGTCACAATTTAGTTTTACTTTTTGCTGCAGTAAAACTTCTGAGTATAGTGAACAGCTTGAGTCCTTGCAAACATCTGCCAAAAGCATTATTTTCTTATGTAAAAAAAAAAATAAATAAAATAAACTGCTTATGGAGAAATTGTGCACAGCAGTGACAGTAGAGTGGTTATCATGAGCCAAGCAAAATGTATGAAAACTTACCTTTGAAAAAAAAAAACTGACATAAAACATAAACTGACATTATCAGTTTGTTACTGCATGATGTTTTCAGGTCTAATGCCATGCAATCCTGAGAACAATTAATTAAACATCATTGTAGCGTCTGATAGCAGTGTTATCTATCATCAGCAGGTACAATTTGAGATAATTAAATCTACTGTGTATAAAAACATTACCTATCTTTATGCTGTCCGTACCATCTTAGCTGATCTGCATTTTGAATTCAAGCTTATCTTCTGATGTGAATCACAAAGCTTCCTGATTCACCCCTGAGAATTTAGACTGGTTTGTTGTACAAATATTGTCATTTAGGCTCCGTTACAGAACATTTTCTGGTTTTCATGACTACTGATCTTGCATATATCATGTTAGTTATGTATACAAAGCTGATGCAAATAGCAAGCAACAGTGTGACTTTTTAAGGCATATACAAGCTCAAGGCTGCAAGGTCCAAAGCTATGGTCTGCAAGTCTGTCATATTTTTTTATAATCTGTAATTTAGAAGTTAGTAAATTCTTCTGGGCAAAAGAACCAACTATAACCCAACATTAATAATATTATGTTTCCTATCAAGGTAAAGCACATAGGATTAGCTCGATAAAAATAATATTGGTGCATTAATTACCTGAAAAGACATTTAAATTAGTTCTTGAATGTTTGAAATTTTTATCATTCTGTTAATTATCATTGCTTATTGTCGCCCAAAGAATAAAAAAATCTTAAAAGCAGTATAGCTTTCCATCTAATCTGCTCAACTTTTTTAGGTTCAAAATTTTATAGAAAAGTCGACAAAACAACAAATTCACATTATATCTGAAAACTGTATGTAGTTCTATGTAAAAACAAATATAAAAAAAAAACAAAACCATTCAAAATCGATTGTATTATAACCTGCACATTAAATGTTCCGTGGTTTTAAAGTCAAACAATCAAACATTGCATTTTTCTTATGAAGACTATGCATGCACATTAGGTTTACTACTCTGTCCTCTGACTCTCGAAGCAATAAGTGTCCATGATGTCACATGCCTCAGTGGGATTTCACTAAAAAGGAGCAGGGTGGCTCGGTGAGCAATAGACATCATACTTGAACAAGTAAAGTTGCTGGAGCCAAAAAAACAAAAAAACAAAAAAACAAACAAACAAACAAACAAAAAAAACGTGGTCACAAGAGAGGAAGTGGAACTGAGGTGAGAAAAACAAGTGGCAAATAAAAAAACACTTTGGCTGAGTGTGCTAGGCAAACGTGCCCCAAGGCACCTTATACCTTAAAAGTTAGTTAAGAAAAATTAACTGCTAAAACCTTGGTATATTATTAGCACAAGGATCTGGTAATTTTGACATCAAGAATCCAAGAAGTGATTCTGATGTTTAAAAAATAGAATTGACAGAACTTCTTATGTTAGAGGCACTGCTTCCCCAAAGTGTCCATTAACACTGAATAATGATAAGAGGGGAACAAGAAGGTGGGGGGTTTTGCTGATTGAATTTTTTTTATCAGTCAACATGTCAAATGATGTGTCATCTCTGTTCATCTATCCACTGTCGTATATGACTTGAGAACAGTCTGCAGCCTGAGATGTCAGCTGACATAGATACAATCAGTGGCAATCTACGCCTGAAAATTGTCATCACTGCTGTTTGTACTTGTCATTATGGAATGAGAATCTGTCTCAGACCCACATCTGATCAAAAATGATGAATAATTCTATAAATGCACTTTTTAAATAGCGTAGCATTTACATTGTTAATGGAACAAAAGGCAAAAAGAGACAGTTTGGGTGTTAAATGTATTATTTTGGAGAACTGTTATCCGCGTTCACAGCGATTAGTGCATGCAGCCACTCTGATATTGATTTAGTATTCCTTCACTGTGTAAAAAGACTGAAATACGCTGTGGTGTTGTGATAGTCTTTTAGCCCTTTCGTTGCCTTTCTCACACAACTTCAGCATTATCGATTCAACAAACCATTTTGTTTTGATAATAACAAATGCCTGTAAGTGTTTGCATCTTGGTACCTAAAAAAATTGATAATTTTTTTTTTTTTTTTTTTTAAGTATTCATCTTCTTTCTCCCTTATTGTTTTGGAAAGAGAGGAGCAGACAGAGGCATGAAAGAAGACCTGTTTGGAAATCATACTGTTTGAAGGACATAGTATTGCCTACAGAAACAGACAGAGGTCAGTGATGGCTCGTAACCACATTTCATTTTTTCATACAACACATCTCCAAGGACCAGCAGCTTTTTTTTTTTTTTTTCAACATTTCCACAATTAGCATATCTTTTCTGCCGGCATGTCTACTTGAAATCTGGTGTTTGAAGCATTACTGTACATTTCAAACATGGTTTAATTATCTTCCGTGAATAAAAAAGAAGAAGAATCTTATCCTACATAAAACTAAAATAAAAATCCCTAAAACATTAAGAAATGGTTAACAAACATTCTTAGCTGGCTATGACTAACTAGCAAATCATCAGTATCAGAAACATATTTCAATCCTAAACTTCCTTCATCTCTGCAACATGTGGCTGGGACAGTTTATCATACTGAAGGTTTATCTAAGTGTGGGGGAGAAGTGCTATGCTGCAGGGAGAGATTGCCTTTACTTGCACGGCACCAACAGAGCAAAACAATGTGCCGCATGATAAAAAATTGCTTCATAACTCTCACATTGTGTGTCTGGCATCATTATGAGGCACAATAGCCTCTGGAGGGCCCCGGCTTTTATTGGCGTGCCTCTTGCAGCAGCAAAGTCTCATCCATTAAACAAATCAGGGGGTTATGTATTAGATTAGCTGTACAGCAGGCACTGGGGAACGCATAGAAGAACACATGAAACCTCGTCTCATTCCCTCTCATAATCCCCTGGAATAAATTATCTAATTGACAGCATTAGGGTGATACTGTCATAAGGTGCCTCTTAAAGCATAATGTATAATGAAAATACACAACGTTGCTAAATTGCATTTTTGGTATTAAAAATGATAAACGGCAGCCATTTGGGGCGTATTTAGAGTGAAGCCTCTCCTCGTAGCATGCTGCCAGATCTCATTTTTCTATATTTCTTAATAAATTTGTGGTGTCAGTGATATTAAAAGCTCATTTCTGCTGAGAAATATTTAATAAAGCTTCTGTTTGATAGGAAGCCAATGTCACACAGAGTCAGGAAACTAGTTGGTGGCAGCTTGGACTGCTCACCCCCTACTGTGTCACTGCCATGACCTATGAGGTGAGAAACAGACTGCCCCCCACTGGTGAAGGGTCAATACTGCAGCTGAGGTTCAAGAAGTGCCCCTCACAGTTCAGTGCACTATTCATTCTGCAACCAAGCTGAAAACAACAGAGCCTTTTGACTTTCTTCAAAGTGAAAACTGTCTGCATCCCATTTTCTTAAAGTATTCGGTATACTTGGCTCAGGGAAGATCAACTCACTGTTCCAGGCCAGGAAATAGGGTGTGTGTGGGCGAGGGGTATGCCTCCCTATTAGAAGCAAACAAAAGCCTTGAATGATCTCTGGGGAGGAGTGACCCACCTATAGCTAAAAGAAGGATGTTTATGGACTAGAGTAGATCATTGCCCAGGCATATACTTTGATGTAATGTAAAATTAAAGGGAAGGTAAACTGCCTCCTCCAGTCACAATAAACACTCGCTTTCAAAGGAGCATAAATATCATATTTTTGTCCCTTATCAGCTGGACTTACTTCCAGCTGATAGTGTTCGGTTCTTACATATAGAGATAATAACTCTAAATATGTTAAAGTGAATTAATCTGATAAATTGATATAAGAACTGTATTTATTGCATTTTATTTCTCCGTTGACAAACCAAGTCTTACACAAACAACACAAAGTGCCTTATGTCTTTTTCAGACAGTGGCTGCTTGGTGTGTGTGTTTGTGGGCTTATTGTACTATAGTTTGGGGGCTCAAAGTCTGACTCCTTTGTGGGGGATCAAAATTCTGGACCCCAACAAGTTTAAATGGCTGTTTGAGGGTTAAGACTTGGCCTTAGGATTTAGGTTCGAATTAGTTTTAGGGTATTTTAAGGGTAAGGGTTGGGGTTAGGTGTTCAGCTGTGATGGTTAGCAATGCATTACGTCAATGCCAGGTGTCCCATGAATGTAGAAAAACAAGGTTGAGTGTGTGAAAGAGAGAGGATGAACTTAGGGTGGGGGTACAGTCAGAGTGCAGGATTTCTGTCCAGATGTGTGGGCATATTGTAACTCCAGGAGGCCTTCACCCTTCTCCTAAAGTGCGAAAGTAGGCAGCAGCTGGTTCAGAAAGTAATAACCTTTTGTCACATTGTTTCCTTTTCTCGCATTATCGCAGTTATTTTGCTGTCACTGCAAAGTCACTGCTTTCAAACTATTACAAATCGCTCAGTGAGCGCAACAACATCACTATCTAAACGTTCTATTTGACTTTTATTTGTGTCATTTACACCAAGCCGCCCCTGGGGAAATGATTACCCTGGATATGGAGAGATATTGCCTTCAACAGTAATGTACTCTGATAAGTGAGGAACAATGGAAAGCTTTGCAATACAACATGAAAAAAAATCTCTTGGGTTAGAATTTTACTGTCCAAATGCTTTTTTCTTTGTTGCCTAATTGTGTTGTATCACAGCCTTAAAAAAACATAAAGCAACTTTTGATAGAAGGATATTTAGAGTCAGAGGATCTACAGAAAAATGGCAGTTTAAGTCACTATTAATCTGGTAATATATAATGAAATCTATTCTAGTTCTGAGCACCACTGTCACTGCAATCCCAATGTACAATGTTGACAGTTAAGTTCAGTATTAAATCAACAACACTTCCAATATGAGACTATATATACCAACATCAGACCTGGATAAGATCTTCAAAAGCGCAGGGGTAAGCCACCTGTAAGTGACATTCAGCTCTATTTTACCAATTACACCTCTAAATCCTTCTCGCAGCATTTATCTCCACTGTGTTCAGCGTGACAGGTGCAAAGGAGCCGACGCACAAATTCATTTTTGTTTTTTTGGCGCCTTGAGCCAATGGTAGCGCTTATGGAGCTGTGGCTGGTGGGAAATAGGGTGATCGACTGGTATCTGTGCCAATCACAGTGTCCATAGGAGGAGTTAAAAGGCTCGGAGGTGTGTCTGAAGAATACAAGTCTACAGCTGCATACTGTATCCAACTCGGGGAGTAATGGCATGAGTACTGCTTTATACTGTTTAGACAAGCTTTACAGTGCGCGCGTTGGAAACTAAAATTCGACCATTTCTGCTTTCACGTCAGACACAAAATTAGCCTGCGGGCACCGAGAGGCGAGGCGGGGAACAGTCGAACAAACTGCAAACTTAGTCAAAAGCGACTAAAGTCCCCAAACTCACAGGCTGAAGAGGCTTCAAACGCAAACGATTCATCCTTTCTGGCTGTTTCAAGGAAGGATACGTCGCTGGACATGTGAATTTAAAGGAGATAATTGCCAAGCACAACAATGAAACCAACGACTGCCCTGTGTTACTTCGGCGTTCTCCTGACTTGCCTCTTGTTTGGGCCGAGCACTTCTCAATCAGGTGAGTGAACGCCATTCGTCTGCTGCCCGGCGCGCAGCTATGTCTCTGTGTAGCTGCTCCGTGCGCACTGAGCGCAGTGCCACAACTATCCAACGAGCATACTTTTGCATTAATGCTGTTCTCGTTACGCATGTAGCAGTTGGGTTTGACAGATCCAACCCCTTCTGCTGTGATTTTCACTGTTAACCTTGAATTGTACTGTTGGAGAAACGTCTTAAGCAGTTACACCGAAAGGGGGGTGACGTGCCGAGAGCTCTGTGATACTGAAGCACAGGTGACAGTCTGAGCAGACTGCACGTTGTAGCGGTGCATATCTGCTGTGTTAAGACGAATGAATCCATGCGAGTGACTTGCTCTGTCTTCTTCGTGCACAGAACGGCACTGTTGAATTTGGAGAGGAAGGAGAGTATTTAATGTCCATCACACGTGTCCTTTAGACCCAGTGTGGACAAACAGAGCAGCAACAGCCCTCGCTTTACAACAGGCTACTGTGCTCTTGTCTTCTCTCCTGTGGATATACAGGCTGTCTTCTGCGAGATTCTATTTCAAAAGTTCCTTCTTGACTGTGTTCGTTCTCCCTCTGCAGACTAGTGTATCCCTAAAAAAAAAAACCAACAAAAAAAACAAACAACACTGGGTAAGCCAAGCTGTAACGCCTGCGTCATGTTTTTGGTTCATTTGGAAAAAAATCTGTTTAGGACAGCGGGTTGTATTTAACAGTTCTACGCTTCGGAGGCGCTGCAGTTTCAAGGACACCAGTTTGATCAAACTACATTATGTTGAAAGTCCTGTAGGAACTCGCTTTGAAACAGTCTGTTGTTGTTGCGTTTTCATACCGATCTGTGTAACTCCCGCACCTGTGCAATGGGTGATAACTGGCAAACATTTATCCATATGCATTCTGTAATCGGGATAAAAGCAAAGCGGATTACCGTGAAATTGCATTATTCCTCATTTTAAAGTGAGTCCCCTCAGGGATCATGTGGACCACAGTTTGACAGTCAGCGTTGTAGCGCACAAGACTATCACACTGGCAGTGGCAGTACCGTTTGTACAGCGCAGCGGCGCTCTTTACGCACAGGGACTTATAGGTGAGCTCACCAAGTGATCTTGTGTGTGTGTGCGTGTGTGTGTGTGTGAGTGAGTGAGAGAGTGAGAGTGAGAGAGTGAGAGTGAGAGAGAGAGAGAGAGAGAGAGAGAGAGAGAGAGAGGTTTGCAAACAACAAATATTCGCCAAATAGACAAAAGTAAAACATTACAACAGTCACACTCACCAGTGTCATGCAAATCACCTTCAGGCAGGACGACGATGGGAAAAAAAATACTATATATCCTTAATGCAGACACACACGTTCGCTTCCTCTGTCTAGTTCCATCCTCTGCCTTTAGTAATGGTCCTTGCACCCGCTCTGTGAAACTATTTCGACCACCAATTTAGAGATGAATGTTGATATGACTGGTGTGAGGAAATTGGATCAAATCGTAAATAACGCACATATATAAATAAACAATTTTACCCAATCATTGTGTAATATTAAACCTTAGAAGCGTAAAACTCGTTTGGATTTTGGATGTGAGACTATCGCACTTGTATCCGTTCTCTGTCAAATAACTACATTTTTTTCCTGTTGTCATTTTTAAGGACTGGGTAGTTCTTGCTGCGTTGTTGATCTTGCCGCTTAAAAAGTCTTAAAGCTAGAAATACTTTTTTTTTTCAAACAGTCTCAGTTCCATTAGGATTTGAGGGTAACTTGGATCAGTCCAGAAAAAAAAAATCTCACAATCTTATTTATTTATTTATTTCACTTATCTCAGGAAATCTGGATCTAAACACCATCACATTCGCCAGGGGGGTTGTTTTACAGCCCTTGATCAAGCTGCATTTCCAGAAATTAAATAAAACAGTCCCTCTAGGACTGCTTCACGCACCCGTGTTTCAGTAACCTGTCTGATGTATTTCGAGGGAATCCAGCATGAAGGTGACAGTGGTAATTCTCTTTCACATAGGCAGGCTGATACCATCAGGCAGAGCTCCAAATCTTACAGAACGTATTTGGAAGTTCAAGGAACACAAAAGAGAGCCACACAAGAGCGGATTATATAAATGTCAGCGTGTGAATCGGCGTAAACGCGGATTAGGTTCTGTTGGTGAGAGGGAACTGGCAGAGAAAGGCAAAGTGATGGAATATGTGTGTTCTAGTGTGTGTGTGTTTGTGTGCACGTGTGCGCGCGCAAACGAGTTGGCTGCGTGTGCAGAAAAGCACGCTCACACGCGAACTTGCACAGTTGGTTTTCTATAACGAGTCGTTAAAAACGTAATGCTCCGTGATAAAACGGGCTAAATTTATGTAAAACTGTATACCATACATGTTGCTCTGACATTTCTCTAAAATGTCACCTTTTCAGCAAGTGTGAAAATCAGAACCTTTTCTGGACCACCGTGTTCTCATGTTTTGGTTTGTTACTGAAAATCTCACAAATTCTCTAACTTTCCCAGTCCTCATCACAGAAGCATGTAATCCTGGTTAAACACAAATATCACCTAAGACGGGAGTTAATGGGTTTTCATATAACAGCGGGGAACATGTCTGTAAGATGCTGAGTGTGCCACGGGATCCCCGCACTGCACTCTGCTTTTCGTTTGGCTGCAGCTAGCTGGAGCTGAAGGACAGAGGTGGGGAATGCATACAGCTGCCGACTCTGAACCATATGGCCATATTTCAGAACTCTATCAATGTTTATGAATATTCATATAGTTTGTGCGCAGGAATGAATTTAAGTCATCTCTTCCAAATGCAACTGTGTGTGTGTGTGGAGTGGGTGCTTTTTCAATTAGTGTAATCACTGCATAAACTACATCCTTAAATGACCCTGTTTTACAGCTCTAAGCAGTTACTTCTTTCCTAATTCAAGTTCTGATTCACAAGCTGGAGGGGCTACCCTCTGGAAATGAAATGGTAGTTGAAGGATAGTTTGGTGGTTATACTTGCTACCAGATCCTTGATTTTATGGCGGCACCCATTGTTAACTGGATTGAAACTGACAGCGCACTTCCAGTGTGTAGCTGATATGTGAGTTCATAGTATATCAAAATGTTTACAAGGGGTCGAATGAAGCACAGAGAGAAACTCAGCTGGAAAAAAAGGAGGCATGAGGATTTATTATTTCTTTCCCCTTTCTCTCTCTTTTTTCCACTCTCACCGCGCTGTAGACTGACACTTCTTGCACACCATTCATCGCTGTGTATTTTTTCTTCTTCCATTCTGAAGCTGTGGGAAAGAATGGTGTCACATTTGGCTCCGCTTTGCCACAAAGCCCTCTTACAGTCATATCTTTGCCTGCTGTTGCCTGTTAAAGGAGCCCTGACCCTCCACTGCCACCAGGCTTTTTATTAGAAGAATGGCAGTCTTTGATTAGGTGGTGATCCACTTCCATTTGTCGGAAAAAGGAATGTGAACCTCCGTGCTTTCGTCTGTCTCAGACTGGGTGAGCAACCTAAGCCCGTCAATCCACTGTGCAGAAAAAATCTGTTCAACTAATATAATTTAACACCAAATTATCCTGTCTTTCTTTTACATATTACACCAAGTTCAGTTAACAAAGTTGAGCAGTGCCAGTTGAAAGATGAAATGCGATTATTCAGTTGAAGTGAATTATTAGATGTAGATTTTTATTATTGTTTTCCCCCCTCCTGGTGAGTTTTTGTTGATCTTCCCTTTGTATGACAATGATAAAACCAAAAGGCAGAATAATGGTGTCCGTTCCTTGCCTTGTGTTACTGACAACCAAAAATAGCCATAAGACATTTGCTGCAGAAAAGAAATTCTAACCATTTTCATTGTGTTTTCCTCTCCGGGGGAATTTCACCCTGCACTCAGATAAAACCTTCTGTTTGTGTAATCTACCCTGTGGTTGGATTGCAGAGGAGTGGAAACCATTAAGTTTTCCCATAAATCTCTCCACTTCTCAGCAAACAAACTGCTTTTAGACCACTGGCATCAATAATACATGTGCAGCACCCATAATGCCACTCAAGAATCCCTGATGAAATATCGCTCTAATATTCCCACAGGGACTGAAAGCGTGTCTGTGTGCAGTGGCCTACCCAGTAGCGAGTCTTCGACCTTTTTGTCCCTAATAGTGTTTTTTTTGTTTTGAATCAGCTGTTATTCTATTGTACTGTTCTTTAATTTCTACCACAGGGACTTACAAAAACTTGTATCACATTCTTCAAAAATGAATTGGATTACCACAGATCTTTTTGTTATGGCTGACGAGGAGATTATTATAACTATTCCATCTGAAGACGCAACTGCAGACACTGTTTTCCTGTTTTGACGTGTTGATGGGCTCATAACTAGTCAGACTGTCTGCAGCCAGCAGAAATGATTGGATCATATCCTATGTGACCTTTACAAGCGCTGGACCCTCATTTATCACCTGCAGTTATAAAGGCACGACACATGTGCATGTGTTTTGCCATGCATCATTGTCAACTCAGCTATTAAATGTCCTTTTTGTGAAGGATGTTATAATTGGATTGGAGTGTCACCAGTGTCTATCCGTGCTTAATGTGGCCAGCTGTTTATCACGTGTATTTAAAATGCAAATTCTATGTTTGAAGCGTGGTTCACAAGCAATTAGATTACTTCAGATTTGACGAGATTTGTTGAAAATGGAATGCTTATTACTGGTTTCCCCTCCCTCTATGTTTGTCTGCTTTTATGGTTTCTCTTTTTGCTTTTCATAAATTGAGTGAGCTTTGTGTGTGAGAATGAAAGAGATGGGAGCAAGAGAGAGACAGGCAAATAGAAATACTGATGGCCTCTGTGCAACACAGGCCCTCAGTGCTCAATACACAGCAGCCAAAGTCCTTCATTAACAAGGAAGTGCAACAAACACTCATATACACAAACACAAGCGAGGTCCTGCTTGATATCTTTGACAATATACCACAGCTAGTTTAGATGGACTGGGGACTAAGTTTCAGTAGTGCAGAAATCAATCCACTGCGATTTAATTAGGTTGGCAAATGTGCGTTTAGGGCCACCAAGTAGAGCTTGCGAGCAAGAAAAACAATAAAATTCTCAGGCTTGTAGTGGCATTCAGCCTTTCTGAGTGTGCTGTAATGGAATCGACACAAACAACAGTCAAGATAAGAGGCCAAATGATGCGGTGTCATGCACAGTGCAGACAACTGTCAGTCACAAATCCCTTCTCAGACTTATTCTCTCTGTATCACCCTTTGCTGCAAGGTTTAAGTTCACTTTCAGAGTAAATAAGTTAGTTATACAAAAAGGAAAGTCTTTTATTTATATAAATAGTAAAAAAAATAGTGGATTCCCAACTCAACAAGCTCCCATAAAGCAACCAAATCAATGACCAAAAACCTTACTTTAACCTCATCTTAAATTACTCAGAAAACTCACTTACATGGTGTATAGCATGCTTTACTCTCCAAAGTTCATAATTAACAAAAATGCACAGTAACATTAACACTAATGTTACAGTAAAGAGAGCTGTGCTGCATTACTCTACATAATGCTGCACGTTGTTTTCAGTAGGGTTCACATAATGTTGTCCAACAGTGCAGACTGATGCCTGTGTGCCTCACACACTTGGCGCACACACTCCAAGACTCACTCCCACATGCTTACACACATACCCACACACTCATACCGCCGTCACCCTGGGCCATCACTCTGAAGTGTAAGGCAAACGTGTGAGATCCAGGCCCTGGTAAGCCTCACTCCTGTGTTCACTAAACAATGTCGGGAGTCTGAACGCATCATGTATGTCTGTCAGTTTGTGAGACTTTTGATCCCCTTTGTTGTTGCTGCTACTCCTCTCACAATAAGCCCGTCTGTCCTCTGCATCCTCCTGAAAGGCTGCAGGAGGCTGTCAGGCACCAACCCTTCTGACAGCCACATTTTGAGGGTTTCAAAATGTGGCGACAAAGGGTCTGGCAAACATGCGCATACGGTGTATTTGTGTTTGTGTGTGTGTGGTGACTGTGTCTCTCAGTGTTTGTGTGTATGGCTGCATGGTTGGAGGGATAGAGGGTGACTGACAGACTAACCATGCTCCAGAGACTTCCTTTCTGCTCCAGTGTCTGCTTGTTCCTCTTCCTCCGCCCACCCTCTGCCTTCATCTGTGGCTTTGTAAGCCTTCACATAATGTGGGAGCATTAAAATGACAATGGAAATTATGGCTAATCTTTGTTAAGACACACTCATTACCGCCATGTTTTAGAATGAGAGTCCGATGATAAGAGTTGGTCTGCCATGTTTTCTCTCTCTCTGAAGCGACAGCCTGACATATTGGAGTGATGTGTTTTATTCTCACTTTTTTGTGTTTTTTTTTTCTATTCCTGCTCACAGTTAATAATGGTGGCGAACATATGAAAGGATGATAATAGGCTGACAACTTGGGCATGAAAGACTAGCTCTACCTTCAAACGAGCTTTTCATGCAGTTCTGCATGTGGGTGTGTGTTAAAGGGCTGCTTTCTCTCGACTCTCTCCTTCTCTGTCTCTTTCCTCTTTTAGTAATCCCCTTCTAAAATATTCATAGCTAATCTGCATTTACAATGTAATTACAGACGGGCTTTGAGTGATATCGGATATGGCCGGCGGAACACGACGGCTTCACGCAAAATCTTGATTTGGTGATTTGTGTGCTTGAATAAATAGGAAACAGTCTCGGGATGTGATATGTGGTTTAAGGCTTAAAGTAAAAAATATTTTTTTAACATAAATTCAAACAAAACATATTTTGTTAACTACTCAGTCAGTCAGTACATTGGTAGCAAGAATTATTTCCATGTTAAGAACCCACAATGAAATACATATGTTTTGTAGCTTTTTTTTTTTTTTTTTTTTTATCTTAGGGGCCTTGCACCTGAAAGGAAGTGTTGGCTTTCTATGATACTGCTGTGCACACAGTTATTATGATAGCCCCAGCAGAATGAAATATGTCACAAAACTATCCCAACTGTCTTTCTGTTTTGCCCCCACTGCTCAAACCCTATTCCCATCTTTTGGGTGCTGTTGGCCTTCGTTTAGTGCTAATGGATCGGTGTACCCTGTATGCTATTCTTGCAGGTCGATTTTTCACTTGTGTTGGGGGGGGGCGTCCTTTTAAACGAAGCACTTGGCATTTGTGACCTGTAATAAATGAGTTTGCAGTCAGTCATGGCAGCTGTAAGGAGACATCTGGGAGCAAGATAGGGAGAGAGGGGGAGATATTCAGACTTTACTGGGAAACAGTTTATCTATGCAAGGATGAAAAATGGCTGCACCAAACACACTATCACTTCTTCAGAAAATAATATTAGTAATCCTATTTAAAATTTTTAGCAGATTACTATTCAAATGTCGGAAAAATGCAGTAAATGAAAGGTGGTACTACCGAGAATCTTCCTGTAACGCCATCAGTATTAATATGAAATCACAATGATATCCCTTCTGATTACCATTGGAGAAAAATTTAAAATTGAGTACAGCAAGCACAGTATAAACTATGGCTGAGAAGCATGAGCATATAATAAGTCTCTGTCTGACTATTAGTCAAATAGTTGTTATTCATCAGGGTTGTGGATGAGGAGAAACAGAGGCTACACTGAAGAAAGAACCACAGAGTCAAACAGGCTGAGACAAAGAGAATGAAAAGAAAAAGCATGTAAAAAGTAAAAATAATGATCAGTTTTGAGTTTGTGTTTTTCACCAGGGATACATCTTTCTCAGCCTTGCCTCTCTGTAGGCGAGCATCAGTTCCTTACAAACATGAAAATAAAACATTACAATTTTTCAAGTTTAAATAATTTTTTTTTGTATGTTTCTACTTTGGGTATTTATGAAAAAAGTCATATTTTTGCTTTAAATATTTTGACATACTACCCTTTACAAAATGACTCCTGGGGTCACTGTGTTAACACTACAAGCTCAGTTCAGGTCGCAAAATTTGTTTTGGGAGTTTTATATTGGAATATTGATTTTTGTTCCAAGAGAGAGAGAGAGACAGTATGAGCCAGAAAATACAGGATTCTCAGTGCTTGGTGGAGTAATCATTGAGTCATTAGTATTGATCAACTCTTTCAAAGCATTATGGTCATTTATGCCCCTTTAACATCAGCCAAAGGTACATTCAGCTCTGGCAACAGAATTCATCCTTTTGTACTGTTTTTAGGCTTTTTAATAAGATTAGAATCTGCTAGCAGATCAAAGTCATGACAGATAAAAAACAATGTGTATAAAACTGTACATTTCAAAGAACTATTTCATTTCAGTTTTCTCTGAATAGGTTTTTAAAGATTTACTTTCAAAATAAGGGTCCCTGAAAGGAAGTGTTTGGCACTCTATACCCTGTGTGGCTGTCGCTGGTGTGAAGCAGCAGTCACCTTGCAGCAGAGCAGAAATAGTGCAGCTCTCTTCCCCTGGATGTGAAGGTACATAAAGCACAGGATGAGAGGAGCAGGAAAGGCAATTGACCTTGGCTGCTTTTGGGGGCTGGCTATATAACCATCCGGATGGATGCTATGGTTCTGCAGTTTGGCAGCGAGGGAGGGGAAGAAAGGGACAATGCTGAGTATGGCAGTTACTGTTCAGTGTAGAAAAGCAGATTTTTTGTGTGTGTGTTTTGAGTTTATACATAAAAGTTCAATTTGAATTATACTGCAAAAAGTACAAAAATACAATCCTCTCAGTTGTTCTCTTTGGTAACCGTGGTAAAGTTGAACAGAATGTTATATGTTTTGAAAGTTTTTTTTTTTTTTTTTTAATTGTATTACAGAAGTGTAACAGCAGACTTAGCAATGTGTTTGTGTGTGAGCTCGAAGGGATGTATGTGATGGGATGGATGGGCAGGATGGGAGTGTATATCTAATGTGAAAGGAGCTGACTGAGCTGACTAAGTACAACCCAGGTCCAAAGTCAACCCTGCCATTTTGGCCCCGCTGTGCTAGACTGTTTACCTGAGACAGGGGTGCTTTATCTCAGCCTGTCACTAGTGCACGTGTAAACACACAGGGGGGTACACTCCATATCATGCTGGTTTCAGCCCCCCTGCCTTTGTTCCAAAACCTCTCTCCCACAGAGAGACATTATCCCCCGATGGCAAGGTGAATGGGGTGCTGATATAAGATTATTTGTGGCAGCCAGAGTGAGACAGAAAAGAGAAAGGGATGTGGGGGCAGTGAAAAAAGAGGAATCCTTCTAATTTTTGCCAGAGAAGGGCAGCCAGGCAGCCGGGTACACAGGAGGAGAGTTGTCTTTTGGCGGGGATGGGACATGGGTGAGTGTCTTGGGAGTCTTGGTTAAAGTGGTCGCTATCACAGGAGCTGGCCGGACAATTAATCAGCAGCAGCCCAGAGGGGGAGCTGGGACTCTGACAGGGACACTTCATTCTGCACAGGACACACACACACACACAGATCTGCTGACAGGCTCACCCATAGCTTCTTCTCACCTCTTTCTTTTCCCTTCTGTTCTCATGGCTTATCTTGTTTCCTCCTCCTTGTCCTCCTTTCCTCTCTCATCTCCCTTCCAATGCTCTTCTTTTTCTTCTCTCCTTTTTTCCAAATTTACTTTCCACCACTCCTCTGTTCCCCTTGCCTTTTTCTTTTGCTTTCATCTCCTTTTTGTCACCTCTTTTCTAGTTTTCTCCTCCCCTCTCCTTGAACATGTGTTTAGCTCCCTGAACCTCTTGATTAGAATGAGTTAAGAGTCCCCCTTGTGACCTGACAGCTGACTCCACACTTGGTACGAGTTGGAGTTTCTTGCGGCTGTAGAGGGAGACAGGGAGTTTGGGAAGAAGAGAAATAAGGTGAGATAGGATGAACTGGTGGCTATACTTCACCCTAACTGCCCCTCCTGTCTTCCTTGCACTCATCCTTCCATTTCTGCCTTTCCACCCCCTCTCTCTCTCCCCCCACGGCTGGCGCTGAGTGATTGATGGATTCAGATTTGACATGGCCTGGATCACCCGAGGGCGTTAGCAAGGACACTGTTGAGATTTAGCCAGATGCTGGGGAGAGGCAGACAGGGAAAGTAAAAGACAAAGAAAGGAGGGAGGGTGTAGTCGACACTGTTGACCATCATGCCTTGCCAGGGTTGCCGGGGTGAGTAAGCTTTTCCTCAAACGGTGCACCTGTTCGCAGTTTTCCATTGCATCACCCTGTGGCTTTTCGACTATGGCTAGGAGACATTTTTCTTGATTGAATTAGAGCACACTGACACTGCTCACTGATTATAGCCAGACACCAATGCATTTTTATAATTTATGACAAGGAAGTCGAATAGTTTAAAAAACACTAGAATTTTATCAACAAATACAGTGTATTCATAAAATTTATTAATAAGATCTGTTGATGTTCCTCATCTTCAACCTGTCTTTCCTCTTTTAAGCGGGGACATATGCAACTGAGCTGTTGCCATTGTTGTGTTTTCAGACAGACAGATGTCTGATCACAAATGTATCTACAGTGAGTCCAGTGTATATATGTGTCTCCAAGTTGAAATGAGTTGTGGCTGTGTGCTGCGTCCCCTTCCAGGGGGGTCCTGGTCCTCCCAGTAAGCAAACACCCACTTGACATGGAGCCAGGCAAAGGGGGAACAAGGCCCTCAGTGTCTCCCTGCTCCAAGTGCTTTGTCCTGGAGGAGGCTCCCGCCGTGGCTCCTGGCTCCCAGCTCCACGTGACTCGCCTGGAAATGAGGGAAGCACTTGTCTCATGAACATTGTCTGGACAGGGATGGGCCCTTTCTGAATCAGAACTGGGCAAAATAAATCTGAATATGGTTCCAAATGTTTACAGTAGTTGGAGTGTGCTTGATTTCTTTGTAAATAAATAAATAAATAAATTAATTAAAAACAACATCAACACAAGGTCCAGATCCTTGCAGCATATTTTTCCATTATAAGTTCTCTTTTGCCACCACAGAACCCTTTGGGGATATCAGCAAAAATGATCAAAATCATCTCATAACCAAATTAAGTGATGCGAAACAAAAGCATTTAAAAAAATAGTGGACAAAATAATGCAAAGATAAAGAATATTGCAGCGCTGTCCTTATTTTTACTGTCGAACAACAATTTTTGCATGTTTCCTTCTGTTGCTCTCTCTCAGGGGCAGACATAGCACAGTTAAGGCATCAGTATCCTTTAATCACAGTACTACACGGGTCCCAACAGTGTCTTGACAGGTTTACGTCATCATTTACCAAATGCTCAATTTTCCCCTTTCACACCAAAACACAAAACTCATGTTTAAAGCTTCACACGCTCTGTCCAGTAAGGACAGCTCAGTTTTTGAATTAGAAAAACTCCTGCTCAGTGTGTATAGATGGCCAAAATAGAAAGATGAGGATGGCTTTTCAAATTTTGCTTGTATGAATCTACTCTCAGTTCTTTAAGGCGTGATTCAGCGAAGTACAAAACTCTATGAGAGATGTTATTCCACCTCGGCACCATACCTGCCTGTCTCAAGTCTTCCCAGTAAATAGGCAGATTCATCCTCTTAGTGCTGGCAATATCTACCAATCTCTCTGTCTGCATGGTCATGAGTATATTGTGTATGTGTCACCCAGCTGTCTCAGAGCTGTGTCTGGCTATCTGAGCAGTAAACACAACAACAGCAGGTATCTTCTGCTCTCCCTCTCACCACCACCTACCTCACTTCAGGCTTTTGCTCTCTGTCTGGCTTGGCAGCAATGTGAAGTCAATAAGATGAATAAAACATACCTGAATCAGAGCCCTCTACCCTGGGAAATGTCAAGCTGTCAGTATAGCTTAATGGGAAAACATAGGTCTGGTCCCAAGGGTCAGATAGTTTATCGCGCAGCACCTACAAACTAGGCCAATTGGTTTCTTTGTATATGACAAATACACAGCACTCTGGTTTGCTTGACTTGAAATGGTTGCTTGTTGAAACACCTATATGAATGATCAATACGAATAACACAGCTCTTTTGTATTTGCAAATTAATGCTGAAGGAGAATTTTATAAACTCTACTATGGCGTAGAGAATGATCCAACATGCTTAGTCTTGTAACTAAGGTAAAAATTGTGTTTTTTTTCCTGCGTAGTGTGATTCAGTTTCCATCAGGGCTTTGCTGTGTAAAAGCCTGTGTGCACTTGTGGTTCTGCCAACAGCTTTGGGTAAAAACATCCTCTAAGTTGCATATGGTATGTGCATTTCATTCAACCGGTCTGTCACTTAAAAACGGCCATTTAGCACGCATTACTACACACATTACACAACACTCATATCAGCCAGTGGTGGTGGTAGATAACCCCTACAGCTAATTATCTTTAAATTAGGACTGAGGTCTAGGTTTAATTAGGCCTAGCCATGAGGAGGGTTGAAGCTCCACACTAACTCCAGCAACTTCAGCTGCCAAACCTCATCAGCCTAATGGAGACTCAAACACAGAGGGCCCTCAGGGGCCCGACAGGCTAGCCTGACTTTCTGCCTTATGCCAACCAAGACACACACACACACACACACACACACACACACACACATACATACACAGACATCACACATGCACTACTAGCCAAGTTCAAGTCAGATAATAGAGACATGATGAAGTTAAACTGAGGCAGGTTGTGCATAAATGTGTGTGTAGCACAGGCGTTTAACTTTTTAATTGCATCATTTAAACAACTATTTACATATAACTAAATAGTTTGTCTTTTTGGGGTTTTTTTCTAGTTGTTAAACTCAACAAACAAACAGCCCAACTACCTGTCTAACCTGTTTCAGCAGACAATGAACTCTATCCACTTTGCACTTGCCAAACTGATTTGAAATTTTCATGAAATTCTCCTGAATTGTCTATGGCTATCCTCAAGCTGGGCTTGATGCAGCACGTATCTCCCCTTATTCAGCAAATCTGTAATATGAATTGGTCTGCTGGTTCTTTGTAGCCATCTGGTGTAAGGTAGGCTGTCCACCCTCTGAAAAAGTCTTCTTGGAAGAAAACAGGAGGCTGTAGCCAACCAGAGCACAGATCTCACTCTTCCATGCCAGTGCCTGTTTCTTACCTTTATTCCCCTGCCATCTCCTTCTGCTGCGAAAATCACTACTCTGCTGTTAATACTCAAAAAGGGAAGTTTAGAGTAAGTAATGTGTGTGTGTGTGTGTATGTGTAGGCTGGCTTTAATAGTACTGGCAACACGGGTTTCCATTACTGGGGAGTGAAATACACATGAGCTTTTAATGTCACCATTCTCAAAAACGCACAACAGGGTAAGCACTGTTTACACACCATCTATGTCCCATGTGTCTGTGCATGCCCACACACGCAAACCACAGACTACACATGTAGGCTGCACACATTTTATGCCTGACTTGGCCCCGGACATGAGACTGGCTGCCAGAAGGGGAAGGTCCACGCAATGTATTATCATTTCTCGTCCTCTTCCCATCCACCATCTGCCCCAAAATTTCCCTAACTGACTTGCTGTAATTGGAACAAGCAATCTGACAAAACACTCGTTAAGCCCATCCAAACATGGTGTCAGCAGGTGAGCAGAAACTGATGACGTGTTGGAAGAGACGGTGAAAGATTAGAGACTGTTTGTAAATCCGTCAGAAGATGGAAAAGGAATAGAAAAGAGAAGACAAAATGACAGAGAAGGAAAAAAGTAGAGAGGGTGATTTAAAGGGTGATAGTGTAAGTGGCAAGGTGCACATTGACATACAAGCAGTTTTGCTTGAGGGATCTGATGTATAAAAAGGGGAAGAAGGGAGACCAGAACTTTTGACTTATAAGTTGTAGTGAGAGCTCCAGAGTCTGTCAGCAGCATTAACACTCCACAATCCACACAAAAAGTTTGCCATCCACAGTAAAAAGCCCATATAATAGTGGGCAATTTTCAGCTGCTGGCAATAAGGCTGGTTATAGGGTCAGTGTGAAGAACAGAGAGGACAAAAAAAGTCATGATGCTCATAATCACATGACAGCCATATCTCAGATCACATCACAGTTAAACGGTAGCATTTTTAAAAATATTATTTTTCAATCATTGACAGGTAAAAATAGGAAAAGAAGAGTTTTTTTTTTTTTTTTTCATCTAGCCACATTACTGTGGCCAAAGTATTTGGTTCCTTCTTGGCAAAAATCTGTTATGCTGAAAGGTTAAGTATCATCAGAGGCTGTTTCTGTAATTTCCTCAAAATTCTTGAATTTAGTACCTTCTCCTCTCAAAATGTGTTTCTGTAGGGCTCTGCCACCACTGACTTGTCATTCTCACTGCTTCTGCTCCAAGATTTGACAACATAGTAATGACTACAATCCCAGTCTATAAACACAAGTAGTCACACGCCTGTAGTTAATGACTGAAAGTGTTATGTGTACATAAGTTGAAAATAATCAGGTTCCATGAGAGTGAAAATGGATAAAATTGATAAATTTTAAATAAAGAATTTGGATTTCTAAAACAAACAGGTCAATCAGACCACCAAATTATTATATTTAGACGTCATGTAGAGGACCTTCCGATCAAGGGTTCAAACAAAAGATGTCTGCAGCTCAGGCCTTGGCACAGAACGTCTTGCTACAATATTTCTCTTGTCCATCTGTTTACCTGTTCTTTATACTTGAGACACAAACAGGCAGCAAATGGATAAATAAAGACTGAGCAAAAATTGGCAGTGGGTGTGTTTGTTCTGTGGGGCATGTTGGCCGCCTCTCTGCACTGACAGCCAGTCTGTCTCAGAGGATTGAGTGATGGAGGGGGGCAGCAAAGCTGGCAGGACGCTAATGGGTGTGATGCTAATGAGCTCTGAGCCAATAAACAAGCTCTCCCCTCCCCTCCCCTCACCTCTGATCTCCTCTCTTGTTTGTTTAACGCCCTCGCAGGTGAGTTGAGGTAAATTCAGCTGCATTGCCAGAAAATTACCAAAACACAATGTAATAGCAATGGATGAAGGCTTATTAAAATTATTCTTAACCAAATAGCCTCTTATTCTGCAGTTAGTAATGAAACATGTCCCGACTGAAGCATTGCATTATGCTTCACTATATTTTAAACCTGTTACATAGAGTACAGACTCATTTTTTGCACTTTTTTATTGCAGAAGTCTACATGTGTGTATTCACAAGCACTCATGCCACACTGAGTTTTACACTGGTCAAGAAAATTTTCCCACAAATTGCAGTACCTCCGCATGAGAAGGACATTTTAGTACACTTCACAGCAGGGAAAATAACACAAAATTGACTCAAAAATAACCATCTTACCCTTACCCCCTTATGCTTATGGATGCTTTTCTGTGCTTTTTTACCCTCTCTCTCTTTAACAACCTGTGATGTCTCACCCTTCTGTCCCCTCTTTCCTACCCTGGAGAAATGTCACTTGGGCTGGAATCGTCCGTCAAACTGGCATCTCTGACAGAGGGTTCGGCTAAAAGGCCATGCTCCGATTGGCATGGGATCCCCTGGCTGTGCTGTGTCAGGCTACTGCCTTCTCCCCTCTGTTCTCCTCTGCACGTTATTAGCATTTGACTCCCGGCAATACCCGCTACGTTTAAAAAAAAAAACTTCCTCTTTTCTCAAAGCCCGAGTGTTATATTAATCTCCCAGAGGAGTTTATTTGTAATTTTTTCCCCCCAGTGTTGTGTGTGTGTGTGTGTGTGTTTTTCAGAAGCATATAAATAAAAATAAATAAATAAATAAATCTATTTCTTTCACCTTTTTGGTTTGGGTAGCATAAAAATGCATAAAAACCAGTGCAGAGTAAGCCCAATCTGTTTCATATTATTTATTTTTTAATTATTTTTTTAAGTGATATCTTGTTGTTTCAAAGAAAAAAGATCCTCTCTAGTGAAACTAACCATCGATGTGCTGATGAAGCGCAGCCAGAATTCTCTCAGTGGGCTGACAGCACTATTAATTGCTCATCTTGCTTCATCTGGTGCCTTTAGCTAATCACAATTTAGTTTGATAGGAATGAGAAGTGACCTGTTTATAGGAGGTGGTGAGAGGCCTTAAACTCACCTCTTGTGTTTTTCTTTTTTTTTCTTTTTTTTTCTGCCAGTGATTAATATTGATTACTCACAGAAACCAATAAAGCCACGTCCCTTTGTGACTCTCTCTGGATGCAGGTTAGGGCCACTTGTTTTCTTTAGGATTCTCTCTCTTTTAATTAAGTGTGAACCACTTCATTTGTCTCATACTAAATGTGGTTTAAATGTCACTGTAGTTTTCTCAATTAAGTATTTATCTAAATGAGTTTTGTCACACAAATGTACCTGGATATAATGTTTTCAAAGTAATACACTGCATTTCCAGCCCAGCACACATTTATGAAAATCAGCTCAAAAAAAAAATTAAAGATGGGTTTGACAGTACCCAGCTGCCCTCTTTTTGAGTGTATCGATTCTCGTCAGTGAGATGGAGATGGTTGTGGTGCTGGTTGTTTTTGGGGCAGGTTGCCCCAGTGACATACCCACTTACTGTGCTCAGTTCTGTCTCTGCCCTCATACATATGGAGCAGGGATGACACCGCTGACCAGAACTGGCACAGGCCACAGAGGGCAGCTTCACATGTGAATATTTGCGTGATTCCACGTGTGCATACATATATGTACTTTTGTGTTAGGACATGTATGTTTACAGATATGTGTACTTGTAGTCAACCAGAATTCTAAGGGTAGCTGGATCCTTCTTCCTGAAAGCCCCCCCAAGGGTTTTAAAAGGAACAGTCAAAGCAACTTCACCAGACTAATGGGGGAGCTATTTGTGGTTATGCCAGAAACTGCTGCACAGCATACCTCCTAGGCTTCTTTAAAAAAATAATTTAAAATTAGTGTGAAATCCTGTAGGGGTGCTCTCTGAATCTTTAAGGATACAAAAATCAACACCTGTTACTGCAGCAGAGTACAAAAAATATTAGAAGAAACAGTTAAAAAAACCCCCCAAAGAAAACCAGTTGATTATCCTTGGATTCTCAAAGGATTACACTGATCGCATAACCTGAGAACTTTTTAACTAAAGCTAAATGCTTTTATCTGATTTCTCATGGTGTAATTGTGCTCATTTTGGATGGTTTAGAGAGGTTATTGCATAATTGTGCAATGAGCAAGGCATCAGAGCCAACAAATTGGAGGGCAAAAAAGATGCTTTGCCAGATGTGTCCCTCTGATTATGTCAGTGAATGTTTGCTCATGTCTCTGAGCTGAACTTGCTCATACAGTACATTAATCTGTTTGTGCATACGAATACAAACGGCAGCATGTGTGGTAATCTGTGCAGAAGAAGACTTTGTGCATTTACATCTGTTTGGAGAATGATACAGTATCTGTCTGCAGATGTATTGTACTGTGTGTGTGTTTGGGTGTTTGCTGATAATGCAGCTAATGTAGTGCATTGTACACGCCAGGTGAATGCAGAGCAATGCTCTTTGCATGTCCTGCAACCAAACTCACCCAACATAACCCAGGCCTAGTTCACAGAGGGACAGATAAGAAAAAAACTATGACAATTTCCTTGTCTTTTTGCCATTTTATTTTGTTTTTCCTTGTGCTCATGCACACACACGTTTACACACTCGCACACATGTACAGGGGCACACTTGGAGGTGGAAGCAAAACGTTTAACTTTGAAAGTTGGGCTCCTAATTAGCCGAATTAGTGGTAGATCAAAGAGGACAATTAGGGGGGGGGTGTTTGTGGTAGTGAGGGCTCATTAGCATCACAACACATGGACACGGCCATGAAAAAGAGAGCGGCAGAAGGAGTCTCATTACGGAGCACCACTGTGCTTACGCCGGACCACATGCAGGCAGATTGGCTGTCAGGAGAGAGAGGAAACAACCAGCTCTAACACACAAGCTGACAAAGAAACGCACTCACACTTACGTAGGCATGGATGCACTAACACCTATGGCTATGGGTACAGATACAAAACATGCACACAAACACACACGCACACACACTCAGATATACAACTCGTAATGTTTGCAGGCACAAAGGAAAACAAAAGCTAGTCCCTGCCTGCTCACATCCAATTTCAGCTTAATTAAAAGGGGAATTAACTTTGATCTGCTGCAGTCTAGTAGGAGCTTGGTAGCCCAGCCTGTAGAAAAGCCCAAGCCCATAAGTATTCTTCAGCCTCTCCCTCAAAGTCTGACGCAGATTGTTTTCCATTCATTCTACACTGTTTGAACTCAATACAGATAAGAGCAGGAAAGATTCTATTAGGACTACCTGAGCCTTCCTCGTTAGCTAGATCTAACAAATTCTTGGCATCGAGCCACTGTGTGTGGCTCTCCACATTAATGGCATAAGCAGAACAAAAGATCAAAGGTTTCGGGACGGCCCTTTATTTTAGCAGTCCCAGTCGTTGGTTCTTAGTCTTTGGTCCAGTGACATGGGTTAATGATGTACTAAAGAATATGTTTGAAAAGAGGGCACTTTTTTCTGTTTGTTTGGTTTGAGTATGTTTTAAACCTAAAAAGTAGTGCATACAAAGATAGTTACGATTTTCTCTACAGGCAGCATGGTTTGGACTAATGTAATGTTTAATCTGTAATTCACAGAGAGCATAAAAAATATCTTGTCTTGCCCACATTTCTCATAAAAAAATATTTTTACAATGATTTTATTTTATATTTTTTTTTTGTTGTTGAATTGCAAACATTTTGCATGTTGACGTGTATCTGGATGCTTCCAGCACCCAGTGCTCTCTTTTGAAAAATGTTAAACAAGGGAAGATTTCTGCAGAGACCTTGGCTGAGTTCATTTCACTTGTACACAGCTGTTTAATTTTTATTTTCTTTCTAAATGTTGCAAGAAAACTCTGGTTCATGAAATCTGTACCCTTGTGAACAGCTTGACGGATCCTGTTTGATCTTAAACTGAATTCACAATTTGTGATATGCATAGAAAAGAGCAGTTGAGCAAGACAGGGAATGGTTAAAACTGGATTGAGATATCACATTTTGTCTGCACTGCAGTTGTAAGTACAACAAAGTGACAATAAAGCTCGATTTAAATTGATTTGACTACATATGTGTAGAAAAAAGAAGTGGTTTAATTAAAAAAAGGAAGTGTGAAAAAAAGACAGCTGAGATGAACAAACAGTGACCACAGATAGACAGGGTAGTGCAAAATAAATGTGATGTGAAATGTTTGCTCACAGTGTCTGACTAGGTGCTCGCTCTATACTGTCTCTTTCAGCTGTTTAACTCAGATACTTCATAAGAACATGGATCACCACCTTCCTCTTCCAGAGTACAGTGAACATCATCCATATCATATGCATTCCCCACAAGAACGCCAGCAGAGAGCGGCACTAACCGTGCTTCTCTCCTTCTCCCTCGCTGCTTTTCTTTCCTGTTGAAAAGCTTCCTCTTCCTGACACCATCTCCCTCCATTTCCCTCCATCTCAGGGGAACGCTGGATCTGTCTATCAGGACAGCCCTCCAGGCCACAGAAGGGTGGGACAGCAAGACTGAGGGGTGCGAAGGGTGCTCTGACTGACAGTACTGATAATCACAGTAATAAGTGCAGGGTGAGGAAAGTGGGAGGTAAGCAGCTGTTTCCTAAATGCCACCGCTGCCGCCTCCACCAGCACTCTGCAGATGCTGTTCACAGTGAGTGAGGAATAGGAAGGACTGAGGGAGTAAAAACGATAGGAAGGAGAGAGGAAGGATAGCGGGAGGGGATGCTAACTGAGGGCTGGCAAGACTTTTAGTCAGCGAAGACAAATCTCATTCATCTTCCTCTAGTGTGGCTGTCCAATATCTGCTCTGAAGGAACATAACTAAACTGCAGTCTGGTAACAAAGTTAGGAGAGCCATTTAAATGTAGCACATTCATTCATTCTCCTGACAGGATCACAGAAACCTGTCTTAAAGCAGTGATCTTCACACCAACCATGTAGAAGGAAATCAGGGCAGTTTTCATATGATCATACTCATCTAGCCTTCACAGGGCAGATCAGTGGCTACGATAATGTCTTGGGGATCAGGCGTTTCTCCTCTTCTCTGCTCGGATGTCAGAAAATATTACAAACTAGATTAACTTGTACTGTGTACCTCAAGGTCTGTGCTTCTCAGGACTGAAATCTATTTATTCGCGAACTATATTTTCCCTAGTAATGTAGTTGTATGAGGTTGAATGTTTTGTGGCCATTGATAGTGAAATTTCTGAAATGCTGTCGTTCACTTAATGGATGGCATCCTTTTCAAGTACACGCAGGTCCTCTTGCTTTTCACACAGAAAATAAATTTTAGGATTTGCTAGTGTCTACATCAAGGACCTGAGTGAATACTGTCCGCCTGTTTAATACAGTCAGTTCTACTACATATGCTGTAGGAAAAAAGAGTGTGAATTGTTCCATAATTTAGACACCGCACTGTCTGACGAGTGTCTGACACTTTCAGGACAGAAAGAAAGTTGCTAATGACATTTCTTAAAAAAAAGTCTTTCATGGGCTTAAAGTCTTTATTTTTCCTCTTTATTCTACCTTTATCATTATTATTTTTCTGTCATTCTTTTCTTCCGTGTCCCTCTGTTTTCATGCTTTCTCATTTTCTCTTTAATATCTGCTCATTACACTGAATAAATAGTATTTCTGTGCAGGAAATGTTGAATATGGCAGTTATCTTTAAAAACACAGCTGTGAAGGTACAGATATGCCTGCACAGAGCAACTAGAATTTGTGCTGGGCCTTTGAACTACAAGCACAGCTAATCATATTTTGTCCGTGCCACTGCCAGAGCCTGATCAGTGTTTATACAATACAAAAGTGCTGTTAAGTCCCTCAGTGTTTCTGTTTGGATGTCTCTGTTTTTCCTCAGCAAATGAAGGAACATCAAATTCACTGCCTTCCAGTTTAATTCCATTTTTCCGAACATTGCTCATTCAGGCTTGGATTTCCTTTTATTGTAGATGTTTTTTTCCTATTAGAAAAATACATTTTAAATCTGAGTTTGTGTTGTTGTTTTGTCCCTGTGTCATGCTCCATTACCTGTCCAGTACCTGTCCTAATTAATGGAAATTTTACCTGCTTTTGCCTCTCCACATAAATGGCAAGTTTTAATACTTCTTCCAGTGACAATATTGGGATTGGAAACATGAACTAATAGTATTACGCTAACAGCATGAGATCTGGAGGAGTGGGAACAGTGGCAAATAAAATAACTTTTTATTCTGCCCATAAAAACTAAATCAAAAGTGAAGATGTGGGGGTAAATTAAAATGTAACAAAGAAAGTCACAGATGTTACGAGCTGTCATTAGCTGTCAGCAGATTGAGTTGTTTGCCCAAGGACCTGCATTTCTGAAGAGCAGTCCTTCTTGAAATGCCTGGACTAAACGGTAACATCTGTGGAGCAGGCCGTGTAACATCTGCTGTCATGAGAAAACCTTATAATTCCACTTTAAGATGTTTTTTTGGTCAGGGAATCCATGCGACCAACATACCATGCAACTGGCTAGATTTCAGCCTGTGGCTTTTGTTGAAAGTCATTTCGCTCTTTGCTCTCTGCAAAGTCTGTTTTCTGTCTCTTTTTGCTATACTAAACAAGGCAGCATGTCATAAAAAAAATATTTTCTAAAATTGCAGGTTTGGTCCTCTTCAGGTTGAAGTAAATTCTACAAATCTTGAGCTTAGAATTACAGTTGTTCTTTTTTTCTCTCAAATTTAACCATCAAAATTTAGATTTGAAAAGCAGAAAAATCCTAGAAGCAGTTTTTTTTGTGTGTGTTTTTTAAATAATTTCAGAACTGGACTGTTTGGTCTAGCTTAATAGTCAAAGGCTGTTGTCTTAGTTTGTTGCAACAGTAAATAGCTTTCCAAGTAAAGGGCAATACTTCGCTTAAATGAACATAATTGGAAGTGTAGGATTCCACATTTTTAGTGACTCATAGGGACCAAAAGGCAAAATATCCCAGCTTGACTTTTGAGTATGCAAATACCAAGTCAGTGTTTATAATGTTCAGGCTTTGTTATTCAGCTCATATCTTAAAATCTTAAATAAATTAGGCTTTCATAACTTGATCAAAATATATATATATATATTTTGTTCTCTAAAATAATAATCTAGCAGTAGATACCTCGCAGGTGTCTGTGACTTCATTCTAATTTTTAGTACACCAGACTGAGGTTGAGGGCCACATCACTGATCCACAAGGCCTGTCAGCCTTGAATACGGCTGAAGTGGCAGTATCTGGATGATTTATTCATCCTGATGATTTCCAAAGAGTTGCCAATTAAATTTAGAAGTAGAGAGAGAGTGAGAGAGTTTTTATTTGTGCACGCCCTGTCCAAAATAGCTTTTGGCTACTTTGCCCTGTCCTATGAAAATCAAAGCCTTCTGTGTCCCCTGGTTCATCTCCTTGTCTGCCCCGTTTTATTAATATTTCCTCACAGTATTTCCCACTTTCATTCTTACTTCCAACTTGTTATCCCTGTCTTTTTGAATTTAATTTGCATCCATTTAGAAATAGATGAGATGCCAGCTCTCACTATCTCTTTTTTGTTTCTAAGTGATGGGCAACTCCCAGCCCCCGTTTCTCTTCTTTATCCAGTAGTGATTAGTCTAGCCAAATAGCTGGAATTAGCAATGTAAAAATCTGCTTATCCACTGCCAGCTGGAGCAGATGCTCAAATTAAGCATCAGTGCCAGATTTTCGACTTGCATGAAGCTAAGCTGGAAGGCCGACGCTGAGGAGGGAGAGGGGAGAAAACAAGAAAACAGGTTGAAAAGCGGGAGAGGAAAAATGTACTTGTGTGTGTGAGAGAGAGAGATGGAGAGAGAGAGAGAAAGAGAGAGAGACAAAGGGAAAGACAGAATAAGAGAGAGGGGGGGGGCGGGTAGGGGAGAGTGTGCATGGGAATAAGAAATGGCAAATTCTTTAGTTTCAGCCAATTAGGCTGAGAAGCCACTGGTAATTAACTCTCGAGGGACCTACTGAACAGTCATGCACCTCGTTTACATAATGAGGATGAGAGGAGAGGCTCTTTTTCTCCTCTTTCTCTTTCTCCCTGCTTCTCTCTTGTTCTCTGTCTTTGGCCTGTTGAACTACAGTAGAACAGCACCTCCCTCTATTCCTTATGACCAATGTCATACAGCTCCCACGGACCTGATACACCACAACATATATTCTGTGGGATTTGACTCGTGGAAATGACAGGAAATGGATTTTTAACTTCGGATTGTTCATTAAATGGACATCAAATCCTGAAGATTAATTATCCCCTGGCTCTTTGCCATCCATATTAGACATACCTCTGTATTGGATCTGTTTTCTCCTCCTCTCAGATTTCCAAACTCTCTGCATATAAAGGAGAGAGTTTGATCATGTAAATTTATGATAATCCCTCGGACTTTCTCCTTCTGCCCTTTGCCCTACTCCAATACCTTTCATTTCCTCCTTCCAAGATATGGAAAGTGATGGACTCACACTTAAGTCCAGAAGCCTTTTGCTTCATTGAAAAGATTCAGAATATGAAAGAAAACTGCCAAGTGTTGAAGGGCGTACTTCTAGTTCTCCATAGCTACAGGTTAAAGGGGCATTTCCCCCTGTAAAACACTGATTTCTTCCAACCACAAACCTTCAGGCCATCACTTACCCAAATTGTATTTTCTCCCTGTCTATAAAGATTAAAGGATTTTTACTAGGCTCCTGTTTCATTACATATTTAGTCGGCAGTCCTTTGTTATGAAATGCTAAAAATCTCAATTCAGTGCACAAACTCATCGACCTGAAAACCTGGTTTTCACAGCAGTAACTGCTGGTAACTCTTCAGTTTACTGTACCCATTGAGCTGTAATTAACACAACCAGGATTCATTGTGCTCCAGTGACATGGTCTGGAGAGGCACTTCCAGTACACTGATTATCAATAAGTGCTTTTCTAGAGCAAAAAGACACACAAGGCAGGGGTATGTGATGCACACGTGTTTCAAGAAGACACAGAAACCATTTTATCGACAAAGACAACCCTGAGCTGCAAGACGAGAAAAGTTTATGGCGGTTTTTCGAGAGTTCTGGTCTTCATGAACTCATTCGCTCTTTAAAAACAATTTACAACCCCCCCCACACAAGGTTGCTCAGGGGTAGTGTGAATGTAACGTAACAGGAAGAAATTCATATCTTCAGGTTGTGTGTTTTCCCCTTTGCTGCCTTATTTTTCCTCTTCCTTTGATGGCAGAGTTGGGATAAAAGCGTTAAGTTCACTTCCTCTTTTATTAAAGGAGGCTTAATTTAATTAGCTTGCACTGCGTGAGCCTGCTATCAGGCCCTTCTGTTCCCATACCCAAGGTTTCTGATGCTCTGAGGAAGAGAAGGGAACAAAAAAGGGAAACTGTCGGGTGGTCTCCAAGGAGGAAGTGTCCTTTTAATCAGACTTCTGCTAAGATCGCATTACCATCTCCTAAGAGAGAGGGAGGGCAACACATAGGCAGATGGACAGACGTACAGTAAAGAAAGATGAGAAAATATATTCAAGAATATGCAGCGTTCACAACACCAAGATCAGAGGGAAGCTTGGATGGCATAGTGCGCGCAGAAGGGGCCCCAACTGTACAGAATTAACACTGCAGTAGTTGCAGCAGAGTAGCTACCCATAGCTGAACTTGATATCCTCATTTTTTCTTATTTACGCATTTTCTTTGGCTGTTGATGTGACTCTATCTTGGAAATACACAAAGGTAAATGTATTGATGTTTGATTAATGTTTATGGTAGTACTGTAAATAATTAAGGAATTCCTTACTTATTAACACATGTACATAATCTTGCTCCTATTTCCTTATTGATCGCAGAGCAGAATGTTGCAGTGTAAGGGGGTGGTTTCCTGCAGATAGATTCACATTGCTGTTGATCTTTAAGAAAATCCTAGTTCATTAAGAGGAAATAAATGTACAGGATCCTGGTGGTGATGACCATCTTTAGACCACATTCTACCCATGTCTTATTTGCCAAATTTGCCAAAACCTCATTGCACAGAATTAACTAATTTGATCATCGTGTGTATGAAAAAGGGATTACACTGATTATGCTTGCCCTGTGAATATTAATGCTTATCAGGATCGGGGGTCCACAGTGTGGTGAGGGGAATGGGCAGCCTGATTCTGTCAGCTCATGGACAGCTATTAGAATACATGGCCTCGTGATTGTCACTCTTAGCCCTTAAACTAGGCCAAAGTCACGAGTTCACATCATCAAGACTATACAGAGGCACTTGCCCTTCTTATCATGACACTGTTGCTATAGTGCTCCATCAAGAGACAAATTCAGGTCAGCCTTTTGAAGGTGTGATACTTTAATAACAAGAATTATTTTGAACTGTGAAAATTGTAAGCGAAAATTTACGCAAACAAATTTCCCTTACAAGGGAAAGATCTTTAGTAGTTAAAGAGAAAACATAAAAAGTTTATATTTTGTGCTGTAGTTCTTCAAAAAATGGAAATCATTCTGTATGTGGATTTATTTTTAATAAAAGTAGGTGAAATTACATAAACATCTTTGATAAAAATCTGTTTTAAAAAGCATAATTTGCAAAGCAAGTATACTGTACTTGAAACATTTTTTTTATTTACTTACCCAGTGGAACTTGGAACATAATCAGCAAGTAATTTGGTTTTCCTCCCTGTTTTTCTCTATTTCCATAACTGAAAGACTTCCTGAGCCTTGCTTGCTGCAAGCACAGCTCCATTAATTCTTGCAGGCGAAAACACGACATTGTTTGGATGCATAAAATCCATGCGAAAATCTATTTAAATTGATCTGCAACAATGACTGTTGTGTGTCAGGTTGCTCAAGGAAGCACAGTGGCATGACTGTTCCTGGGAAATACTGTTTGTAGCTCCACTGAAACTCGAGACGTTTCCACATATCAGAGGAGGCTAACGCAGAATGTCTGATAAAATGCCTTTTACACAGATAATTAGAGCCATCACAGTCACTAAATCTGAATTAGGATCACCTGTTTCATTGCTGTCACTTTCACTGTCAGTCAAGGAGATGTTAATGGCTTCCATGTTAGCAAACTGGTTTGTGTTCCATGACTTACATGAGACTTAAAAGCTGTTGTGACTTCAGACGTGAGAGGTGGCAGTTTCAAAATAGCAGAAAAGTTTCAACGGAATTCAAACCTCTGTGCTAACAAAACAGGTTCTGTAGTTCTGGGGTATTTGTTGGATGTGATATTATCTGGCTCTGGCTCTGGCTCTGGCTCTTGCTCTTTGAGAAAATAAGATTAACATTGATAATATAAAAGTAGATAGTATAGCAAAATAGATAATATAAAGAGCTGGTTTTTAACGAGTAGCTTTTCTTTAGTAGTTCTAGTGTCAGTAACCCCTCATCTGTCCCACTACTATACAGTACCTTAGTCTGGTATACTCTTACTGATGTCTGTCTTTCTCTGTTTTCCAATAACATTTGAAGAAGGGAATTATGAGAGGAATCATATTCACACACGTCTTCTCATAATATGCCTATGCCTGTGCTGGAGACCATTCAGCTCACTTTATGCTTAACAGTTATTGATCGTTAATGAGTATGAATGTCTCCTCCAAGCAGTGTCATTAAAGGACACTGAATCCTGGTTGTGTTAATTAAAATTTAATGGAATGAGGATTTAAAAAAAAAAAAATCTTTGGCCCAAAGCCTCATTATATGATAGTGTTAGGAAAATATGGTTTTCAAGTTAATTAGACATTTCATATACTTAGCCAAGAGAATACATTGTGTTACAAATCCCAGAAGTTTAGTGTTTTATCCAGATATCTAATAAATTTAAGATTGCTGAGGAAGCCATTACTGGAGAATAAGTTTCAGGCAAGAAACCACATCATGTACAGCTACATTACGAATCAGTTCCTCCATTTACAAGTGCCATAGTGCTATTGTGTGATGGTATTAGAACAATGAAACACAGAGGTGTGAACTACTAAAAGTCATCTGTATACTGTAGGTTCCTCATCTTCTCAATTTGCTCCAATAAATCTGTATTGCCCTCCTAACCCTTCAGTGACGCACGATAACACTTAAAGTAACAAATCTCCCCTATTATTGGGTGAGCTGCAAGGATCTGTGTAGTGTGATATGAAAATCTCCCTGCACCTGTGGGACACCACAGTAGAAATCTGCTCCTGGGCTTCACAGTTTAATTTCCTATCCCTGTCAGCTCTGCAGCCGTTCATGTTCAGCCCTCCAGGGATCATCATCAGGAGGTCAGCATTTCATGCCAAAGATAGTTTATAACCAGTGTTTATTAGTAGATACAGAGATTTTTTGCTCTGAACCCATTTCCTTAAAGGGGCTATAATCAATATTTTCACACTGGACTACTTGTATGTGAAAGGAGAAACTCATAGGGATTAACTTTAACTGACAGTGTCAGCCAACTATTGCTGGAACTTCATATCAGCTCATTGTTGAAGTTTTCCTGCCCACAACTTCACAGCCACCAGAGAGTGGTGAGAATGAAGTAAATGAGAGAATGCTGGATTATATTTGCTTAATAATAAAATTATAATATGATAAAATGTAATTGTTTTGCTTTTAGCTTGATTTTTCCTCAAGATGCCAAAAGTTAGTACAGATTGAAGAAGCCTGGTTTTGGTTTAATGCATGTAATCATGCTTGATTATGGATAACTAGATCACAAGTTTGAGGGTTCGGCTGATTATGAGAAACCAAACTTGGTCCTTTACTGCTTTTGCTTTCTGACATCTTTATAGTGTCAGATTTCTAGACCATTAAGGGGAATTTTATATTAAAAACTGCAATTTAAGCAAGCACCTATTCTTATTCTTCGCCTTAGTCTTGGTCTAAGTCTTATGTCTGTATAGCATGCCTTTAGATAGACTGCTATTATTCAGACAGGGTACCCTGACTCATAGTTACCTTTTATTGTTAGGTGATCTCTACTAGGTTAGGTGACTGTTGTAATTATGACGGGAGCAAAGGAAGAAGTTAGTATACGGACGTAGTATAAAGGGGACAAAATCCACATTAGGAGAAAGTAGGGTTGGGATGGGACAAGACTTTGATATGGGAGATCACTGTTTGTTTGTGAAACCAACAGTCATTTCTTTTATTCATGACTGTTCCACAACCTTAACCATATTTATTGTTGTAACCACGATGATGAAGGTCCTCAAACCTTAATTTGTTTTTAACCTAAAACACGATCTTTTTTCTAAACCTAGTACCCTGCAGTTTTTGTGCCTAAACTTAACCAAAAAGTGACTGTTCAATGAGCTTAACCATGTGTTTATTATTTAAACCACAAGCTCTATTTGGGGAGAAGCTCCTTATGGTTTATATCAGAGGGTGGGAACAAATAACCTATACATTTTTACTCAGTTTGGAAAATGTGTTGGAAACTTAACAGTCAGATTCACAGTTTGTAGGAAGCAGGTTGGATTAAAACCTATGCGCTGTTAAAATCTACCAGGCATGTCACGAACACTGTACTCCTCTTGTACATCTTTCTTTAAAGGGCAAGAGATTTTGTTTTATACCACTGTCTGTCTTCTCCAAGTGACTTGACTTTTTCAGCCCAAAGAGTGCTTCCATCCGCTCTCTTCTACATCTCTCTCGCTGCACTTTCAGACACCATGGAGGCCCGAGGGCATTCTGTCAGATAGATGCTACTCCAGCATTTTGTCTTTTTGATGTCTTGTAAATGCTGAGCTCCATGGCAGGTGATGTGTTTTTCAAGATGAGATGACGAGACTGATAGATTCAATTTCTTTTCTTCTTTTTTTTTTCTTTTGCCAGTGGACAGCTCACAGCTCTTATGCTGTTTTCTCTTGAAATCACTTAAGTTAAAGGAGTTTGACCTTTGTTCTGGTTTTGAGTCTGTGAATGTTGCCATTTGAAGTAACACAGCAGTGAATGATGCTTGTTGTGTGAGTTATCACAGAGGATAGGGAACAAGTTGCAGCTCTTAAAACAGGATGGTATGATATCTTGTGAAGCTTGTAAAATGAATGTTCCTGAAGCTTAAGGCCATGGGTGCTCAAAATGTGCCAGCTTTATCCAGACACTAAGCCATTGTTCTGACTTTGTGTATGCATTATGAGGAGGCACTGCAGATTTTTTTTCCCCTGCCCCATTTGGATAAATGTGTTTAATCTGTCTTGTGGAAGCTATTTTAGTCCTTCTTTGACTTTATTTTGCGTGATTAATAAGCAATCATGAACTGCTCTGTCGAGAAAATTCTCTTATGGGGACTAAAGTTTGATAAAGGGTTTCCTAATAAAGATATAATGTAACATTCATGGTGTTTAACATAGCATTTTGTCATTCACTATAATAACCACATAACCAGAGTTTGCGTTTCTGTGACAGTGCTGGTGTTTATTTTTTCTGTCTCCAAAAAGTCAGTTTTCAGATGCCTGCTAATTCTGAGGAACTACTTTTCTCCAGTGTACAATGTCTGGGTCACAATGTGTTAGCTTTGCCTGTACCTAAGTGCAGTGCAAACCATCCTTTACCTCAAGAGACAATAAAGCAGTAAACACAACAAAGTAGCTAGGTTGGACAAACTCCTTTTCTGGGGATACCACACAGCACATTAATGATTCTAGATGTAGCACTTTAACATAAGTAAATAATTTTGAGAGAAGTTAATATAATTAAACCGTCAAGCGAGACCATTGTCATGAAGATTAATTCAGCCTCCGTTGGCTTTAAAACGGCATTTTACATTGTTTTCAACTGTTCAGAGCGTTTTCAGCAACAGCAGATGTTTCAAGGGGAAAAAGGTTATTTGTGCTGTCAACATGTTTATTCTCTTCCCTAAGTACAAAGGAAAGATGATAGTAATGTTTATTTTAATGGGAAACTTTTGACTCCACCAGTTCCTCGTGTGACTCTTCATGTATTTCAGAACACGAGTGAAAGTGCTCTGAAGTTACCTCATGAATTTGTAGTTTAAGGAAGAAAGGTGTGAAATTCAGGTTGCTGAAGCAGGCTTGACTTTCGGCAGATATAGACAAATTATTACAGTAATGACTGCTAATACAGCTAGCCTATATACTGTAGGTGGGATTTTTCTGATGTGTGTTCAGATGGAAAAAAAAGGACTTTTTCTTGCTGTGAAAGCTTCAGCAGAACAGCTTATTCTGTCTTTTTTTTTTTTTTTTTTACCTGTAGTAGCATATTTTTTATCCTCCAGCTCTCCAGCGTTAAAAAGCATTCAGAAGAACAAAGAAGTTTCTTCAGAATGAAACTGCAGTAGTTTTGATATGATGTGAGAAATAAGAATTAAGCTGCCTTCTCAGGCTGCAGTTCAAGTACAGGATGTACATGATAAAATGATAATACATAGCACCATCAACATCAGTGTTGATGTTCCACAGCGCTAGTTAAACAAGTAAATGATCTCAGCCGCTTGGTAATGGCCGCTGAGCAGTACAGATGTAATTTCAGTGGGAGAATTTCAAACTGTGAGTGGACTTGGTGGGAACTGTTTCCTGTGATGCTAATAGGACAACCTATTGCTAACGAGATGAGGCCAGACTTCTGAGAAGTACACCTGTGATCTCAGATCAGGCCAGGTTCAATTTTCCTGAGACCTAATTCTTCTTAAACTGAGAGATGATGATGTAAGGCTGCGTGGTTAGTTGCATAGTGTGAGGAATCCAAGGCTTGAACAGACTCCTTCCTTGACCCTTCACTCTTTCTCTCTTCTCTCTTTATTCTGCTGTCCTGCCGTAACTGCAGGTGAGGCGGGCTACAAAAGACTTCGGGGTTTGTGTGCTAAATTGGCATAGGATCAAGTCACCTGCATCACTGAATATTAGAATCCACCTCTTAAGCTGATAAACTGTGGGAATGTTTAACAAATGTACTAATTTTGAAATATTTTCATGCCATTTACCTCTATAGTTTGACTGAAATGAGTACAGAAATGAGTCTGCATCTGTAGCACTAATTTTTCTTTTAACAGACCACTTCATTACACCTTTATTTTGACTTAATTCTGCTCAGTTTAAGAAGTTAAATTAACTTTTGCTAAAATATTTATATTGCTCGGTGCAGATAATCCTGCAAATAACCACGTGTACACATTTTAACAGACGCTAATCCACACACAAACACAAATATACACGTACAAATACATACCCTGTGTCTCCTACTGTTGTTTATTGTGCTTGCCCGTAACTTGCACTTGCTGGAACTGGCAGCAGCTGCCAGCTGACATAAAGCTGTAGTAAGAAGTCTCTTCTTTGTGCCTTTATGACCACTGTAAAGATATGCGCAGCTTTGCCTCACCCTCTCTCACTCAACCGCCTGCGGCAGTGTAGAGCAAGGCGGCTGTGCCTAACAAAGTCCACACAGTTGGCATGCAAAAGTTTTCTACCAGCTGCAGTACACAAAAACAGCAGACATAAGAACAGAATAAAGATGGAAAATACCCAAAGTGTAAGGCACCAAAGCAGAGTGGAGCAGTGAAGATATACTGATTGAGAAAAACAGTCACCTGGACAGCTGATTAAACCTTGAACTCCTTCAGTGAAATATCATAAAAAGCCCACCTAGATTCTCCATGGGATGAGCTGCTAGAGGGACAGCAGACTTGTGCAAGTGACTCATAAGGACACACACAGAATGAACCATTATTTAATCTGTCTGCGAGTGATACCAGAGGCCAACCTCCCCATCATGCAAAATGATCTCCTTTACAGATTGCTATGCCAACACATCTGGCAGTTTTCATTCCTAACAGCCAGTCACACAAAATAATAGGCTGCTTTGGCCAACATTTATGATGCCATTTCCTCAATTGCAGGCACACTCGACTGAGTGTCTTGAGTTGTTTGTCACCTAGCCTGGGATGCAGCAGCCCTCCTTGAGTACCCTGTGAGCCTCTCCTGGATAAAACTCATTATCCCAGTCTGCTGCTCTTCAGGAAACTCATTATCCCATCCATCACCAGTGGACTCTCAGACAACAGGATGAATATGCCCTCTCATCATTTAATTAGATCGCTTTGCCTAGAGTTTGTGGGAGAGCACAATAGCCGCTGAAGCCGCTGCATCAGCTGTAATTATCTAATATGACATCTTTAGTTTGACATCTGATACTACTGTTGGTTATCATCGACTCCCTATTTGGGGTATACACACTCATACCTTCTGACAGCAACATTGCAGTTTTGTTTGGTAGTTAGAGAGCCAGATGGTTTTGACTCTCTGGCCTCGTCCTCCCTTACCTAGTATCAGTTTATTAATCTTTGTACTGGCTGAAAACTTAGTGGATGGAAATGAAGCCTTAGCAGAAGCCAAGAAACATTAGAAGGGGTACTGAACATGTAATCATGCAGCAGGCAACTTTTGTAGTTAGTATAACACACACATCCCAACTCAAGGAAAAATTTGTTCACTGTTACAGTTATTCTTGATGTTTCGCCAGAGATATCTGACCATGCTCTATATCAACAAGGCCAATGAATACATGAGGCTATAGGGCCTCAACCTGACCTTTGCTGGAGCATTGCTGGGGCTTAAGGCTGGCTATGTGTGATGCTGGGTTGCATTATGACCCATAATGAACTGTGACCACAAGTCGTTGGATAGATGGATGGCTTCTGGTTTTTCAGTCCCCCATCACTTCCCACCACTTCTCTTTCTCCCTCTTCTATTCTATTTTCCCGCCCCCACCCCCCTCATTCATCGTTCCTCTGCCAAACGGATGTCTAATGACAATGGAGGGCCCTTGGACGAGTGGGAGAATAGATTATTGACTGGGACCAGAGATTTACACTGGAGCCACGGGGCCAGGCGGCCCCAGCAGAGATAAATGGGACATGTAATTGAGTTTGGTCACTCAGTTGTGTTGGAGTGGCTAAGGCCAGTGTTGTACCCATGGTGGTGCTGGGTAGATGGTGGTTCTTGTAGGGGGATGAGAGGCGTGGAGGTTTATGAGCCATACAAAGTGGCAGTGGAGGGTCAGACAGAGGGCAGTTGGACACTTGAGTTGTAGAGACGTCAGTACCATGTGGCAAATGATGGGAAAGGGGATGAGAAAATGTGCATTATAGATCTTAAGAGAACACATTAAGAACAGAGGATTCATTCAGGACAGTGACAGGACTGGAATTCTGAAATGTGATGCAAAGCCCTATGGTGAATTGTTTGAATATAGTAAAAAAAAGTTCATGTGCAGTAAAAAACCAATGCATGGTATATAAATTTTGGTCGCTCTTGACATAAATTCAAGACTCTTGAATTAAAGAACTTTCACAGTGAATTAAACCTAAAGTAAACCAACAGGAAAATAAAGTTTTTGCTTAAAAAAGATTTCTGGCCAGTTGTACTCTAAAATTGAATATTCTCAGATATGCATATTTCGTGCATAAAATAAGCCAATAATTGGACACCTGAGAGGACTAAATGTTGTCAGTCAAGACCGATAATGACATGCAAATAGACCTACTTGTTTGAAGTACAGATAGGAGATTTTCTCCAGCACTACTGGAAGAGATGGTTGATGGAATTGCTTGTTTTTTTTCTCCCTTTTTTAAAAGGTGTCAGTGACTCCATTCTACTTAATTCTTAAAAACTACTGGAGGAGAAACAAGTAAATAGTTCACAAAGACCACTGTCGTCAAAACATAGTTTACTACTGCAAATTTGGAAAAGGAAGAATGTATTTAGATTGATCATTCTATGTCCATTGCCTGGACATGGAATGATCAAATCAACAATCAAAGAGGTTTGTGTCTTATAAAATAGTTAAAAAATAAAATAAATAAAAATAATATACAAAGCTATACCTCTACCAATAACAACTATTTCAGCTGGACAGAGACAGCTGGTCTTATCTTATGTGTCATCACCATCCTCTGCAACACTGCCGGATCAGTGAAGATACACTTTGCTTTTACTCTGGTGTGGAGTTCAGTCAGGACTGAGATGGGAGAGATGCACTGTTACCACAGTAACCACTGCCCTGGCAGCAATATGTATGCATGTATGTATGTGTGTGTCTTTGTGTGTGTGTGTGTGTGTGTATGTGTGTGTGTGTTGGTAGGGGTAGAGACTGTATGGATAGACTTGGTTGGGTGTAGGATGGGGAATGATGCTCATAGCATAACAATAAGCTCAGTCACCTCTTTATCCATGAGTCCTACCACATGAGCACTAAAGTGCACGCACATATGCGCAGACACACGCACTTAAGGAACACAGTGATTTGACCTTTGTCCCTACAGGCCTATAGAGTCTTTCTCTGAAGTGTTTTGGAACTAAACGATATATGATATCATACTAACATCAGCAGTGGGGGAACCCTGTTCAGCCCTCAGATTTCGTTTTTATCTCTGATTGGCTCACTATTTGCTGTGTATCATAACAAGCTCTCCATATGAAATCAGATGTGATGTAATGTGTCTCCTTTGGCATTGTTAGCTATGTCACCTGGCATATGTGAGTGCTAGCATGTGGGTTCTACGGATATGAGGGAGAGGATTATCTGCTGGCCGACTGAGACCATATGAGCACACCTCCTCTCCACACACTACTCCTAAATTAAACGCAACACTGTCAAAGTTGTGGCATATTCATCAGTGTTTTAATAACAACAACAACAAATACCCTCTGCGCTGTTGTTTTATAGACAGTCTTTTGTCTTTGCTGGAACTACCCTGCATAAGCAGCATATATAATAGTGTGAAAATTAATAAATTGTATTGATATTCAATAAAATCCATATTTATGATGTACACTGTTTACACTGTTGCATTAAGCGTAATGAGTGATAGCTAGCTGGCTCTGAAACAAACCATTTGCGCAGGCTCTAATACCAGTCAAATAGGATGACTGTTGCAGTCTGTGGGATACACTATGCTGGATGGAGGCCAGACTTAAACATGTGAATACAAGCCACAAGTATTATTACTCACCTAGATCCTCATGGCCACCCTGTCTGCTTGGACAGTTGGCCCACAGAATGCTGAAGCCTCTATAGAGGCTTTACAGAAGCATCCTAAAATCCCCCAGTGGCTATGCTGGGAGACAAACATCACAGATGGCTTTTTTTTGTGAGGTTACTTGTGTCACTAAGGGGAAAAAATAAATACAGAAGCAACAGAGGAGAATATACTATACGTGTGTATACACAAAATTACATGAATATTTAAAGAAAAAAAATAGAAAAAAGAGGCTACAACATAAAGGCTAAATCATTAACACATCAAGACAAATTGCGAATCAGCCTTAACCAAACTTAAGTATATGTGATAGTGTATTCCAAAAGTCTAATATAATAATTTGTTTCTCAAACCCTCTTCAGACCTGACATTAACATGCATCTTGAGTGAGCAGATCACAAGTGGGCAGTTCTAAGTCCAGGTGTAAATGCACCCCCAAGATGCACTGAGGACACACTGGAGATCCGATCACTCAGACCGCATTCAGAGGTGGTCTGGGCCGCATGTGGCCACATGCTTTCAGGAATGTGAACACATACATATGTCCTGTACTACACTGAAGGACCACTTGCTCAAATGATGTCCTCTGCACACGTGGAAGTACGTGCTCATTCACATTCTCAAATAGTGTATGATGGCTTTGTCTATGACATCTTGAAAAAAACAAGCCCAATGATTTATATTACGAGTGCATCAAACATCTTGAGGGATTTGCTTTGCCTGGAACATGTCAAGGAATAGAGCCAGTCTGTGTTGTTTTTTTTTTCTTCTTCTTTTAATTTAACAACACATTTGATCTTTGCTAATAGAAGTGATCTACCTGTTTATTTGCATATAAAGCGAGGAAGTGAGATCCAATCACAAATGGTCACTCGAGATGCATGTGGAGACGCATTCTAATGCCAGGTGTGAGCTGACGTACTTAGATCTGTCCACTTGTGATCGAATCCCCCGAGACGCATGTTAATGTCAGGTCTGAACAGTGCCTCGTGTACTGACAAAGAGCCACTGTGTAACTGGGCTTTATCCAACAAAGGGTCTATTAAATCCACTGTGTGTATGTGTGCGTGTTTGCGTATCCCTCGATGTACTGTATATGTAACAAAAAATTGCTTTGTGTCTGTACGTGCATTCACATGGCCTCATAGTCAGTGACAGTGTATTCCTTTGTGCTGCATGTTTTTCTTGCACTACAAGGGGTATCACATGGGTGCGTGTATATCCTTTCAATCTGCAGATTTTGAGTCCGATGGCAGTGGTGGTGTAATGGTCTTTTTTTTTTTCATTGTTGACCTTTATTGGCAATTACTCCAATAGACATTCTTAGATTTTTTTTTTTTTTTTTTACTTTACTCTTCTTATGCTTTGGGTTGACTTCTTCAGACAGGGCAGTCTGATGAACTGATGCTTCGAGACACATCTTATATCCTTCAATCTTGCATCTGCCACCCTGAGTGTTTTTGCACTTAAAAACAGTTTTAGACTTAAAAAGAAGGCTAAGAATCTGTCAACTGAATGGAGTTAATACTTTACAGTTTCCTCATTTTAATGTCATGTAATGGGTCTGTACCTGAGGGAAAGTCATGATTGGACATATTTTAAATTAAACACAGTAGTAAAACTGACAGTGGTTTGGCCTTTTCAGTACTGGATGTGTAGACCCCCAATACCCTGGATTATGCCACTGACATCCTAAAGTGCTGCCACGGGAAAGTGGATAGGATGGAAAGTGAATGGATAAGATTCTGAATGAGGTGTTAAAGTATTTTTGGTTGGTAAACATGTCTGCTGGATACCTTGCAGAGTTAACAAGTGGGAATAGATTCTCTAAAAATGAAATGTGTGCATGTGCGTGGGTGTTTGCAAGAAACATCCAGACATCACCTTATAATACCTACAAGCACCAAAATGTTTATTATTTCTTTCACTCTACAACCCTTATGATGTAGTTAACAGCTTTACAGATACAGTTTTAGTTATATGCAAACCGCTATAGCTGCTCCATCTAGGGACTCTCTGTGTTATTTATGCGTTGTGACTCAGTGTGAGGAGTGGCTCTCAGGATGCACATAAGTTTGGCACACTGCCTGCTCACTGGGTCCAATAAAACATGAAGACCTGATTTATTCATTCATCACAATTCTCATACTTCGCATGCACAAGCCCTCCACTTTCTTCTGCAGCCAAAATGTCCTTTCAACTTACTAATTTTGATACCTCTGAACAGCTCATACTAGGTATTAAGAGGAAAAGGATAGAGGATTTGGTAATGGAGATACTTGAAATTAACCTGCATCCTACATGAATACAGAAATGCATCTGCCTTGGAAAAAAAGTATAATAATTTGCTGAGATTGCAAGTAGTAACAGCTTTTAAGGAGGCAGTTTGTTTTTAATATTGACCAGTTACAGAGTCTGCTGACTTTTAATGAACTGCTGCACTATTGAAATTCCAGTCAATAGTGGAAAATATATAATTAAACACGATGAGGTTTTTATTTGTGAATTGAATTGCACTGTGCATAGAGATTTAAGAGGGGAATGAGAGAGCCAATAAGCATAGATGTAGACATGGCTTAGCTGGATGGATTGCCTTGCAGGGGTTTTCTTACACTAGCCCTTTTAATACAGCCTGTTCAAGGAGAGAAGGTTGTGCCTTCATTCCTCCTCGGCGTTCAGTATAATAGGTACAAACCCAGAATCGGGGGGTTATTCCCAGAGCTGGATGAACGTCTGTGTAAAACAGAGAGAGCCCGCATGACAGGACAGACGTTGACACTGTTGTGTTACATGTCATGTCTCTGATTCTGCCGTTCTGTCTAAAATCACACACTGGGTCGCCTTTGTTTGGTTCAATGTAAACAAGCAATGACAGCATAATGAGGGGTCTTCTTAACAGCACCACAGCAGGATATTTGTTCAAAGGCTACTGGCTTTTGGAAGAATACTGCTGCAGACGAGACAGGTGCTCCTAAAGCATCTTGAATCTTAAGGTTGTTTTTACTTTTCTAGTTATTTATTTATTTTTTCAGTTCTATTTTATTATTGGGTTTTATTGATACAGAGTGATGCCTGTTAAGTGGCTAAATGAAAATACCAGATCACTGTAAGTCTCTTCTTGCGTTGACCAGATACTGAAGTTATTTGATATTTCAACACCCCTCTTCTGTTCTTAGCATGTGATCAGAAGTCATCTTAGTCCCATAGTCCCACAAAACATCATAAAGAAATAATTTCCATCCATCTTTTAAGACTCATAATTCATGATTTTTACATCATTTTCTAAATGTGAGCAGTAGGGGTCATCACCTGCAGGGGAATTAGTTTCAATAGAGAAGAAGGATCTTTATCTTCTTTTCTTTTGATGGTAAAATTTTCACATTCTTTTTCTCCTAAGGTACTTTAATAAAATGAAAATATTCATTGATGTGGATGTGTCACAGTGATTCCTCTTAAGATGCTCTCTGATGGAAATCTAAGGGACTGAAACCGCTCAGCTTTTTACATGTCAGGATGCCGAGCGAAATGACCTCATCCTCCTTTTCTACAGCATATTCACTTAGCACAAAGGCCAGAATCTAGGAAGAGTAACAAACATGCTTTTCCATTGCCCGTCCATAGCACAGTCTGTTTTATCCTCTTATCTAGCAGACAGGATCTCATTTGGCAGTGTTAGAAGCTCTTTCTCCTTAGATCTGTAGTCAGAGCTCTTCACCAGGTGGTTTTATGCTCCACTGACTCACCAAGGTGACTAAATTGGTCGCAAATATAATTCCTCTTGTCAGTGTCTCATTTACTGTTCTAGTACCTAGCTAGTGTCTTGTTGCTTACTCAACTAAATAACCTGCCCTTATTTCTTGTCCTGAGCTGTGAACTGATATGGGCTCCTGGAGCATGTCCTCAGGGCAAATGTACAACACTTGCATGGAGCCAGTCACATGAAACCAAGTCGTGCAGTGTAGTGGGAAAGTAATGGCCCAGTCAACAGTGGATTAAAAATGTATTGTATAAGCATGCAATGGCTGCTTTGATTTATTAAAATGGTGATGGTACAATTGTATTTCTCACAATGTCCTTAGGGCAGCACACAAGAACAGACTAAGATAGAGACCAACTGTTTTCAGTTCTCATTGGGTTTGGATTCTTGGATGAAGATCCAACACAGCTGGTAAAATTATGCCAGTGGAAAAATGTTGCCAGGACAAAGATGAGGCTAACTGATGTCTTACTTGGCTTGTCCAGGCTGCATGTCCATTAGACTCACACCACTCATGATTAGAATTTGGCTTCAGGTTTGCGAGGTTAATGGTACAATAAAGACGAAATAAATAGGTGATGGTACTTCTGGAAAAAAAGAAGCAACAATATTGTAAAGGTCATTAAGCATGGAGATACTCTTACCCTTGACCATATTAATTTGATGAGGATGAGGATTTTGTTGGAGTATTGTTCTGAGAGCATCACACAGGAATCTCTGAAAGTGTGTTTTGTCCCCATATGGAAGATGTCTGTAAGTATGTAATGAGCCTGACAATTTTATAGAATATATCAGATCCAAAAATAAATGATCTCAAACCTCGATTCAAGCATACTATCCCCTCTGAAATAATAACACTGCCAATGTGGACCTGTGACCCATCTTTTCCTCAGAGGGCATGGAGGCTGCCCAGTGTGATCAGAGCTCCCTGCAAAAGCTGGGAAAACATTATAATGATTTGAACAGATCCCAGCTGAGCAGAGAGTGGAGTAGGTGCATAATTGCATACAGATTCTGGCACGAGTCCCTTTGTCTGCCTTTGTGTCCAGCTCCCTTGGGAAAGAGAATAGTGCATTTTCTGCACAAATACTCCAACTAAAGAGGCTAAAGTTGACATGGATCTCAGTGTCTGTTACAGTGGCAAGCTGCTCTGCTGTGTTGCCAACTGACAGCCGATGGCATCCCTCAGGCACGTCCACTTGTATGAAAGCTCACCATCATCATTTCTGTCTGGGAGTCACACTGTCATCACTTTGATGCTGTTCCATGGTAAATTTCTTTTGCTTTACCAACCGCAAGAGTAGAATCGATAGTGCTTCGTTCTCACTTTATCATTTGCTTGGCAAACTGTAGAGGGCAAATGTGCTGTTTCCATTAGTTACAATACGTGTAAACTGATGTGGGAAGCTGGAATGTGTGCTTTCAGGGAAAAAATCAAGGTCAAGCGCGGCAGGACTTCCCTCACTCCTCACCACTTTAGTGACTGCTGTCAGTGAGTCTTGGTCAGTTTCTAAATCTAGACAGCATCTTTGAGCCTCAGTGGTTTCCATGTTGCTTATTCCCAAATTAGCTCAGTCACAGAATACACAATCTGTCACCACTCACAGTCGATAAGTCTGTGTGTGTGCATGTTTGAATTCCTATATTTATACAGTTGAAATAAAATTGTCTTAATAAGGAAAGAAAGATGTGGCACATCCTTCAGTGTCAGGATTGCAAAGTCCAATATGACATTTTGGCATGGTGTCTTTCTCAGTGGGGTTAGTTCATGGCTCAGTGACATAAGCATAAAGGGCTCTGCAGCTGTATGCATTCTCTCTGCAACAATACTTGTGTAGATGCCAAAATGTTTCAGATTTTAAGAAGCTAGGGCCTGGTCCATGTACCAACAACAGTTACATATACTTGGAGTTTTGAGGGTACATGCACATGATTATTATTCTCACCGAGATGACGAAGATCCCCTGACAGTGAAGCTGTCATTTTCAGCGGTGGCTCAAACAACGATGTTTCCCTAACTGTAACTATGTCATATTTGTATCTAAACCTAACCAAACCATAGCATTTTGACATCATAAAACTTTTCAACAGTGATTTTGATAGGGCTGTAAGATCAGAAAACTGGACAAACAACATGTTGTTGTTTAATTTGGAGGCCTTGTAGCAATTCAAATGTGTCCTGTTGTGTTTGTACTTGTGTGTGTGTGTGTGTGTGCTTGTGAATCCTATAGGGAAGGATAGAATAACCGGAATCACTTTTTGATGCTGATATGAATCCAGATACAATCTTTCCCCAACAAATTCAAAGCTTTCTTCTTCTCTCTCTCTGAACGCTCAGTGGATGCAGTATGTAATCTGTCTCGGGGGAAACTGCAGGAGTTTGCTCAAAACCCCATCTGTTTAGCTAGAGAGTAAACCTGATGAATGAGATTCTCTGGTGTCTCATGCTTACTGAGCTAAGCAGAGGAAAGAACAGAAGGAGAGTTGTAGGGTGATTTAGAGTGCATGGGTGTGAGTGAGAGTACTTTTATTAGTCTGTGGAATTTTAGGCTATAGTCTCCAGGTTGAGCAGTTGATTGGTTGGTAAATATGCTCTTGTTCGACCAAATTTTCAATGGTTACTGAATGTTTACTTGGAGTTGACTCCACACTAATTGACACCATGTCGAAGAAGTTGTTGGTGTGGCTGCATTTTGATAAGGCGATCAAAAAAGCAAAAAGTTGAGTGTAACCTTTGCAGACAGCAGTTTGCATATCATAGCTCAACAACAAACATAGCACATCATCTAAAAATGGTAGACTAACTTGTCTGCTTAAGGGCGCTCTGTCATCTTTTGTGTTTAATGCTCCAGTTTTTGAATGTGAACATATCAGAATTAGTATATTTTGATATTCTAAGCTGCAAATACTAGCTTTTTATGTTTATTTACAATTCCTTTAGGCTAAAAAGACTACCAGGTCTGTGGTGCATTTAGTTAATCTAGAGATAACAACGTTTTTTCCCTGTAACCAATCAACTGGTTGAAGAGTAGGTACAATTTCAGTCAAGATTTTCTTTGGTTGTCTACAGCTCTAGAGGAGAGTTTTTCACATACTTTCCTGTGCCACATCAATCTTTCTGGTTAAGATGATGCTGGGAATATAATCATATAGTACAGGCAAAGTCTGTCCTTGGCTTGATAAATTGATGATAAGTTGATAAGTATTTTTCATGAAATAAGTGTCATTTCTATCTCAGCTGTTCCACTGATTATTGACTGATTACATTAAAATGTCAGAAACGTAAAGAAAGACCAAGAAGCGATATCAATCCCATCATGTAAAGAATATTAATTTACACTCAGTGAAATGATCTGTCCTTAATTGCAGATTCTTCAGACAAGTCAGTATTCAACAAGATAGATGATTTCTTTTTTTTTTCAGTTCATATACTTGTTCATTTACCGTTGGCTGGCCTTCCTCATTTGATTCCCTTAGATCAGTGGCTTTGACAGACAGACTTCAATTACACATCAACACACTGGTTCATGGGACCTCGCCAAGGGAGCAGCGCTCATACTGTAATTCTTAACTCCAGAGAGAAGTTACTGTTAACATTACATTGATTTTACTGTCCCATAGTAGGTATTGTTCACTGAAGCCCTTGTTTTATATTGCTGTATTGGCAAAAGGGGAGCCGCATATCTCCCAAATGTCAACTTTTCCCAAAACAATAATGTTAACATTTGATTTAATCTAGCTGGTTTAGAAAGGGCTCCATAAGAGTGCCTACATTATGACCAGTCAAAGCTAACTAAAATTTGGCTGGTTAGAGTTTGTAAAATGCAGTTAAAATTGCATCAAATTGCATCAATGTCTTGGCCTGCTTAAAAATATCAAGCAACTAAATAATGCATCACTTCTTTGAGATCACCCTTCAACATTTAGCTTAAGTGATGTTTTGAATAATCAACACATTTCACCTAGAGTTTGAAAATGTCTGGGAGGAATTTAGGTTGCTAATGCTAGCTACAGCTGCCATAAATCATGGAGTGCATTTTTAACATCAGTTAATTTGATTAAAATTGATTGTAAAAGCAAACAGCTCTTCAGTTGTTCTGACACAGTCTGTTGATTCATATTGGTTTTGAAAGATCAACAAATTACTATGCAAATAACCACAAATGAATTAAGTGGTGCCCCAACTTTTTTGTAGTTTAGCGCATTTACTTTATTCTCTAATTTCATTCATATACACAGTCTGGAACCAAGCAGCTGCAGCCATAGAGATTCAGGTCTGTGCTGCCTCACTAACTCAACAAAGACACTGTGGCAAACACTATTATCTGATGCTGTAAAACACAGAACGAAACAGCTGAGAAGTTTTATTGCAAGAAATCTAATTGTCTTAACTTTTTCATCAACTGCATTCTTGCATTTTGCATAAATTATGGGAATATTGGACCACAAAGTCTGAGAGAAGGGCCAAGAAGTCATTCATTCGCAGTTAGATTTTATGTTGGAATACTGGAGCAGATGATCCTGCAGATGGCTGAGTAAGGGGTGGGTTAGTGGGGGTTTTGGGGTGGGTTTGGGAACCTGGTAACTGGTGACTGGTTTTCTCCAAGGCCCATCAGGCTCTGGCCGCAAAACCAACACAGCCTGTGACCCATATCCCCAGAGGCGAGCATGGAGAGACGAATGTTATCATGGGCTCTGTGTTGTGAGTTGTTTTAGGGCTTCCAGTTGGTGTGAAAGCTATGTGTGTAAAAGTATGTGTACACGCTCTCTCTCTCTCTCTGTCTTTCTCAAACACACACACACACACGCCACTTCCAAGCACACAAGCTACCTGTTCTCCCTCACCTGCCCATAGAGCCACATACACAAACACACACACATAGTCCCCCTCAGTGACTTTTTGTTTTTATTCTCCACCTGTATTTCCTCCTCAACCTTCACAGATATCAAAGCCTATATTGCTTCCGCTCCATTGTCCAGGGCAAAGTGATTTGTCACGATTTGTGTGGATACAGGAATTCTTTTTCCTCTGTGGATGTGCTGTCTAGACAGTGTGTTCTGCTGTGGGAGAATTCATACAGCTGGGGCCACCTTTATTTTTGCAGCCACTCTTTCAGTTTATGAAAGCGGTAGATACCATACACCCTTGAGGGAACTTGCAGAGCTGTGCAGACTGTAAACACTGTAAAGAATAAACTGGATATTTTTACATAACAGAAATCATCTAATGCTTTATCATGTTTTTGTACAGTTAAGTTAGTCTTATCAGAAAAAAAACACACACACACAGCTTGTCTGCGCAGGCAGCTTATAATGATCCATTACGATCCATAGTTACGTTTTATTGTTAGGCAACCTCTTTTACAACTGAGCAAAGGAGGGAGTTGGGTGACGTAGTGTATGTATAACACCAAGGTCTGCTTTAGGATGACATGGATGGAGTGGGAGGTTGCTTTTTGTTTCCCATGTGAAACTGATAATCAGTGTTGTTTCTTTTATCCGTGAACGTTCCACAACCTTAACAGTGTATTTATTTTTGTGATAACCAAGGTCCTCTAATCTTAAGGAAGTACTTATTTTAACTAAAGCACAATCTTTTTCTAAACCTAGCCAAGTTTGTTTTGTACCTAAACCTAACCAAACCGTGGTTGTTCCACAACATTACACAAAAACACATTCTTAAGTCATTATGGTTCGTTTACAGTGTGTTTTTTGTGAATAAAGGAAAGATCTGAGACAATTCCCAGCTGCAGTGCATTGTGCGTGGTATAACTTTATTTTCCCCAATGAGCTGGTGCTGGATGTACCTTTTTTGGTAACTACTCCACTAATGCTTAATTAATGTCATTTCTCAATTATGCCATCATTAATAACACATCACACATCAGTGTTAAACAAGAAGCTATTCATCACTTTAGTTGAAAGGCTTCAAACATGAAAAAGTCATGAAACGCTAATGCTTTTTTAATGATGGTTACAGCAGAAGTGAACGTCAACAGAATAACGGAGTATGTTAGCTCAGTGCTGTGATTGGTCCATTTTCAGTTTGTCCAAAAATGCAGGCTATATTTGGAAGATAAAAACTCAGTAATCATGATGATGGAAATTATGTTGTTGGATTAATTAATGTATTATACCTGTATTTAGACATTTATGGGATACTGCTAATTCTTGTTTTGTTTTAAAATGCATAAGCTATTACATCATAAATGAATGGACTTCTGACAATTTATGTGCACTCACTGTAAAGTGTCCAAGTGCAAGAAAATGCTTTGAAGTCCAGTGGATGGGAGCTTGGTTTGTGATCAGTATGTAAAAAAAATCACAACATCCTTTTAAAGCTGAGTCCGAAACTATGAGTAAGGCAAGCCCTTTGCTGTAATTATGCTTATTAGTGAGTAAGACTGTATGTCCCATGGTGAATGGATCCTGCTAAACACAACTATGTTTCTCTGTCTAACTCTTTCTTGTTATTGATTGGCTCTGTGAAACTTAAATGACTCCGAGCCACCACTGGTCTTTTCTGATCAGATCTAATGTGTCTCTCAATTTATTCATCTCTCACATCTACTTTCTGCTGGGGCTCAGCGATGTGTGATTGTGTGCATGCTTGTGCGTACGTGCATTCATTAGTGTGTGTGTGTGTGTGAATGCGCATAGGGGAGTTTGATACCCAGCTGCAAAGGAATCAATAACCGTCTCTGCGTGACAGCACAGAACAATAGAGGTTAAGTGAATTAACACAGCACTTTGTTTCAGCCGCTCGCACCTCAATGAGAATGTTCTCGTAGATAAATCAATTCACAGCTATATCTGCTCTATTGTGTTTGTTCAACAATTCCTGTGCTCAACTACACCTAAATCTTCTCAACTCTTGTATTGTCTAAGCTGTTATAAGGTGATGTGAATACTTCACCTACATCCATGAAGGCAGCAATTCCTAGGTCTTCATTCAATAGTAACTGTTTTGGTAGTGAGTGGACTTCAACTTTGGTATTACAGTGTTTTTTGCCAGAATCAGAGTTTAGCACCTTAAATTGATATTCCACACAAAATCAAACTTTCAAATGTGAGCCACTCACCCACCGTAGACTTAAAAGGCTGTAAAAAGTTAGCAATTTTCTCTGTTATGGAGAATGGAGGCTGTGAAATCTCAAAGGAATCCACATTAACTGCTGTGAGTCCAAGCTAATTGCAGCCCTCATTGCCTAAAGAGAACCAAAAGAGATTGCCTAAAGAGAACCAAACTTTTAGTACCACCTTTCATCTGCTGTCATCGTCTACATGGGATGAGTGTTTCCCCATCAAAAACACATTTTGGCAAAATTTGGAATCTGATTTAATAAGACTAAAAAGTTATTTTTATATATGTACTTATTTTTACTTGTCTTTCACTGCAGGGCCGTTATTAGATTGTTTTTATGCCTGCTTCATTGTATAAGGAAACCCTGGGAGTCCCTTACATACAAGATGATGGTTTATGGTGATTGCTGAACCATAAAGAAGATCTAGTTTCCTGTATCTCTAGAGAATGTAGTCTGCTCATTTTTTATTTGCATTTGTGCTCTCAGAGCAGATGCTTGCTGACATGATCTACAATAACAATAATAAGAGAGTTATACAAATGGAAACTGATTGGATTTTCTATCTGTCTCATGGGGATTTAGGCAGCCGTTCACAGACTGTTGGAAAAAAAATATGCTAATTTACAAATTACACTGTAGTTACAGTTGTCACTGAACATGCACTGACAGCCACACATGCTGAAACCACAGGCTTGTGTCTTATTTTTTTGTTGTTGTTGCTGTTGTTTACTGGGATTTTTAACCTTTGCTGTTCTCCCTGGAGTTGTGACTTAACTGTTGCTATTTTGTGATTGATTCAGCTTTAGGGTTTCACTTCTAAATGCCACACCTTTCCCCAGACACAACGGATTGCCAACCTTTCTGCTGGAGTTAGTCTTTATAATGATTGTGGATTATTGACACTCATTAGGGGGACCAGCTAATGAGTAACAGTGTCCATTTTCTTTATATTGGAGAGGGGGGAGCAGTGGTATTTTCAGGCGCTGTTAAAAGCAGGATTCAACTCCCTTAGACTGTTACACACAGGGTCCCATGTTACACTCTTCATGGCTGATTACTCTGTCTTCTCAAATTTGTAGCAGTTCAGTGATGAAGGACAAATTCAATAAAAAGTTGCACCTTGATTAATATCTCTGCCACTTTTCCTGTTTCCTTTTTTACAACTTAGTTGTAACTTGAGTTAGCCTGTTTGATCGAGATGGAGGAAGTGTCTCAAATCCTTTACTGCCAATACCACAATGGAATAATGCTTCCATAAAAGTAAAAGTCATGCATTTGAATTTCATTAAAGTAAAACATGCAGTAAAATCTGTGGTGGGAAATTGTGAAGAATAATGCAACTCTGTTGCCAGTGTCACATCTTTGAGTTGTGTTTTAGGGGCACAAATAACTATTCTAAACAGGTCACCAGGTTTTATAAGCTAAATGTGGGCTTTGAATATACTATTTCAATAGACAATTTAAGTACAACTGCAGCCATCAGATAAATGTAATGGGGTATACAGCTTCTTTATGAAACTAGTTGTTTTCTGTTCTGGAAAATCTCTGTTACAGACTTGAAACATTCTTCTTATGTGTCACACACATTTACGCAAGAAGTCAGGATAATAAAAATTTTGGTTTTTCCTGTTCGCAGGCTGACATTCTTGCAAGCTTTTAAACATGCTCAAATATGATACACACATGTAGAGACACATTCAAACATTCAGGCCTTCTTTAAATCATTCACACATCCACCTATACAACTGCACCTATACTGTATATGCCAAACATGCGGATACTCGAGGGTGAACTGTCACTGTGAGTGTGACTGTATGTACACGCATCTTCTTGTTTGCTTGTCTGCATGTGTGTATGGTGATCAGACATCACAGCTACCTATATTGCATGTGTATTTGTGTAAATGTGCATCAAAACACAGGAGCAGACTCAGGAGTCAAGGTCATTGCATCTGCAGTCCTAACCTGGAGTGGTTTGCCAAACCTCAGAGGGCTAGTTTGGTGTAATCCTTTGTAAATGATAGAGTCCTGAGGGGACTAAGGGGCCACAGTTGGTGGACTGGTGACAAACCCCACTCCACCCTACCCCCAATCCGGCAGCCAATCTATTTCCACAAGAGTACAACCTGCTCGTTGCCTGCTCGCGGGCTGTCTGGAATGTACAGCTGGGGAATTCACTTCCACCTGTTCTGCTCTGTGTGCAGTAGGTTGACCTTGCCAAAACACACTCATGTGCTTGGCACCAGTGTGCAGAGTTCTTACATACTGTAAACATCTAGAGCCAAAAAAAAAAAAACAAACTCCAAGGCCAGGGCCAAGTGAAGATTGTCATGACAAGAGAAAAATACAACTTACAACATGGATTTTGAAGATCCTTGTGTTTCTTTGGTTTCACAATTGGCAATGTCTCATGACTACTGGGAAAAATGCTTCCCTTATCAGCTTCTGTTGTGATGTCCTTGTGTAAGGCAGCAAATCCCTGACTGCTCCAGTGTAGTTCCAAAGTGCCCACAAGTGTAAATATGGTTGTATTAGACAGCTACCTCAGGCCACAAGTAGAAGACTGTGGTTGTACTGAATAGCTACAAGCTGTGAATGTGTTTCTGCATTAATGTGTAGCACAGCTTGCTTTTGTGTAGTCTCACGTGTACACAGACAGTCTGTCTGCAAATGTAGGGGAGTTTGGGTTGGCAAAAGCAAGAACGTGAAGGTATGTGAAATGTGTGAAACATTCCCACACCTTGTGAAGGTACAGATCAAAACAATAGGGAACCACAATAACACCATAAAATCAAAACAGCCAAAACATATACCTACCAAAACAATTAATATGATATCATGGGTGTAATCAGGCAGCATGGAATGAAATCAACACAAAAAACTTGATTTGTTTAAGTCATGTTTTTGGACATGTGTACCACTTGTGATTGATTTGCCACAAAAAAAAGGAGAAAAGAAAGAAAAACTGAACAAAGAAGTGGACAAAAGAGAGAAGTACACTATTGATCAGTCTTGATATTTTTACAATGAATGAAATGTAAAAACTTAAATATAAAAACGTACGTGAAAATGGACAGTTTCCCCTCTGATCAACCTGCATTCGTAGTAATTCGAGTAAATCTGTTGGTTTGAACTTGGTTTCAGCAGTGGACTTAATGTAACTGTAACCGTTCATCACCTATTATCGCCTCAGCGTTTCTTTAGTTGGCTTCCTGGTGTCTTTTAGGGAACAGTTCCTCACCATTTTCTTTAAACTTGGTTCTTGTGTAAGGCTGAACGGAGGCTTTCTTTCTGTTTCACCTCAAAAAGACAAATCTTTGGTTTAAACATTATTACTATGGGCAGGTATTATATAATCCCTGATTTATCCACATCTCAGTAAAGTGACTCAGTTTGTGTCAATAATGATAAATCAAGAGCTTCTCCAACTCAGCAGACAGATGAAGTCTGCCTTTGGCTTGGACCCCAGAGGAATCAATGTCTTTGCTCAAGGAATCAAATATGTTTTGAGGAAAGTTAATGATATCATCAGTTTGCCATGGTGTGGTCATATTGAAGAAAGCGGGCAACTCAATTCCTTATGAAGACATGACAGCTTCTGTATTGATTAGTCAGTATGACAACTGTGACTTTCTTCCCTTAGAAAATGAGAAGAGAATGAAAAGAGAATCAGCCAAAGGTACTACAAGGAACATGGAAAATGTAGCTACATAATAAGCTTTGATTTAAAATAACAGGCATCAGATAATAACACCGGAGAGGATATAATGTCTCCATCAGGTTCTAATTAAGAGAAACACCCTATAATTGAAAACAATCTGCACAGGTTGAGTCAACACTTCTGTGACACAGTGTCAACAAACATTACAAGCTTTACAAAGCTAGCTTTTATTGCACGGTTGATGAAATGTTGTTAATGATTATGTTACTGCATCATAAAATCAGGTTTAAATGTACTCCACACACTCCAATTCTTATAAATCCATAGCGAGCTGAAAATAAAGTAAAAGTTGACAATTTCTTTTGTCAGTAGCCTCTGGAAAACTAAAATAAAGTCTTACAGATGTTGTCCGGAGTTGTAAAAGATGGTGTTGTATGGACATGGTCCCACATGTTTTATTTGCCTCAAACTAGTAACTGATGGTGGTCGAAGAAGCGCTCAGTGTTGATAGATAGGCTGACAGAGCTGGGCTTGTATTAATACCACATTTTCAGATCATGTGCCTTGGAGCCTAAAAACCAATCTATGTGTAGCTGGATGTGGCTACTCCAGAAACCTCAAAGCAAGATAAAGACAACAAATCTCTCACTTTGGCAACTTTGAAATCTCACTCCTCAAAGGTATCTTTTATTTTTCTTCTTGGGCACACAGAGAAAACAACTCCTGAAAAATTTCCAAAATACCTTTTGTCAGGTCTTTGTTTTTTCCCTTGTGAAGGCCTTATTGCTATTCATGTCATATCTTTGGGGCTGTCATATTTTGCAATATCAGCTGTTTGGAGAGACACTGTTTCTGATGTTCGGGAATTTGGAAGAGGCTTTCTTTTCCTCTTGATGTTTCTTGCCAGTTTATTTTCAGGAAAATCTGACTGTTGAGAATTTATGGGCCTACTGAAACCTCCTGGATCCGTAATGAAGATGCAAACCTCGATGCTAATTCTAAGCTACAGATCCCCTTGAATAATGAATGAGTCGGCACGGGTGACCTGATTTTGATTCTGTATGTGTACATAGTGTATCTCTATGTTTGAAAATAGGCTTCAAAATTCAGTGTAGATATTTGACTTAGGTCTACTGTCATTACTGACTGGAATTTTTTTTTGGAATTGTATTTACCCCAAATTATAAGGTTTCTGACTAGTGTTCTTTGGCTTTGAAGTGAAAAGCACTCATCTCCACTTTGGCTTGATTTATTGGTGTATTGATTTTCATTTGTACTTGTATGTCTTGATCAAAGCGTTTGTGTGCCTGTATTCTTTCCACTGGGATGTATTTATTTTTAGACACAAAGCATCACACTAATTTGATCAAAGCAGCAATATAGTGAGACTGTAAGATATTCAAGGCTTTTAATGGGAGTTATGACCTCTGGTGTGTACTACTCCCAGAAAGATACAAATGGAATTTCAAGGCTCATGTCTTCCCAGCGGTATCATCATGTTGGTTTTTTATGCTGAGATCAGAAAATGGATGAAGAAGAAAGTCCCAAGAGGTTAAAGAGGAAAAGGAAAAAGTCAAAAGCCTGTTGAGACACTCAGAACAGCCAATGCTCTGTTTTAATGAACATCAGTGCAAGCATAAATAATAGTTTGGCTTAGTCAAGTGCTTTTTTATTGTTATTTTTTTCAATAAGAATGTTGATATTGCATATTTCAGCAAAACCCCACATCAAGTGTTTTGAAAAAAATCTCATCTTTTACATTTATTGGATGTGCATACTTTTGCCTCTACTCAGCTAAGATAGCTGTGCTTTTAATAAAAAGGCAAATGTTAATTTAAAGTCAGAGGTGGGATGTGAACTCTGATTTAGTGCAAGAAAGTCAAACCTTCTTCTTCCTTTCTGCCTTGCTAAATAGCCTAAATGACCCTCCACTTCCTGCAGTGGTCCTGGACAGTGGAGACCCCCTCTTGTAGAACAATCCCATAGTCCTTTGTGCAAGCAGCCTATTATGATCCATAGTTATGTTTTATTGTTAGATTACCTCTAGCAGTTGTACTAATTATGATGGGAGCAAAGGAGGAAGTTAGGTGACTTTGTCCATGTTAGGAGTGTTTTTAGGCTGGATAGGTGGGTTAACAAAACATAGGACTTCGACACTGTAGATGTCTGTTTCCAATTTGAGACCAATTAGTATTGTTTCTTTTAACGATGACAGTTCCACAACCTTAAACTGCATGTTTATTATTGTAACCATAACAACGAAGGTCCTCTAACCTTAACCTTAACCTTGACGTCTTCTAACCAAAAAAACTAAATTTTCCAAAAACTACCTAAACAGATGGTGAAATTACAGGAAAGATTGTGATCATGGTTTAATAGGACATGATATCAATGTATACGAACGCCATGTCCACTCAAATACCTTACTTTGGAATACTGTAATATCCTTGTCAGATGGATTTTGCAGTGCAAGTAATGTGACAGACAAACTCATCAGAGCAGGAAATAAGCCGGAAACCCATGGCATAAAGGACACACACAAAACAGGTGACAGTGTACTGGGGCGGTGTGACAAAAGCTAAGGAAAAATTTCAGTAAGTTTAGAAGTCTACTCTTGCTTGCTTTTAGGCAAGGGACACACAACCCGTTTGATTATAGGCAAGACTGTCAAACTTTGATGGAGTCATTGGTGTTAGATGATGGTGTGCAGGGGTACCAACCTTACCCAGCCATAGCAGATGCCTCTTGGGAGCATAGCCAGTATTGCTCAGTCGGATGGTAACAAACGCCAAAGTAATAGTAACTGAGTTAATGGCCAATCAGGCAGACATGGCAACAAGAGTCTTCTCCACTGTCTCTGACTGTAAAATATAATGACATGGTATGTGTCTTTAGCAAACCACCTCAGGCTTGATAGTTAAGAGCTGCTACTGCTTAATGTTTCCTTAGACTGTAATTGTAAAGTGATGTTGAGTGTTGCCCTAGCTACAGAGAATCATCCTCTGCCACAAATCCCATCATCACTTGTCTTCCTTCATACTATATGCTTTTAGGCCATGTTCTTCTATCCAGTTCATACCATTGTGATAGACTTACTTCATCTTCCTCCTCTCTCCTTTTCCTCCACTGTCACACTCTTCTTCTCTCCTATTTCAACTGTACAAGATCTCTAATCTCACTTTTGTCCTCTCTTTCTATTACTCCAGTCTTTATTTCATGCCCCCTTTTTTATCTCTTAATACCCTTTTCTTTATTCTCCATCCCTTTGCCACACTCTTCTAAACTCTACAACCTCTTCATGCTTTCCTCTTTCTTCTTTCACTGGCCTTTCTCTTGTTCTCCTTCTCCATCTCCCATGCTCCTGTCACCATTTCTTCTTTCTCTCTTTCTCCTCCCCTGCCTTCAGCTCCCCCTTTCTTTTTTCCCCGCCTCCTTCTTTCTTTTCCTCTCAGTCTACCTCTCTGCCTGCCTCACCCTCCCCGCCTTTCTGAAAGGAGGTGATAACACCTAACATTGCTTGACGCTGCTCAGTCAGTCAGGGTTATCTTGTACTTCTCTCCTTATCGCTGTAATATGACACCACCTCTTATTTCTACACAACAACCTCTACATCGCCATGCATCCCACAAGACTGAAATAATTGTTTACGATCCAGTGCCCAGTGAAATTTGCTTTCAGAGAGTGAAAGCCATTTATTGAGGCACAGCTTGCCTCAATAAATGTTTCTCTCAACCAGCAAAGTGTAATGGGTCAATTCATTAGTGTGTGTTTTTTTGTTTGTTTGTTTGTTTATTTTTGTTATGTATGCTCGGCTTTGGTTTTTGGTTTAGACACCCTGACAGAGATTGAGAGATGAACTGATTAATCGTAAAAGTAACTTGATGAGCCTAACATGGCTGTGTCTGGGACATCTAGTGCTTCTTTGAAGAATTTACAACTAAATGTGTACAGCTGACTGGAAGTACAAATACGCAACCCTGAGAGACCATTAAGACAAGAAGCAAATCATTTTTTCATGTCTTTAGATTTTTTTTTCATGATATAGTGGAAGCCCTAGATGAGGTAAAGCACTTTTGGCAGGACCGGGGTCCATAAAACCTCACTCATCACCATAAATCAGTAAATGAGCCTGAAGTATAGTGTCCAATTCATTTTAACTTGGACACTTTGGATTTGACCCCCCCCCCCCCCCCCCCCCCACCCCACAATTTTTCTTTTCTTTGTTATTTATTTATTTATTATTTATTATTTGCTGTGCAATAATGAACACGGTTTGGAGAACTTTTTGTGAGAGACCTTTTTAAAAAGATTTTTTTTCAGAAGAAATACAAACAATTTTGTGGAAAAACATAGATCTTTCCTTTATCTCTTCCGTTTAGCAAAGGTCCACTGAGGTCCCTATTTCATTTTCCTCTTTTCCCAACACCATTCTTACATCTACGTCTTTCATCTGCGCTGAAACACCTCTCATTGGTGAGAGATTACCGAATATAAAACCTAACCTAAAGCATCTTAGTAAGGTGCTGAATCACAGTGAGCCCCCAGAACAACTTCAGTGTGCCTTAGCATGGGTCTTAATGTCTCTCAAAGTTTGTTCCTTCAAAAGATATTTCCTCACTGCTGTTTAATTTGGTTGAGATCCAGTGACTGGAAAAGCCATCATATTTGATTAATAAATTTTTTTTCCCTCATCAAACCACTCATTGACACCTGGTGTTCTGTGAAGGCAGGGGTTGTCAGCCTGGATGAGACGCCCTCAAAAATGTAAGGTTAAAGGTAATCACTCTGAATATCTCTGTATTGATTTTTGGTGACCCTACCCTCTAAGTGGACAAGAGGAAGCAACCATGTCAGGAAAATGCCCCCTACAGATAACATAACCATCGGACGCCCTCATTGTAAGGGTCACCCATTCTGGCCTGTATCATTCAATATAGATCTACAGTAAATGCAGATGTCTCTTTTCCAGCCAACTGATCAGTCAAGTCAGTGTCTTAGATCTTTTCCTTTAGCCATCTTGAACCAAAGTTAAGCTCAGCTGGCCCTACTCAGCATTTTTATATGCACCATAAAGCATGATGCTAACTGCCTAATTTATGCAGTGCACCTATGTGTAAGCGACTGTATTCTTATGTTTCTTCAGTCATTCTTACACACTTTTCCTTTAATTTGTCACTTGTTTGTGGGTGAATCAACAATATTTTGGTACATCGTCAAAAAAATCTAAACATAAGCTTCTCGAGGACATGGTTTATTGCAGGGTAATTGTATTTTATCTCATTACATTGTGTCTAATGCAGCTAACTCTGTGTATGTGTTAATAATCAGGGCTATCAATGTAACACAATAGTATTCTGCAACTTCTGACTGCAACCAAATTTTGCTAGAATGCCATGAAGGAAAACCAGGCCCTGTAGCTGAAAAACAACAACTAACTATTCCCTTTTTCAACATAATGTATGTTAACATAACAAAGGCCTTGATTATGAGTGTGGATCTTTGACTTTGTGTGTTTGTATTATGTGTGAGTCAGAGTGTGCCTGGTTATATCGTATTCTCATCCTGCACTCTGGATGATTTATCTGCCTGTTTGAGGTCTGTCAGCAGGGTGAGCAGTCGCACGGCATTTGGGTTATGGCCTCCTAAATCTCCGGCAAGAGTATTGACTGCCTATACTGAGCTAATTATTGATGCTAACTGCCTGTAATGCTGCCAATGCCTAAAGAATTACTGGCACCACACAGATAAACCTCTCAACCTCTGCTACCTTGTCACTGTTTAACACTGAAGACCAATGTACTAACATACTAACATACTAACATACGGTACATGTGCACACGGACAGGCAACTTATATCGTAAATGATCCACTTCTGGAGATGTTAATACTTCAGTTTTTCAGCGGTTATAAGAGTCTTGACTTGCAATGTGAAAAATACAGATACAGATCCCTGAATCATTTTTCACCTGTCAAAATCTGTTTAAAAGAAAAGAGGAACTGGTAAAAAAAGAAATTCAAATTGAGTCTTGCTTGAAAAAAATCTTGCTTTTGGCAATTTACTGGCTGACTTTGGCTCTATCTAAAGAGTTAACTCCTTAAAACATGACTAATAATAATTAAGGCTATACAGAATTGTACTGAATTGACTACATTACATATACTGTAGGTCTTAAATATAATTGTATTGCATTATTTCTTTCCCTTTTGAAATTACCATACACAAACCAGACAAACACAAAACAAATGCAGCATCTACAGGACTTATACATGCCATTTTACACTGAATGATATTTGGCATTTCCATACTCTCCACTGAAAAGAGGTGAAATATCTATTGAAGACTGGAATTGAGCTGAAGGCATAAAGACAATATATGGAAGCCCTTTCATTTTTGGAAACATTAGCACTAACAGAACTGCTGGTGTGAGACAGAGGCTACTAATCATCCTAATCATGTTTTCATTTGTTAAACATTTTAAATTTGAATGGAAAGAAAGCGAAGGAGAAATTCTGAGCCCCATCTCCATTTCTGCTATAGACAGATCCATTCAAGTCCCTCTTCAACTGTCCTGTCCACACGTGCACACCCACTCTCACACACATGTACGCACACACTGCTCATTTCACATGCACACACACACTGCTCATTTCACACTCAGATACCCCGGGTGTTGTTAATAGAGGTCACATTGAGATGGGCCTCCAGTGGGGCTTTTACACACTCCTGTATCTAACAGTTCCCCTTTATGATTATGAGAATCCCCCTCACACACACTCTCACACACACTCTCTCTCTCTCTCTCACACACACACACACACACACACACAGTTGTGACAGAATGCAGTTTCTGCAGTTCCTTTTTTTTGTCTGATTTGAGTGCATGTCTTTGAAATATTGAAAGACTGTTTGTCTATAGTTTGTCATTGCGTGTGCCTTCAAAAGCATCGATATGCTCATACACACACCTTTTGCAAACAAAAGTAGCTTATCTGGATAACACCATGCCCAATGTTCCACTGTATATATCCCTACTCTCTCACTTTTATCGGCCTCTCTCTGTCTCTCACTCTCTCGCTGTCTACTGTCAGTGATATACCAGACTGATCTGTTGGCCCAGCAACACTTTGGACCACCCCACCATTTGACACTACTGACAAATAGATAGCCAGCCAGTGAGTCAGGCCTGTGACCCTGTCATTCCTTAGCTAGACTGATTGGATTCCGTTTGTCCCTGCAGAAGAAAGGCAGTGATTACAAACAGATAAACAGAGTGGGACTGCATGGCGGTTGGCCAGAACTGACTGCCTGAATCCCCTATGACAGGAGAGGAGATTGAGAGTGTGTGAAAGTGGTAGGCTTGAAAACAGGGAGTTTCAAGGCCAGGCTGGCGGTGCGGCAAGGATGATGGAGGTACCACCGAGCATGTTGTGATGGAGTTTAGAGTTTCTTTGAAATTCACGATTGTCTTCAACACTTCTCACATCTAGTGCTTCAACAATTCCCATTCTACAAAAGCAATTAAGAGAAGAATTTTACCGTACTTCAGAGCAAACTAAGAAATGGCAATTGGCTTATTGTCCTACAGCCTGTGTACACATTGGCTTAATTGAGAGCCAAGAAGTTTTCATGGAGATTCATCACATCCCATTATATTATCCTATTCCCCCTATTCTCCCTCTTAAAAGTCTATTTGTGTATAGACTTTTAATTTTTTTAAATTCTGTCAGAACTGTTCAAAGTTTGTTGTGAATCTACCAAAGGCTTTCATTTTAACAGCTTCTTTTTCTGTCACAGCATTGTCATGGCACTGTATGAACACAGCAGCAGTAGTCTTCGTCTTGACCTTGTTTTTTTTTTTTTTCCTGTCATTAAATGTGCTATCCAATAGCAGTGCGCTTAAGAACTTTATTTCGTTCTAGGAAAAATAGTCACCAAATAAGTAGAAAAGAGATTGAAGACAGTTCACTTTTCTGTCTTCTGTCCTCTTTGTATCCTTCTTCAAGATGGACTTACAAATACTTTATTGCTTCAAATACTGTGGCAGTGAGTGAAAATGTTCACCTGTCATGGATAAAAAGCTCCCTGAAGTATCTATCAAAACGTTGGTCTGTTTTGTTACCCTTATTAACCTCCATACCATGTCACTGATTCTATGCATTGCTAATTTTCTTTTGTGGACAAAATTAAAATTTGACAATATTGTTCTTTTTATTGTTTTAACCTTGAGCAGAGACATCTTGATTGCATACTAGACTTGTTTAAGTCCACCAAAATGCCCTTCTCCTTCTTATTATGAATTTGAAACCTTTACATATTCCTTTATGCAAGTCAGTTGCCAAGACACTCATCCACACACTTGCTGTAGTGCTATGGCTCACTGCATGTTAGACCTCAACAAAATCTTGTGTGTCATGGCTCACTGCATGACCTGCGTGACACGTTTTTTTTCTTTCCTTTTCTTTTTTACATAAGCAGGCGTAACAAACAGGCTGGGCAGGTTGGTGAAGGTTAGTTTGTTGTTTTTGTTTTAACTGTAGTTTGGTCTGGAATTATGTTGTACCTCAGCTGTGTACTCTCGTGTCTCTAAGGTGGGTTAATGATGAAGAGGAATATCTCTTGTGTTGGTGGGGCTAGGACAGGCCCTGTTAACTTGGCTCTCTGGCGAGTCCCAATGACAAGAGGCTTCACGGGCCATAAACCCAGAGGGATGAGGGAGAGTCGAAAATGGCCGACCGTCTCAATTTTCTGCCAGACTGCCTCTTGCCTTCGCTCATTTTTTTCTGCCCTTGTGTGTCTGTGTGTGTATCTCTTACTCAGATTATCCCATGCTCTTCTGTAATTCAGATTTTTTGTATAGTTCCTATTGTGTTAATGTCTCTCTCTCTCTCATTTACATGTTTTCTCTACTTCTCACACTCCTTCTCAACACACATGTACACCTCATGACACTGATTCTGACTGGGGCATATTGAAACTCCACCCTGAAGGTTAGGATAAGTGTTTGTAGAGAATGGGTTCAGATGTTGAGCTAAGCAGTGCACGATACCATACACATACACACACACACACACATGCGCTATCTTCTGGTTACTTGTGGAGCATTACTAAGCCAGCCGAGCAGAATGGCAGCTTCATTATGATTGCTGCTGGCATATCAGGTCGCAATTATCAATGCTGGCTTATTCACTCTTTAATTGCCTCATTTAATTTGTTCACATTTGGTGCTGAACAATGTCAACCTGCTGCAGTTGAAAGCGATTTGCTCCAAGGACATGTAACATACACGACCGCAAGCCTTCTGTCTGTGTATGTGTGTGTGTGTGTGTGTATATGTGCCTGTAAACATGTATTGTAGCACGTGCTAGACGCAACTGAAGGTCACTGTAAGGAGGTCAAGTGTTCACTCTGGGCATCATTTTGAGAGTGCGTCCTATTCATTATTACTGAACTAAATTTGCTAGATTTGCGTAGCACCCTTACACATTTCCAGCACTTTCCTACTTCTTCCATACTAATTAACAACCTTAACTTATAGAAACTAACAATGGCAACCAAAGTCTTAAAGTAAAAGAAATACACTGTGTATTTGGAAAAAATGCTTGTTGACAACATTACCCTTTAGCTGACAGGAAAGGACACCTAACTGAAATCACATTTGACTGATTTTACATGTTGATGTTGATAACAGTAGCCTTTGGTTTAAAATCAAAAAGTAACTTTACCTTATGGAGTGAAAGTGGTGGGTGAAATGCAACTTCTACCGCAAAAGTCAATGTGAGGAGAAAAAAGAAAATATAGCTGCTTGTGTGAAATAGCTCCAGGAATAAACAATGAATCCTTCTACATCAGCTGTTTTGAGGTCAGATTTTCAATATATTCATCTACAAACAAAAATACCCATAAAATTAGTAGAGGTTGGTGGAGTTGAAAGTGGTAGAGAAGGATTCAATCCAGTGGTTGGACTTTATATTATTATTTATTTATGTATTTACAGTTTCAAATTGTCGACAATAATTAAGCTGTTTCTTCAGTCTTTTACATTTTAATTAATGTATTCAGTCTGATAACACATAAACTATGAAAGCAGTTTACCACAGTATATTAATGGCTTTCCAATTACAATTTGACTCTTTTTGATAATGGCAGATGTTCATAAATAGGCTACAGATTAATGTGAGTTAGGACCCATTCCACAGAACAGAGCACTGTTTCTTGAACATTTGCTTTTGTGGATAGAAACTTGAGTGGTGCCACGGATGTTTCTAGACGAAACTAAAGTAAATGGGGGCTGCATTGAGTGAGAACTGAAGAGGTGGCTGCATTGTTGACAGGTCAAGAATGTGCACCAAACAGGAATTTCTTCAAAGGTTGTCACTTTGTGCAAAATCAAGTTAAACTGAACTGAACATCAATACAACCACAACTAGTACTGATGTAATGAAAGCTTCCCAAAGTGTCCTGTTTCAGCACTAATCAACATTCCTGTACAGACTGCCTAGTATGTAATTTACATAAGCCCTATCCTGTGGGAAACGATAAGTAACAGAAGTGTATCTGTCTAAATGAATGAATCCTATCTAATCCTGTTTGTATATGTGTGCACGTCAATTTGCAGGCACACTATATCATTTGTCGGTCACATTCAACCTTAAATGTGTGTCGACAACACGTTTTCCCTGTTTGTGTGCAATTACAACTGCATTGCTAAAGCCAACAAGCAGTGTGCGTTTTAAGTGTGTTTCTGGATGTCCATCACTCATTCAACAATATATGTGTATATGAGTGTGACACTCTGGCGTGCGTTTGTGTGAGTGAGTCTCATTGTTAAGTCCAGTGGTGATGCCGTCCTCATTAAGATTGATGAGGAGTGCCCAATGTCATGGCTGGGTTAGCAGCCCATTGGCAAGCCAAGAGGAGAGCCACCCTGCTACCGAGTGCTCAGCTCCTCAACCCACCACGTAATTATCTGGTTAAACGTCAAATGAACAGGGTAATTTATTCACTTGGGTTATTTATGAAAAGGTGGGGTAGGGGGACAGAAATATTTCTCACCTGTCCTTTTCTAAAGGTGAGACAAACTGTTTTTGGTTCAGCTTGTTAACAGGAACAGCCAGGAAACGAGTGGAATTACTGTATTTTGGTTTTTTACTAGAGTCATCTCGCTTACACATGAGATGACAGCTGTCAATTATTCACCTTAGTGTTATTGTCGGTTAGGGTTAGCTCTTTTGAGATACCAAAACAGATCCACAGAAAACAGATTTTTTTTTTTGTGTGTGGAAAAAATTTCCAGAGATTTTTTTTTTTTTGGGGGGGGGGGGGGGGGGGGGGGGTGGTTATATAACAAATTTAAGTCTAATGTGGAAGTTGTTGCACTAAAGAAAGTTTAAAAATAAATTACTGATTTAATAACAGTGTTTAGAGATTCCTGATTTTATTTCCTTTCCTTAAATTTAATTTTGCCTTTGAGTCTGTTAAATTAGTAATTGTATCATTCAAATTAACCACACACTAATTCAGTTGCCGTTATACTGATATGATAAGTACCCTTTGACTTGGTCAAGGGATACATTAAGACTGAATAACTGTATAAATATAGTGTGTGTGTGTGTGTGTGTTTAACCTTTCAGTTCCCATTGTACAAAGAGTGACCCCATCCATAATAGAAGTACCCCAGCATACTGTACGTGTTGAACATGTAAAACAGGCATTGAATTTTAATTTTGAATACTGAAGTGATTTCTTTTCATTGCCAGACAGGAGCATATTAGACCTGTATGAAATATAGCTAAATGTGACCACAAATAAGTCATTGATTGAAAGGAATATTTTTAAACCTCAAGAGCATCATACTGCAAATGTGTAAATACATTAATCAGGCTGTAATTTGTAAATCCTAACAAGAAATGTTGGAGTGTTTAGAATCTCTTTTTACCTGGATATGTTTTTGACTTAAGATAAGAGTTAAGAAAAAGACAAAACCAAATAGAGGGTTTTGGACAATCGCAGCTCTCTTACTTAAATCCCTTTGTAATGCCTCAGCTTGGCTAATAAGCTTCCCACAGTGCACAGAGGATTGACTGAAACAGAAACTCACAGCTTCAATGATTCAAGGAGACTTTCTTTTACAAAGTGGGCCAACAATGTGCAGTGAATTCCTTATGAGCAGGGGGGGTTCTTCCTGTGGGGAGAGGAAGTGAGAGTAGAATACTGATACCAGCACCCAGAACCCCCTCATTAGGAAACACCATATGGTATCGCCACACAGATGCCTGTAAGCCAGTGGGCTGAAGCCTGCAACTGGGTGCACACTTTGTTAATTTTGAAACCACAATAGTTAGGTTTCTCCATGAATCATGTTCTGCTTTTTGTTTAAAAAAATAAATAGATAAAGTTTCACCTTTTCTGCTTAGCTGGTCAGTTTAATTACAGATAGGCAGGGGAGAGCGAATTGGGTGGAGAGGGAGGCCTCTTAGCCGAATGAGTTAACAAGATGTTCCACATCCTTGATCAAGTCCTTGTCTTGTCTTCCTGGAGTGACAAAGTTTTAGATATATCATCATGGTTCAAGTGTCTTGAGGCCATTTCAATCAGGATTCACTCTCACAATCAGGACCATTGCTCAAATTAGGATTTCTGTTTTATATTCCAATCATCCAGTTATTTGGAATGAGGGCAATGTCTGTCTTATGTGAAATGCGGTTTCAATTTGCAATTGAACCATGCAATAAGAAACTGAATTGATACCATCCTTGATTTGAACAGACAGCCAGATGGGAGGTTAATGACAGTGTGTCCCAGATAGCAGTGATGATGGTCATTTGGAGGGCATTGAATGGTATGGAGAAAGTGTAAACCCAGGTAATATCTGTTTGAACACAAATGGGCCACCTTCTCTAACCCAACATCTCTCAGTATGTAAACGCTACATTAATCCGACTGAGGAAAAGAACATTAATGCTTTACAGGGGAAAGAACATTCTACTGGATTCTTGTATGTTCTTCTGGGTTTCTGACTGAGTCGTATGTAATTTTGAGTAAGAGTCTGTGATTCTGCTTGTGTCTGATTCACAGAGGGAACGTGGCCAGTATGGCTGAGAGGTTGAAAGGGAATTCTTAACACTATTCGTGCCCTTCAGCTGTTTTTCCTGTCAGACAGAGATGGGAGAAAAATAATAATATGGTTGGCATTATGTCTACATATCTCTTCTTTTCATGGTTCAACACAGTGGCTGTCAACTGTGCAACAACTCAGCCCTCTTCTGATAGATAATGAGACTATGGGATAAAAATGTGTGAAAGAAGAAAGCCCCATCTCTTTCAGCATGATCGCAGAGGACGTAACAGCCATCTTAGCTGACCGGTGTTGCAGTAGGCTGCATCACTCAGACATGATGGCTTTTGGTGAAGTCTTTGTGTTTCGTTTTGTAAGTGTGAAAGTAACACTTGCAATTGCAGAGATCAAAAGCTTATCAAATGGCTTCGGAGAGAACTGGCAGCGCAATTGCTCTTTTCTGCACCGCTTCAGAAAATTATTATTATCCATTTTCTCTTTGAGACTCTATTCATATGAGCATTTGTGATATGGCATAAAATGTAAAATATGCAGGTAAAATAGTGCGTGTAATTCATTGAGAACTATTTTTATAGACTGTTTCAAACCAGAGTTAATCTTAGGTGGTTGATTTGCAAACCCTACTGCAAATTTTGACAAACTTCCTTTTTTAATGCTGGCTAATTGTTGTAATGGGGGATTCCCTCACCTCACCTTGAATTTTACAGAACAGTAATAATAAAATATCTAAACAGACACTCTCCTAAGTATTCCCTAACAAAGGTGCTTACGGTATTACCATAAATATTATATTTACTTCCTCTGCTCAAGAAGACAAAAGGCTCTTCCTCCTTGAAGAAAGCTTTCTTTCAGAATTTCATGTCTCTAAAAAACAAAAGAAGCACAAGATACCAGCAGACCAAAAAAGCATGACTGCCTGTTGGACTTTTCAGGTGCCAGACATTCCAACCTACTTGGGTGGGCAGAGGGTGGGAAGCCAATTGCTGTCTCTCACTGACTTTCTCTCTGTCTGTCGGTCTGTGTGTCTCTCACAGTGTAATCTAGCGATATTTTAGAAGATAAACTTTGTCTTAGTGCGGGAAGGCAGCTAAACTGGTCAGGTCCAGTTTCTCATCCGTGGAGTTTGTTTACCACATGCAACAACATCATCACAGTTCAGAATAGTTCTGTGTGTCTTGTTTTCTTGGATTGATTGCCAATTGAATGATCACAGTATAATGTATCTATATCTGTATAAGTGCCATAAACAATTCTATTCATAAAGTGTATTGTTGTTTTGTATTAGATTTGGCTTTAACAGCTTTCATTGATAAAACACAGAGGCCTTTCTAACAAATTCTGTACCTCACCATGCAGCACAGTTCATTTAGATTTGAATAGGTAAAACTTTTAATGATCCCCATGGTAAAGTTTGGTTGCTGCAGCTGCAAATGTGTAATTTGGCTGTAATTATAGTTGGTGTCTAACTTACTGTTTGTCACAGCTAAATGCTGCATAACTACACTCATAAAGTGACTTGTACTTTTTAAAATGAGGAGGTTTCTAATAAGTGGAGGGCTGAATCTGAAGCGTCCTTTTGCAAGGCCACTGCAGTCTGTGCAGTTTTGCCTCAGGACAAGCCCGATCTTGAAGCCTTTACCCCTTTGAGTGATGTGTGTGGGCATTGCGCTTTCTCAATCATGCTGGGAGTTGTTATGACACTCATTGATTCCTCAACACCCCTCACCCCTCACACTAGGTAAAAGACTGACCTGAGAATTGATTCTCATCATTATTAGTCCAAATCCCCCCTTGCTGCATCCACAGTCACAGACTTGCAGAAAGGTCAGAGAAATTACCTCCCCCGTCTCTCTGTCAGAAGGATTTGGCTGCTTCTGCCTCTATTGATTTGTGAATTTGATTTTTTCAATCTATCAGCACGATCTTTTTGCTATGTGATTGTCTTTTTTTGTTTTGTTTTGTTTTTATTTTTTTGTTTTGTTTTTTTTTGGCAGGAGCACCCATTGGGCCCATTTGCATTCCTGTTTGGCTAGGGCACCCACTGTGCAGTTGATGCTTTGAACATGCTCCCAGATGTGCTTATTCCAGTGCAGTGCTTCAATTGAAAAACTTGGTTAATTAGTGTGTCTGTCTGATTGTGGATAATATTGCAGTGTAAGTGAGTGTGTGTGTCTTCTTGCTTGCATAGTTGCGTTGCAAGGAGCTATGAGCCATCCCCAGTTTTCCAGATGAATTTATGGCAGAATTTTTTTTCCTGTACAATGAAGCATCAAAGAACAAAGATTCATTTTTCAGCAGTGAACATTCCTACTCGTTGCTGTGTCTCTGAACTCTCTCAATAATGTACCATATACTGTATGTGCAGTCATTATATATGCATTTTCTTCCTCAATGATGAGTGATACACTACCAGTCAAAAGTTTTATAACACCAAGATTTTCCTATTCATATTTAAATTTACAAAATTCATTGTATTTTATTTAAAAACAAGGATTCATGGAACCTTTTTGTTGAACTAAATTGGAACTAAATTTTTGACTCATCCAGCAGTCGAACACATTCGTGATGTTCTCTCTACAATGGAAATCAAATACTGTTCAGAAAGTTCATCCCAACACTGTTGCACAAACAAGTTGCACTTGCAGGCTACTTTGCTTTCACCTTCTGTCCAGTTCATCCCCAACCAGCTCCATGTGGTTTAATTCTGGAGATTGTGCTGGTCTTCATCATGTGAAGCCACTGTCTGTCTTTTCCTCTAATGTTTTGGGTCATTATCTTGCTGTAGGATGAAGCCCTGACCAACCAGTCTGTCTTTATCTGTTACCTGCCTTTTTCTCACATTTCTAACAGCAATTTATGGAACTACTTCCTGCGGCTCAGTATTGTCCTAATAATGTATCAGAGCATGTTGTAATACAATTTGTTCCTATAAGATGCCTTTTTTTCTATGAAATTTACATGATTTTTCAGTTTTTCTGGGGAACTAAAGATTTTTTTAGCCAGTTTCCTGCATGCTTTTCTACCATTTAAAGTTATTGACCGGACTTGAACGGCTTGAATTTCAACAAAAAAATGGGGGTGTTCAGAGTTTACATCCTGAGAAACCAAGTTGTGTAAATTGATTTACTGATGCCAAACTGTTTTTTTTTTTTTTTTTAAATCAGTCCTTCCAAAAATACAGTACAGCACAAGATGATACACTTTTTTTTTCAAGATTTTCAAGAATCATTGCTGGGTTAATTTTCTCATGACAGGAACTTTCTTTTTAGCCTTAGCGGTAGCTTCTGCTTATATGGATGACAACTCATTCAGCCCATTTTCTTATTTTTTACTTTTAGTGCTTGAAAGTTATCAATAGGTGGCTGAAGAAAAACATGTTATTTCACATGGAAATTCTTATAGCAAAAATTATTCAGTGTGTGTGTGAGAAACCTGCAGGGATGACAGGGTTTTTAAAGTAAAGCTGACTTTAACTTGGTGTCTCACTCCAGAGAGAGTTATTCTTTCTGAGCAGGCTTAACAACATTTTGGCCTGAAGCAAAGTGTGTTTAAAGATGTGGAAATTTACTGTTCCGTCATGTTTAAAAGCATTTATGGGGAGAATATTTGTCTTTGGTCTCTCCTGTCACTGTAATTAAAATAAATTGCAAAATGCTCACTTGTCCTACCTGTCCCAAGCACGTTCCTGACACATACTGGTTATCCAGTCTCCTAATGCATATTTACTGTAGCTTAAAAAGGTCAACACCAAGCAGCAATGATACCTGAATACGTATTTCACCATCCCCTGTTAAATTTTGGTAAAGAAAATGCTTTTGTGCATGTGTGTGCACAGATGCAGGGTATACTCGCACCCTCAGGAGTTGTCTCAGATCAATAGGTGGCGGACGGGGCAGTCATCGATCAGCTCAGTGCATGGAGGCTAATTTATGCCAGTGCTCCAGCAATCCCTCCGCACCGAGGCACCAGGGCGTGAAATTCAAATTATTATTACAGCCAGGCAATTCCATTATCTGGGGGAAGGATATGTCGCTCTGGCACATATTGCCTGTCTTCCTTGTGTAAAGGGAGAGAGAAGGAGAGGAGGAATGGGGGCCAAGGCTGGCCCTCTGTGGCCATGGCAGTCGGGGGGGGGGGGGGGGGTTATTACCCTACTTTATCATGGTGGCCTCAGTTTCTCCTCTTACAGTAACCCCCACCCTCTCACCCACCCTACCCTCCCAACCGCAATCAACAGAATTAAAGCAGCTGTGCAGTCTGGTAATGGAATACAGTTTGATAGAAAATGCATGTGCACTACTTCTTTACCTATTATGCATACATTTGAAACATCAATTGCTTTTGTTTTTAAATGTGGAGATGGTAAATCTTACATATACTGTATGGAGTATAAAGGAAGCTGCCTTTTGGGGAATGTTGTATGGTTTTATATTTTAAAATTCATAATAAAAGTTGTGGCGCAGCAAGTTAAGAGTGCGGCTTTGGACTGGCCTGAGATCGGAGGGTCGTGGAAAAATGGATATGGTGGTGGTGAGGGAGACGTGCCTCTGCGACCATGCCTGTGGTGCCCCTGAGCAAGACACCGATCCACCCCAGCTCCTCCGGCGCCTCACTGGGCAGCCCCTGCCCCAGCGTCTCTAGTGCATGTGCATGCTTGTGTGTGTGTTTCGTTCACTTGGTGTGGGTAAAATGCAGAGAGTAATTTCCCAAGGAGGGATCAATAAAGTAATTAAAATAAAAATAAAATAAATAAATAAAAACATGTATTGCAGGTAAACAAAGGGGAAACCTTCCAACTAGCATTTTAAATCTAGACAGTAGTGTATGGACCTCATCGTCAGGGCTCAGGAAAGGCTCCTGTACAACCACAGTAATAAGGCACATGGACCCTTGAAGAAACCCACCACACTTTGTCTGTTGGAGCTGGATAGAGTGATGTGTGTCATTCCATACTTCACACCACTTGACATTTTTTGATGAACAGCCAAACTGTACATGTGGTCTCAGACACCAGGTGTCCCTTGGGGACCCTATGCTTCGCCAAGGCATTCCACATCCCCGGGGATCAAAACACTGGTTTTGACATGCCCACAGGCAGGACCACTGCAAGACAAGTGAAGTCTAAAGATTCGAAACCACATTTGGACTTGATTTACTTGACTTGGTATGCCCCCAAGATCCATATTGTAACCCTTGTTCTGTGAGCTTAGGCAGATCCTGCTGATCCTTGGGTTGCTGTTGTTGTGGATGCAGGGTTAGAGTATGATGACCATTTTTACAACCTGTACTAGTACAGTACAAACTAGTACTTTATATGCAAATTTCAGCACTCTGCTCTGTAAGTAAGAGTGGACAAGCCTAGAGCTCTACCTTTTTTCATCTACCAAGGGTTGATGTGTAAGAAGTGGTACCTGGGGAGATCAAACGAGCTGTAAGAGGAGTATATTGTAGTTTTAACAGCTGATGATGGGGCTTTTAACTTCAACCTGACATTAGTGTTTTTGTCAGTGACGGGCAATGCAATAAAATACGATTGCAATTTGAGTAGCCAAGGAAAAAAAAAAGTCATGTCAATTATTACATTTATTTATTGTCCCATCCCTTATCAGATGAGAAATATTTATTTTAAAATGTTTATTTTTGTCATGATGACACTTGTGTCATGTCCTTCACCCCGCTGGAGTCCACCATTCCCCTGTGCAGTTTCCTTCCCTTGTGCTACCTTAATTAGTTGCCACCTGGTTGAAAAGCTGTTGTTAGTTTAGTAAGAACTTATCTTACTCTGCTTGTGCATCTGAATTAAAGTCCCAGCTCCTGTTGCCAAGATCATTGAACTGCAGTAACTTAGGGCATAAATGTTTCTGCTGTTAACAGTTCATTCAGTGAAAGCATAAATAAAACAAAACATAAGGCATGATTTCTCTGTAATCTCCTTATCGTTAAGGAGAGGGCAACCTAATATTTAATTCTTTTTAGTTGTAAGCCAAAAACCAATCATTGACCACACAATTGTGGATGATATTGTGCTTCTGATAGTAACGTCAGATCAGAAAATGTTTGTATGGGTCATTTTGTAAGGCAATGACAAATAACATCCATTGGCAGAGGGAGGTTAAATGAGAAGAAACAGGAAGTTAAAAAAAAAGAACAGATAAGGAAACTGTAGAGGTGGAGGGACTTTAGAGAGACTCATTAAAACCAAGTACAACGAGTACCGGACTGTGGGTTGCTCAATGTTCAAATGAAGCGGCTTGTTTCTTGGCCCTGAGTCACAATTAATTAGCACCGCAAGGGACATCAACATGGCTCTGCATCTACAGCATTTGTGTAAGAAACGAAAAGAAAAAGAGATGAAAAAGAGAGGGGAAAAAAAATTTATAATCAGAATTCTGAAATTGCTCAGAGATGCATATCATTGACGATGGGGCTGAGGGTCAAGGCAGTGTTGTTTCCTCACATTCCCCTTTACTTGCGCAATTTGCTGTCTTTGTAGAGTTTCGGCAGTCATAAATCTCATACAAACATGTTCTCAGAGGCAGCTTTCTGAAGTGACAGAATGCCTCAAAGAGTTTTTGTCTTCAGCTCAAATAATTTTGAAGGCTAGAAATACAAAATAAACTCAAGCATTTCAACTCAACTGACACTTGAAAGCGTGTTCAAATATAATAATTTGCATTGAGTGTCTTTGTGTGTTTGTTACACCTGCATGCTTCTATCTTACATTTATATATCACTTAAAGGCCCCTGGGGATATCCATTTGCATCTGTACCATCTTAATATTAATGCAAGGAAAGGAAGGAGCCAGTTATTGATGTGGTGATTTGCCTTTTCCTCACCTCCTTTTCCTCTCCCCTATATTGACTTAATCACAGTCAATCACCTCTGGCTTTGAAGTCTACTGGAGCAAATGGTGCAGCAGTTCAAAACTCACCCAGATACTGTTTGAATAAAAGCACTTTTTTTTGGATGCTTGCACATGTATGGGCCGTCAGGATGGGAAAGCCTCCAAAACAGCATTTTTGGATCTAAAAGAGCATGATAAAATGCCCTTTTAATTAATTATGAAAGAATTTTCAAATGTTATATTTTCTAATCAGTTATTAACAGGAGGAAGCTTCCATCTAGTCAGCAGTGGAAGATATTGGCCATTTGGTCAATTATACGTACTGTAAACTACTTCAGGTTATACAAGGAAATGTTCATTCAGTAAGAGGAGAAACAGAAATAAAAAGAAATACATTAATGGTTTTAAAATCAAAAATGTGTGTTTATCTTGGTGACTGTTTGTCTATGCAGCTCAGAGCCTTGTCATTTTTTATTTTATATGCCTCGCTGGAGCATACGTGGGCATGTTTGGGTGATGCAGTGGAACTGACAGAGTAGTACATACAGTATTTTGTAGAAATGGATCTATTAAAAATAGCTAATATGAGTAGAGCTTAATTCAACAGCTAGTGATGTTTCACCTTTTGAACCCGCAACAGTGTTTTAAAATGGCATTTCAATATGCATACTTTCTGTCTGGTTGGGTAAAGATTGTTGCATTTCCCAAAACCAAAGAACAAGGGTTTTAAGGGGTCATCCATTTATACACATTGTTTTTGTCTGACATTTTCCCATGGTTGCCTAAATGGGTTTGACCTCTTTCTCACTCTCATGGGCTTTCTTTCCATGTCAGCCAGCCACAGCAGTAGGTGTTAAGGTGGCAGATAGCAGGACAAGCCTTTTTTTTTTCTTACCTGGTGATTGATTCCTCCATCCCGCTGCCCTGAATGGGTTAAACATCACCAGGACCTCTGTTACACAGAAATTGCATTTAGCTGCTGCTGCCAGGCCAAATAGGCAACCAGTCTGTCTGGTAAAGGGAGAATGAGAGAATGAAGGAAAGAAGAAGAATAAGACGTATTAGAAAGAAAAAGGTTAAAGAGACATTTGGCTGTTACCTACCAATTTTAACCCTTTGTCCTCCTCCTCACTCTTTCTTTGTCAGTAATGAAAATAAATCCTGGCTAATAAATTGTCAGGACTGCTTTGCCTGTTTTCTGAGAGACACATTTTTTTCAGTTTTACCAAAACAAAAATTAAATCTGCCAAGCTATGTTTGTTATCAACAGCAGATGCCCATTCTCTGTGCCTTTTTCACAGCTAGAAATGAATGATTACATCAAGATTATTTTCCAGGTGGAATGTATGCGAATCACTAACACAGAACATCCAATTTTATGATCTGCATATCTGTGCTGATAGCCCTTTAAAACTGCATACAAGCACAATAAATGCACAGTGTGTGTGTGTGTCATCTAACATTATGTTTTCTCTCATTCTCTCTTGCAGGTAAAACTATGTCTTTATTCATCCCCATGGGTCCAGCTTCAATGATGACCACAGATGTGATGAGTAACACAGATTTACTTTTTGGGTCACAGTTGAATATACACACTGAGCAAGAGGGACACAGTGATTTTCAGACACTTTGCATTTACACCACACGTACGCTCATACAGTGACATATGAGCTAACAGGCTTAACAGACAAGGGGAGATAGACATGGATATGCATGTACATACTTGAAGACACATGAATGCATTAGCAAGTCAAACACTGACTTATAAGATCTGTGTTTAGCAATAGATGGAAAATATTCTTGAGCTGAGAGCTTACCCTCATCTGCAAGTATTTAGCATTTACATATAAATAAATTAAACACATTACCATAACATGACACAACACACACACAGGGAGTGACCTTTATGTTGTTCTGTTTTCTATTTTTTTTTCAATGTGCATTATCTGCTTGTGTGTGTCACCTCGCTGTACACTGTATAATTTCATTCTATTTGTTTTGAAGGTGTGGTCATTGACACAACCATGTATGGAAAACTTATAGACTCACACATATATACTCAAACAACAACTCAGCAGCATGCACACATCTTTATTTACATTGGCACAGATAGTTTTGTTTGCCTGATCTGGTGAAAGCAAACATGGCCAATCTGTGCATAAAGCCGTTCACTTCATGTGGGTGGTTGGGGTAATATTTGTGTTGGTCGACTGCCCTCGCTTAGGTAAATAATATACTCAAACACAAATGTGTGTCTGTTTTTTGTTTTTTTTAACCTTACAGTTCTTTGCACTAGTATAGTAAATAACAGACACAAACACACCTGTACATGACACAGGCATAAGTGTCAAACACATTTTGAGAGTTAACTGCCAAAGTTGTGCAATTCCTTTTTCTCCTCACTGTAATGTGGTGTAACTGGTTGAACATACAGTGTGGTTGACTTGACTTGCACAAGCTTGACCTGCAGATTTTCAGGTCATGTGTACCTTTGCTCTTATTTTCTCCTCTTTTACAGTTGACTTTGTAATTGTTCACCTGTCCATGGGGGCTCAGACACAGATAGGGCAAGACGCTGTTCTGAGTTGCAATTCTAAATCCATGCCAACATGCAAGAAAAATAGGTCATTCAATAGGGACAAAGGCAAGATTTGTCTTCCAGTTTCTATCTATATTACTGTGTGTAGGTGCTGCTGACTGCTGAGTACAAAAGTAGGTGTATGTACAGAGACTGACTGTAGGTAGATGCAGACAGGCAGGTTGAGCTGATCTGAGGTAGAGGAGTGTTGGAGGTTGCCATGGTGTTTAATAAGAATTGGATGAAAGAAAAGACAAAGGGAAAGAGGAAAGAAAGAAAGAAAGAAAAATATTACAAAGAAAGTCAAAAAGACATGATTTTTAAATTTGGCCCAGACGCAATAGTTAGTTGGCACAGATTTTTAACCAGTTAACATTCCATGCATGCATGCTAAAACTTAAAGGAATAGTTCAGCATTTTGAGCAAATACCCCTATTCACTTTCTTGTCAAGAGTTAGATGAGAACATTGGTACCACTCTCATGTCTGTCCACTAAGTTTGAAAGTAGAGCCAGCAGGGGATTAGCTTAGCTTAGCTTAGCACAAAGACTGGAAGCAGGGGCAAACAGCTTCCCTGGCTTTGCTCGAAGTTCAGTCAGGTGCCTTCTACCTTCATCTACCTTCAGTATTTTTGAACCCTGCAAAAATCCAATCTGTTTCCCTTGTTTCCATTTTTTATTATAAGCTAAGCTAATCACCCACTCTCAGTGACACAAGAGTGACAGTAAATAAGCCTATTTCCCAAAATGTTGTTCTACTGTTTTATCAAGAAATCAGAAACTGTGACTAAAATGTTTCAGGTAAAAGACAAAATGTGTCTGACTCAACATCAAGTTGGTGATTAGTTTTGCAGCATTTGACACTTAACTGTGGAGTGCATATACAGTATATGATTGGAGATATAAGTATTGGATTACCTATAGAGAACTCTGTAGAGCAGTTCATATACATTTGCATATGATACACAGTATACTTCATTTAAATGTTGGTGGGAGTGTTTGTTTGCATTACTTTGGCAATTCGCTCATGATTGGAGGTCAATGTAGGGAAATCTTCACTGGTCCTCTGAGCTACAACCTCCTGCTTGGAATATTAAACTGATGGAAGGATGGAGTGCATTTTTATTGTCTTATAACAGTGTTTTTTTTCTATATCCTGAATCTAATCTCTGTCCTGCACCTCTTGCATCAGCGAAGTTAGCATGATTGAAAACCTGACACTGATATTGGCCTCCAGTAGCCTTACAAGCTCAGAAGGTCATCCCTGCATACCACTGGGCAAAAGTGTACGGGTGTTATCAACCTCTGGTGTGGTGTTTGTTGTCGTCTGGAATTATTCCTTGCTCCCTTGTCAGGTATTTTCAGCATCAGTGCAAGCTGAGAAAAGATAGTAACAGGTGTCTCCACAGGTGCTTACAGCGGAGTGATGTATATGTTACGTAGCTGAAAGATTGACCTTTCCAAAAAACCAAAACACACATGGTGTTGCACAGAGTGCAGAAGGACAGAGGCGTCGGAGGGGGTGCATCTTCTCTCACAACAATGCACACAAATATTGTGATTTTATGAAAGTAAAAAGTTATATTATATTGAGTACTGACAGAGCTTTTGTTTAGTGAAATCTGTTCGTGCTGCTTGACTTAGATTGCAGTCCCTAATTTTTCATAAAAACAAAACCTTTGCTTAGAATTCCTCAGTGTATTTTGTTGTTTCATTTTAATGATTGAGCTGTTTTTGTAATTTTAAAAAAACGGAATTGTCTGTTAAATATTTATACAGAGGGAAAATCAGTGTCATGTAAACAACCTTGTTAAAATGAAGCATCATCGTATGTCATGAAGAGCAAACCTGGTCTTCATCTAAACAACTGCACTTTGAGGTTTTTGTGAGACGCACACACACGGCACTGATCTAAATTCTGCTGTGTGTGTCTCAAAAGCGGCTTGCAATATGCTCTTGTGTGTGTGTGTGTGTCAGTGAGTGTCGCAGTGGTAATTCCAGTCACAGCAGCTCATAAAGATGTCAACACACATACACCCTGCCATTACATTGTTGACTGTTGGCATGGTTACCTGGCACTTAGCCAGCAGACACTGCATTTGTGTGTGTGTGCGTATGTGTATGTGTGTCTGCTGAAAAGTTGAAAAGTAAACAGCGAGTGTGCAAAGCCCCCACAGCTCCAGCAAAGGCAGTGAAGCAGGGAGAGATCGGAATGGTGTTTTACATCCTGTGAGGAAAAAAAAAAGCATGTATAAAGAAAGACTGAGGGAAAGAAAGACAGAGGACAAAGAGAGGGAGAGAAGGGAGAGAGGGGGCATAAAGCAAATTCAATCATAGCAAGTCAATTTGCTTTGATTTGATCTTCACTCTCATCTGGAATTTCAAACATACTGTAGTCTGAGGTGATGTTTAAAATCACTGCATGGTTATAACTACCATATAGCACACTGGGAACAGTGTGACAGCCTTGTGTATTTGGTGTGTGTGCTGAATAAATTAGTTCCTTAATATGCTGAGCTCAGGAGAAATTTAATGATGAGTAACTAAGTGTTGGCATGAAAAAAAAAGAGCTACAGAGTGAGAACTGGTAGAGTGATCGTAAACTGGGAAGAGCACAGATAAACCAGTTTGGGTTGTGATTGTGAAACACGATTTGTGTGTGTGCCTAAAAATTATGCATGCTTACATGTGCTCAAACACACACCCACATTTCCACCCTCTGTTGCCTGCATTGGTGTATTTAATGACATCACACACAGACACCATTTCTCAAATACGTCACACGAACATCAGACGTGGTGACTGATAGCAGAGTCAGGACCACTTATTCAAACACACATGGCGGGGAGACAGACCTGTCAGAAATATATTAAAAATGTATTTATTTCGCTCTCTCTCTCTCTTTCTCTCTGTTCCATTCCTGCTGTGACTTGACCTACAACATCACTCTTCACCCATCACCCCCATCCTCCTGCTTGCCCACACACACGCACGCACGCATGCACGCACGCACGCATGCACGCACGCACGCACGCACACACACACATACACACACACACACACACACTCATGTATGCATGCATCTACTTTCATTCAGCCTTTTTTTCCTTTTAATGTTCTTTCAGTTTTTTTTTTTTAATCAGCCCACAACATCAGAGGTTTGGCCTTCCTGTTGGCGAATAGAGCAGCACTTCCAGAGGAATGTGTGTAAAAGCGGGAGGTCACTAGGACCTTGGGTTGACCTAACTTCCCATTCGACCGACCTGCCACTCATTAGTGCTGACCCGTGGTTGGCTGATGAGGAGGTGAAGGGAAAGGCTGTGACCTGAGTGGCAGACAGTTCTATGTCTGCCTGGACTAAATAACCATAATATGGGGACAGGAGCAGGTGAAAGACCCATGGGCCACACAACTTCAAATTGGTACTTAGAATGAAAACACACATCAAATGCATGAGCTGATATGTATGGTACATGGAGTTTCACATCCAACACATCCAACATAACTGAGACCTGCATACCAAGAATGCATGTAATTGAAATGTACATATCCAAACACATATGCACTACAACTACTTATAGTGCAATAGTTGCACTATTGCAATTATAGACAGAAAATATAAGCAAATGCTTCTTTTACATGTTGCATTTGTTGACTAGAAAAACATGTAAGCATTTTTTTTCTTGGGACTGTAAATGAAGGAGTGTGCTTGCTTTCAGCTTGTTCACACACCTTGTGGCCGGGCACACTCCCACTCACACTTTTGTGGCTTGTGGTTTTTGTGTGTTCTGAGTTTGTTACTGGTAAATACTTATTTTTTCATGGCAATTGGGGATGAAAGCCATATTTTGATGAAGTTTTATCTGCTCTGAACAAATTTGGTTTCAGGTTTTCTTTGGTTTTAATCTTGTGTGGACTTTTTTCCCCCTTTTTTTTTACTTTTCTTTTTTCTGATTTCTTGTCAGATGTTTCTATCTGGCAAATTTTGTTATCTCTGTAATCCACCCGCTTGCTCTTTTGGTGTGTAATGGTCTTCTGAGCTAGTTCCTGCAAATTATCATTTTCTATGCTCTTTTCTTCATGTTGGAGGAACAAGGGAAACACTTTTTTATGATATAAACAAGTTAATGTTTTTTTTTTCTTGTGAACCTCTTTGCATCAGGGACCAGTATATCACAAGCCAGGTTCAGCATATTCAGGCTTTCTGTCTTTGGGCTGCCTGGATTTAATAAACACCGTCAATCCTGGATAGCTGGTCGCACAAAGATGGTTATCAGCTGTGTTTTTCTAACCCTGAGTTAACCCAGGGTGTGTACAAAGTTTGTAATTACAATCACATGCAACATCAACAGATCAAGAGCAGTATGGTTAATATTAGATGAGATGAAAGTGTCTATCCCTGCAGGGAAATAAGGTCACTGCGTGAGCTGAAAGTACTATTCAGAAAGATAAAACACATAATCACATAACTGGGATAGAATAACATGCAGTGGGAATGTCTGAGTCAGGATCATGTTAAGTGAAGGAGATTCATTAGCTGTTAGACCATTTACACATTTTGATCCAATCATCTGAACTGAACCTGCTCCAGAACAGGTCACAGAGTTCCATGGTGATTTGGCTGCTGAGAGAGAGAGAGAGAGACAGCTTTGTCTTACCAGAAAACTTGAATTAAACCCAAAGGTCACTGTTATGGGAGAGTGTGTTTGGGTGCACTTTTATACTTTTGCATACCAGCTAACTCCATCGCTGTAAATAGACCCTCACAATGAATAAATGCCTATATTATTGACTGTTAATATTGTTTTTCTGAAACACTGACACATGTTGCTGGTAGCAGCTGACTGTTTGCTAGCAGGTATTAGTGGCTTTTAAGTCCTCTGGATTACTTCTCAAAGATTAAAGAGCTGGTTTTAACATTAAAAACACTTTGTGAACTGGTCACAAAAAACTACTTAGAATGACATATTCATTATTCTCTAGAGTTTCTCCCAATGTGGTCAGGTAACAGTTACTTTTAGCCTTAAGGTGTTATGTGAATATTGCCCCTGGTGCTGCATAAGAGCTCTGTTCCGCCCACAGGAGCTGCTGAATCACTAAAGTGAAATATAAACAGCAGTCTGTACCTTAAGAAATCTGGACTTAGCATGTTAGATAATCCCAGGTGTTTTTTTTTTTTCTCTCATTCCTTTAGTGGTTTTCAGTATTAAACACAATCTTACAGCTCTTCTGTCAGATTTTCCAAATGTTATTGGACCAAATGGGTGAAATTCTGGTAATAAAAAGTGTCATTTCAGGAGGTTTATAACTCATCATTTTACAGCTGCTCTTTTTGTAACAACTGTGTAAGGGAAATATGCTTTTTGGGCCAGCATGTCTCACGTAATGATCCTGGAAGGTGTAATACCCTGTGCAACCACAGCTGCCCTCATAGCCCAGCACGGTTCCTGGGGGCTTGGCTGAGACGCTTCAGAACTACAAATCCATACACTCAACTGAACTCGACCACACACAAGCATTTCTTTTCTGTGCATGGCCACATCATTGAGACTTGGTCAGCTATTGAAGTTGAAAGCCATATTTTGGATGGCCAAGTAAGTTTTCTCTGTATATACAGAACGTACTAAGAATTATAGATTGTTTCACATTGAGTAACATGCAGTCAGTGTCAAAGCTGTTTTCTTTTATGAGCCAGAGTCCACAACTCTGGCTCATAAAGCCAGGCAGAGCCAGGCTCAAGCTGTCACTGTTAAAACTACTGCCCAACTTGTGTTTTGCTCATAGAAACCAAATCTCTGTGCTGCAGAGTTTTCACCAGGGCCCATTTGTCTGTAAATTCTGCTGCCCTCGCCAGTAAAGAAGGAGTGTTGTGGTGTGTGACAACAAGAGGCTTTAAACTTCCTTTAAAGAGTCAAAGAAATAGCTCAACGTTTTGGGAAATTAGCTTATTTTCTTTCTCTCAAAGGTCAAGAGGAGAAAATTACTTTCACTTTCTGTGACATTTTCTTGGCGAACAGCTGGGTACAGTGACTCCTGGGCTCCTGTCATCACATCGAGGCTGCTAGGTTTGATAGTATTGTGATGGTACTGTGCAAAGAACTATACTGAAAGCTTATTATCATTTCACCATTATTTACTTACAGTAAGTAGCAGTAAAATTATCCTTTTGAGAGTTAGATGAATAAGGGTTGAAGTGCAGAGGATGCTAAACCAATAAAAAATGAAATGTCTTCACCACCTCCGCAATCCAGCTGCGAAGAAAAAAACTGTTTTTTTTTTTTTCTTTCCTCTCCCTCCCTCTCTTGTCACAGTAACTGACTTATGGTTGTTGAAGTTCTGACAGTCCTCAGACATTTACATATCACAGTCTGCCATTTGGATCTGATAGCACCTGAAGTTACCCACAGGGCTTTAAACAATGTTCTTCTGACATGGCTTATTCATGTAGATAATGATTCCGTCATTATTTGAGAAACAGCTTTAGAAGTAAGTAAAAAGCTGGAAAACTTTTCTCTTATGTAGAGGTAAAAGACTGAGCATTCTGGATATATATATATATATATATATATATATATATATATATATATATATATATATATATATATATATATATTTTTTTTTTTTTTTTTTTTTTTTTTTTTTTTTTTTTTTTCTGGGCCTAATATCCATAGTAAAGCTTAGTAAAAGGCTGAATGAGGCAAAATGCAGGAAAACAGCATTTTTAACATTATTTCTTTGTCAGTTACATATTGAAATCTTCAGAGCTGTGTGATGAAACCTTTCATCTACAAAGTTAAAAAAAAAAGGCCCTCTTTGGAATCAATAACAGCACCCTGGCTTCCAGATTCAGGGCCATTCATTAAAAAAAAAGAAAAAAAAAACCCTCAAGGTTATAAAACTTAATACCAAAAATTGGGTAACAGAGTAGTAAATGCATTTGAACAACATATCAAGCACCATCAATGAGATACTGAAATATAAAAAATCAGCACCGACAACGTTGTTGTTTAAGTAGCACAAAAGGTAACAGGAGAATCAAGTAAATAGTTCATAAACTAGAGGTAAACTAGTGCACATAAGAGGGAATGGGAAATATAGAAAGAAAACAGCTGGATAGTGAGAGCTCATTATTTAATAGCCGAGTGGTGAAAATCCATTTTATGTGTGGGCTTTAGCATGAGGATAAATTAGCATATGAGTAAACAGAACACCTCACTTGTGCATATTCTAAGCCTCCCTGGGGACCTGTCTCCTCAGGTTCTGCTTTTAATTTTTTATCTTGTTGTGTAGTAATGAATTACTGTGGCTACAGATGTGCATAGACGCAAATCCTCCACATTAAAATGTATACCAAAAACTGAATGTAATGCTTTTAACTCACACATTTCTTCACAAGTGCACCTAGCAACTGAAGAGCATAGGATGGTTAGATTTAAATAAAAGAAGTGAATCTAATCTTGGATTCAGTCATAAATTACTTGCACATATACCAGCTTTTGTGGGCCGTAATGATCGAACTGTCATTTGCACGCACACCTACTCACTCAAGAGCGATACGTACACCCACAACAAAAACTTGACACATGAATTCCCACTTACATTGCACAATCAATAAAATTCACTGGCCCAAACAAAGGTGGCCTCTTTTGTTTCAGCTCTACTTGCCTTTACAAGGACAGAAACATTTAGATACATTACATTTGATGTCAGTCCAGCCCATCAAGGCCATCGTCATATGTCCTCTTTAATGAACTAAAACAATGTGCTGCCTTGCCTGATAGAAGACAGCACAGGGTTGGAGGGAGGGTTAGCAAATGCTCGCTCAGCGGACCCAAGCAGAAGCACAGATGAGACTGAGGAGGAGGTGAGAGAGAGTTTTGAGTGTCTCCAGCGAGAAAGAATATCTTCATTAGACTTATTAGACCTTCATTAGCCTGTAAACATCACTCTTTTTTGAAAATTTTCATGTCATTTTGCTGCCTGTCAAACCCCCCCCCGCCGCTGCCACTCACTATTGACGACTTGCCTTAACTGTCTTTTTTATCCCTCACAAACAGTTGTCATCTCCTTGTCTCCACTGTTTGGTGTTATACAAGGTCTATTTCTCCCGCAGCTTACAAAGAGGTTGTCTTTCTTTCAGCCCCTCAATATTGTCCCATTGTGCCCAGCATCGATTACTCTTTATGAGGTGATGCTTGTGCTGTGCTGTGCTGTTCTTTTCAAGCGATCACCGCCTTTTTAGAAATGGTAATACTTTGTCCTTGGTCTGGGCTTATGTGTCTGTTCACACCTTGTTCATCAGCTCAGCTCATCTGTATTCACCTCTGTTCTTAATAAAGGTACATTTCAAATGTAATCATTTACCAGTGGCTTTTCAGGCTTTCAATGGGTATTCTAGAGTGAATCTTTCCTGGCAGCCAATTCATTATTAAAAAGAGTGAAAGCGTTGCATAGGTCTAGCAGCACAGTTCTCCACTTAGCATCAGAGGCAATATGGAAGGAGCACCTGTGAAATAAAAGGAGACTGTCACTGGTAATTTGTATGGAGCAGATCCAAACTTGGACGTTTGCATAGGTGCAGATATACTAAAAGGTGAGGGAAGGCATCCTCTGTAGGGAATATTATAATAATGAGAAGCCATCATGAAAGCAGCCTACTTCAACAGAACATTTTGGTTGACTGTGATGATTGATGACCCCCCACTGAGCCGTTATCAGGAGGAGGGGGTGACTCAGAGTGACAAGTAGCCTGGGGATATGGACATAAAGAAGGTCCACAGGGAAAGATGTGCATACAGTGCAGGACAATGTGACAACTGGCTAATCACACTGCTGTATTCCTGTGACACAGGACTGGACCCTATGGAGCAGTTTAATGTATAGATTTTCAGCTGGGAATTTGATTTGCTGACCCATTAATGACCATTTGTCTCATCATCGGTGAATCGATCACATCAATACGGTGAAATACAGATATTATTTATTGCATTATATGTCAAATTTTTGTGATCTACCCAAGGCTGATGTCCATTGGCATACCATAAATCCTCAGTTAAAGATGTATACGCATATAACTAACTGCTGTATTTAATCACAGAAGAGAAAATACATTTTCATACATGTTAAAATATCTACTACTTACATATTAAATATATATATTTTTAATAAGGACAATAAATTACATTCTTTCTCTTAGAAATCAAAAGTTGAATTCATGAGCTATAAAAAAGGTCCTTGATCCGTTAAACATTTTTGCTGACACAGCAGCTAACGGTAGCTAATGATAGCCATCTTAAGATAGACATTGCTGAGCAATTTACATTACTGAATCAGTTGTCTGATTTGATGACCCTCCTGTACTTGTGTTACTCTATGTTTTATCATAGAATATCCATTTGTGGCTGCTTTTCAGCAAAATGTGCACAGTCTTGCATTACTATCAAGGAGGACTGTATTAACTGCATAAGCCTGGCATGTTGTTAGAGTTGACAGGGCTCTGTCAGCTTTATCCACAAAAAGCCCTAAAATAAGTATTTGGAGCATCTCCGTGCCCCTCTGTCAGACTCCCACTGCCATTGTGCTGTTCTAAAATCCTATCAGGTTTATGTGTAGGGAAAAAGACTCATGACCATCCAGCACTAATCCCATGAAGCAAATAAAAGGCCTATATCCGAGGGCTGGGTTTGCATGCCCATAGTGGCACAGAAGTGCTCAGGGCAAATATATACATCAATATCACCATTATGAATTGTAATTGTAGGCATTGTATGTAGTCAAATACATATGAAAAATACAGTGCTTGTAGCAATGCACTGAATGAATGAAAATACATTAAAGGACATTCAAAGGACAATAAAAACAACAAACAGCATAATAACAGAATTATGTGTCAGATTGTGCAACCACTTCTCATGACTCTGATTGCCTGAGGGTTAAAAGCTGTCTTTTCAGCAGTGTGATGTGTGTTTCAGTGCTGTCGTTTTATTACTGCATTTATTATTTTTGGTGTTTTGGGTTACAGGCAGAATATTGAAGGCTCAGTCAGTGATTTCAAGGCCTTTTTTCACAGAATTTAACAGAAGTTTTGAAAATACTTTAAACTCATTTAATCGGTTGATTAATTCAAATCCCCCTTTTCTTTTACAAAATGGAAAAGACCTGTGCACAATTTTGGCACATGAATGACTTTCAACCAGAAAGCAAATGAGACAAAAGTCTCTCCTTTTTTGCTGTTAGAAAAGTCATTTTTGTTTGAATAGCAAATTGGGCCTGTGATGAGCCCAAAAGCAAGCCCAAAGCCCAAAGCCTCTCCACGTTAATTCATTGCTAACCCTTTACCCGTTTTTTTTTTTTATTTTTTTTAGCGTAATTACATGTGAAGTATCTCACATCCCATCCTACAAAACGTTTCCGTCATCTTGAAGCTGTGCGATCACAGAGGCGTGTGCTGCCGAGCTGCCAGTGTTGGTTGACATGTTTGTCTTTGTTCATTCCTTCATCTGAATGAAGCTTCATCTGTTCTGGCTTGCCTCCATCCTTTTAATTTGACGGCGGCCTGACTGACACTCTTCATTGGCTTTTGAGATATGACAGTGCCCACACACACACACACACATACACACACACATATGCACAAGATGCGGCTGCCTGATTATTTGATTTAGCAGCAACCCCCAAAATTTATCATAAATTGCAGACCTCTGTTTTGTGTTTATACATTATTGTCTGCTGGTAGGTTTGTGTTTTTGTGTGTGTGTTTACGCACCTGGTGTGCATGCGCTTAAGCTGAAATGAGTGTATAGGCACACGCATGTAGAGTACAGACTACATGCTGCATGTGTGAGTCTGTGCAAGGGTGCCATGATTAATAGTGCAGTGGCCAGGGTTGTAAAGCTGCTGGTTTGAGTTGACATGAAAAGTCGCCTGCAGTCATCAAACATGATGCATGTTGGTGTGATGCAGAGGGGAGATAACTGCCAATAGGGAGGTGGACAAGAGCAGTGACACTAATTTATCCATTTGACTGACTTCCCTGTATTACAAAAGCTTGGGGGTGTGACGGTATTGTCTTCCCCAAATTACCATACACTGCTTTTTGTGCAGGGGAAAAGAGTGTGTGGAGAATGATAGTAGATAGTGAGAACTTTGATAAGGCATTGACAAAAAGCTGCATCTTACAGCAAACAGAGAAGTAAACACTGTAGAGCATATTATGACTACAAAGTAGTGTATTGCACTGAAGAGATGTAAACAAGGCTGAGAATATTCTGTTGGCACCAAGAAAAAAAAAAAGAAAAGAGAAAAAAACAAATGATGTATATTACCAGAAAAGTGCTTCCTGATTTATTGCCAGAAAACCTGCCTGGTATTGGTTTTTTTTTTTGTTTTTTTTTGGAAAAGATGAAGCTGCATGTCCTGGGTTATTTCAGTAGCTCCAGACAGCTAAGTGCTGGAAGTGAGCTGCTTTTTGATGTGTGAGATTAAAGGGATTTAGCACTTGAATACCTTCTCGTCTGGACGCTCCTGAGGGTTGTCTGAAAAGGATGGGAAGCTAAAAGCTCCTCTCTTTCTCCTATGTTTTTCTTCCTGTCTGTCAGTCTGATGAACTCAGAGCCTCAATTAAAACAATTTTTCCCAAATTATCATCCCTGAACTTTAGTTTAAGTGGCTTCCAATGGCTTTAGAATACGTTTTAAAAGTATGTTGCAGGGTGAACGCGCACACCTTGATGTGTGTTTGAGGAAGAGGTTATCACAGCAGTGTGCTTCCTTTTTATTGTTAGATACTGAGATTATACAATGACCAAGGGGCAGACAGCTTGGTGTGATGTTGTTACCAGATCACTTGCAGTGAATAAACATCACTTTGATTTAGTTGTTCACATTTTTTTTCCTTTTCTGATAGCTTTTTGTTATTTTCTTGATAACATTTTGTACATAATAGCAATTTTACATTACATCCAGCAATGCACAAATTACACTAGATACCACACTTTGCTACCTCAGAGAAAGCGTAAATAAATAGCGTTGTTTATTGCTATTAAACCTGGTCCGTGCTAAGAGTTTGGGCTGTATCACAGCAGAGATGGCAATGATTCTTATGCATCACTGTGGGTGAAGGTTAAAAGGCCGCCAAAGGCCAGACCGAGAGAGGGGTGCCGTGCTTAATCTTTGAACAAAGGAATTAAGTTGAACCAATTGGTATTCTTGTGAACCTCTTCTGATGCATTAAAAACTAGTTTATAATCTCTCTGTCATCATTATCTCTCTTCTGATCAGAAAAAGCAAACAAAGCTTAGCAAACTTCAGAACAATTCAGAATTCCAGCTTTTCTCTTTTACTCATAACACAGGGGTGTGTAGAATTTCTACTGAACGGATCACAAAATCCAGTTTGCGTACCAGTTTGTTGAGTGCAGTGTTAAAGTTTTGTCATTTAGGTCTGGTTAGTGCTCTGAATTTAGTAATACAGTAAAGCTTTTACTTGAGGTAAAGGGATTGATTGTGCCCTGTATTCTGTGCCCTTCTTTTTCAACTTTGAATCGATTTATTACTGATTGATGAAAGCTCTCTGAGTTCCATCCTTGAGAGGATGGATCATATCGAGCGGTATGGTTAGTTCTCATGTCCTATTTGTATACGTATATGAGTGGCACACAAACACACCAAATTTTATGAATGCAATTCTGCACACAACCTGTGCACTCGCTTAAGGGTTTGCATGTGTATTGATGCAGGCTTGGTTCCTTTGTTATATATACATTAATAGTCTAAGTGTAGTGTTCATGTATTTACCTGGTTGCCCAGTGCAGGCAGCGGTTGTAGGATGAGCGATGCTCGGCTCATGTCCAATTGAAACAATGCCAGATGGTCTAATCTCTGTGTGTGGGTGTGAGAAAGAGTGTGTGTGTGTGTGTGTGTGTGTTTGCAGTAACAGAAGGGTGCAGAGCTGCAGAAGCTTGCTGTGTGCATCTTTTCCTCTGTCTTTGTGAGAGCCAATTTGAGTTTTTAGACCTTGAGAGTGAGGCTAGTTTCGGAAAGTGAAGACTTGGGTCAGTGCTCACATCTGTAAACAGTTCTCTAGGTGTAATATGGCTTGGTTAAGACTTGATTTTAGGGTCTAGAATTAAGTTGGGTGTACATGTTTGCACCATGTCCACAAAAATTGTTTCATGTCTGTTTATTATTGTAACCATGACAATAAAGGTACGATATACCTGCTGCAGTAGGGGCGCTATTTCAGCAGGTTGTATTGGGGCTAGGGAAAAATTGTCTATATTGGTGATTCAGGTGGACTTGTTGCATTCTTTCTTCACATGGATGCAGAAAGTCTGTAGTTTGTAGTATAAGACCTCTCTGCACTTACATTTGCTCAAAACATTGGTCTTGAGTCATTACCCATACATGTCAGAGAATAAAAGGTGAAATTCTGCATGTCAGTAAATAAAGGGTAGTTTCAGTTACGCTCCAACCATGCAGAGTAAATCACAAACCAGTGGAAAACCTCCAGGGAATGACACATCAGAAGCCTTGATAAGCTGGTTTTGAACATCAGTGGTGTTCAGTTTCATAGGTTTGATACGTTAGCAAAAGATGAACAAAGAGAAATAAGATGGGAATCAGACTCAGGTTAGGAAAAGGAGATTTTATAAAAATATAATACCAAAGACCTATTCCCAAGAGTAAACGCTGAAGATAACATAAAAATAAAAAAAGAAGTAAAGGTGAAGTTAAGTGCACAGTATCGTGAATGCAGAATCTTATCAGTCCATGTTTGCTATTAAGTTTTGAAATCTGACAAGAGGTTTTAAAAATTGTTCCACCCTTCTAATTTAGAACAACACCAGTCAGTGATCATTCAGACCAGCTTTAGTATTAAAAAATAAACAAATAAATAAATATAAATATAAGCTGAATGTAAATATTGCAAAGTAAATGTTACACTAATGCAAGCAACACGTTTGGATTTGAAAGGAAGCGAAATTGCAGTATTAATTTCCTCAAATTGTAACTGTTGGTTCTGCTTAATGCCAAAGTTCAGTGTGACTGCAGGATTAGGTCTGTGTAGCCGTTTAGCCTTCAGGCTCACTGGAAAGCATTTGTCTAATCTCTCCTTTAAAAAAACAAACAAACAAACAAAAAAAAAAACCCTACACCTCGTGTTTCTTCGGTATCACAAAGCCGAGACTCTACTGTACACAGAACTGTAGATTGGTGCGTGTATGTGTGCGCTTTTCCTGATTGAGCTGTTTTTCTACTTCAGCAAGATCAGACATGTACCTATCAAGGACGTGTTTGCCAACTGAGATTTGGGGTTTTACATAACCTGTCCCAAGGTGACAGGGTGGTGTGTGTGTGTGTGTATGTGTGTGTGTATGCGTGTCTGTGTGTGCGTGAGCACTATAAATGATACCTGGAGCCTGGCCCATTACTTAAATCTGTTCCCAGGCCCTTTTTCAAAGACCTGTCTGAACTGTAAGTTTATCTTTTTCTATTGGGCCTATATGCGTGTGTGTCTGTGTGACTGCGTGGGTATTTGTTAATTGATATTCACTATACATTTTTGAATTTGCATTCATATATGTGTGTTTGCCTTAGAAAGTGAAATGAGAAGAATAAACACTTATATGCTTGGTACATTTTCAAGAGTTGTTGTTTTCAGTTTTACTAATTTACTCTGTAAAATACCCTAATATTTAATTAGGACCAGTTTGACTTAAATTAATTTTCATCCAGATTGTATGCTCTCATGCATCCAAAATGTTTTGTATTTCCTGCTGCAAGGGGCCACTGGGCACCACAGTTCTGAGTAAACAAGGTCCTTAACAAGGACACCTCAGAAATTACTTTCATGAGAAATTGAAGAGGAAACTGGGGAGAAACACAAATGAACTCCTGAAAATATGCCTGTCATGCCTGACAGAATAAAGATAAAAAACAAAGGTTGTAAAAGGTAAAAGGTTGAAATTATTCGTATTCATATTCTGCTTTTAAAACCTCTTAGGGCCTGAAGAACTCTGTAACAAGCTAATTCTAATATCACTTTATAGAGTTTTGTCTAACATGTTAGGAAACATTCAGCAGCCATGGAGCAATATTAGCCATCTTTACCAGCCGTGACAGCCGGGCTGGTATTCGTGTGTGTGTGTGTCATCATGACAAAGTGTGCTCCTGGTGACACCTACTGTTACAGGAACTACCACTGAGGCAGTTTTGGGTACTTCAGCAGGTGTTTATATGTCTGTCTGTCTGTCTGTGCAGAGATTTTGTCTCCTTGATAACATCACAACTGTGCAAAATGCAGTCACAAAACTTTACAGGTGTGTAGTTGAGGTCAAAATGAAGGCTGAGTTCGATGATGGGTGTGGTCCCACCCATGGGTACTGAGTACTCATGAAACAAATGGCTACATTGTCAAATATCAGTCCGGTCTTCAGTATTCTTTACCACTTTGCTTCTTCAATTTGCTTTTGATGCTGGGCAGCTAGCACTGTAGTCAGTAGTGAAGCTGGACTGTAGAGCTAATCTGGAAGGTGTAAAAGGGATGCAAGGATGCTATAAAGCTATGTTAGTTGATGATTCTGGGTGGGTATGTCACTTTTTCCCCCCCCACTTTACATGCAATTATTTGATGTATATTGTCTGAAAAGACAATAGTAAATGGTGGAACTTTGACTACAGACTTGATTTGAAATATACTAGTCTGGGTTTCACTGAGAATTATTACACTGTCAGGAGAGGAGAGTTATTTTTTGAAACTTAGTCCACTTTATTCAGCGTCACAGTGTGATGAATTGTGGCACCAATCAGCATTTTACACCGTTCTTAAGACTGATATAGCTTTTGCCAAAGCACACAGTGAAATGTGATACAGTTAAAATGCATCATATTGAAAAGAAGCATAAGGGATTGAAATACATTTTCTTGTATGTTTCTTTTGATTGTTTTATTTCACACTCCTCTCAGACTAGTCTTTGTTGTATAGATACAGGTGTGGCTTATAAAGCAAACCTTTTGACTTCAGTGTAAGTCCGAACAAATATTTGCATGTCTAAAGAGTATTCACCTTCACACAACCTTTGTGTCTCATTTTGTTCTAATGTCATGAGTAAATCCAAAACTCAGCACAAACTGTACTGAGATACAGTTTCTACAGTCAGACTGCCTAAGATTAAGGATGACCTCTTCGAATCCTGATACCTGACCTGTGCCACTTCTTACTAGAGGCTTCGACTAATGAAAGCTAAATTAGCCATATATTCTTAACGGTGAGACAGGAACCTGCAAGCTAAGCATCAAAATAACGGAAAGACAGAAGGGCTCTCTTCTGTGGCCTTATTCATTTTTTGCATATAAGCTATATTTATATGGCTATATTTTTATAAACGCATTTCCATCTAGTGGTTTGCTTTATAAATACTTTATAAAGCAAACCACTAGATATACTTTATATACTTAATGCACATAAAGACTTTCTGTTCTCATGGATCAGAGGGATATAAATTATTTTTGCCCTCTAAAAAGGTGACACATTGTTCTCTTAAGTGCCTGCTTATTGGAACATGTGCACCTGCTGCAAATGGGAGTGAAGGACTGCAATTTCCTCTGTTGTATGTATATTTTTGAGCCAGACATAAAACCAAACCTTTAAAGCCTTGCTGAACCATCCTGAACAAGCTCAGGACCTAATTTCCTAAAGCATGTTACCAAGATCATTAAATCACTTTATGCTTTGCTTTCTGTGACGAACCTCCTTGTTAAAGCTGAAAGAGGCAATTTCCCATGTTGGCAGCCCAAAATAGCAACACAAGGTAATGGTTTGAACAGTGACACTTCAGAACCCGTAAGTCATATAATGTGATGTCAGCCTGCACACTGCATGGATTTGGAGTGGGAGGGGAAAAGTTGAAAAGGCTCATCTGTCATTAATGATGTCAGCTCTCGCTACATCATTCTCCCTTTTTCATTCTTCACTTGCTGTGCATAGAGACATCTAGCTGCTGCCCTTAGAAAATGTAATTTAAGGAAATACGTGGCTTCAAAAAAAAAATTTTACATGATGCAACTTTTCTATCCTTAACAAATAAATGACATGTAGCCTCAATTATACTATCCATATAAAGGATAACATGTATATGTATATGTATATGTATATAAATGTTCTTTACAAGCTTCAGGCTTTTTAAACATTTCAAATTGGTGTTCATTCAGGGACAAATGTTTTTAATTTGCCGATGTGTATAACACCTATTCACAACTGTCCAGACCAAAGGGTACCTGGGTTATATCAGCAGGGATGGAGGAAGTGTGTATTTGGTGTTGTGTGTGTGTACAGCACATAAATAGTGTTGGCAAGCCAATTAATTTGTTTATGAGTGTGCTCGGCGGGCTATGTGACCTCAGTGCCAGAGAGAGTTAGAGTGCATTTAGCAAGCTGATGGCCTCCAAATTAGAACTGGTTTGCATCTATAAAAAAGAAAGAGACAGGGAGAGAAGTAGACAGACAGATGAATAAATAGATAGATATGAGAGTTAATAATGCTCTGCTGGCTCTGCTGTGGGTGACAGTGGTCCCTAAAAAAACTGTAAACCTACGCATGCAAATATCTATCGCATGTACTAATTCATATTCTTACTTCAATGGATTAAATGACTTTGTTGCATTATATTTGTTCTACAGTTTCCCTCAGTTCTATGGACTGTTTAGGACTTGAACTGTTTTGGACTTATGCAACTGCAACTTAAGCCTATTGTTTTTGTTCAGTCACACCACTTTTTTCAGCATTGTTTCCAGCACCAATAGGCCACTGTTTTCTGTGAAAAAATTGTGATATACTTATTGTAAGCTATCCTCAGAGCACCAAAACTAAGAAACAAATTGGTCAGTTGTGAATATTGGATTTATCTTCGTCAGGGTCACAGAAATACAGCAACTGCTTTCTAATGCTGGTAATAAATAAATGAATAAATAAATAAATAATGGTAGCATAACTAAATAAATTAAGAGAAATGGATATGCTCCAGAAACCTCTTTATTTTTAATGCTTTATTCCTATGTAAATGTTCAGATTTATACTAGATGATGTTCAGTTTGCATCCTTACGACAAAGGGCACTGCACTTTACTAATTTTTGAATGATGTTTAATTCAAGTGCAGAGCAGATGAAGTATGTACCCTGTATAGTGTCTGCAGGTTGCATGTCTCAGGTACAGCCCTAACCCTCACCACACAGGCAGTGCAGCCTCTATATAGCCTATATATAGCCTATATATAGCCTATATATAGCCTATATATAGCCTATATATAGCCTATATATATATATATATATATATATATATATATATATATATATATATATATATATATATATATATATATATATATATATATATATATATATATATATATATATATATATATATCTCAAGCATCATGTGCTTGGCGTGGTGGCTGTTTGAGCATAAACTTCAGGTCAAAGAAAACCTTTGAAAAATGAATGCAAAATAAAGTTGTCAGCTTATTTGAAAGAGGCTGGTCTTTTTGGAGTAGTGTGTAACATGACGGTGAGCAAGGAAACTTTGGAGGAAATCATTTTGAGTCATTAATACTTAACAAGTTAATTACAAAGCTGTTAGTGTCAGTTGTAACTGGCTGCGTAGGTGTGGAACACATAAAATCTCGATACACTCATGCACATGTAGTAGTTAATGTAAATATTAATATTAATGTCCTGCTCATCAGATTATGTGCCACAGCATCAGGAGCTGGAGTTGTGGAGTAACAGTAGTTACAGTACTTAAAAATGCAACTGAACAAGAAATAGCAGCGAGGATCTATTTTGGAGCGAGGCGATGCTGAATCTGCTGCACTGGACACAAGCTGAGTATGAAAAAAAGCCAAAGCCTGCACGGTGATACAGAAGAAGGCAACAACTTTTCTGAATGGCGTGAGGGCTACTGTCAGCCTTGGGAAGGCATATAATTGACAGTGTTTCTATGGGGGTGTGATTGATTGCCTGATTAGGGACCCTGGCAGTTGTACACCTCACAGATGGCAAATTAAACAGTAGACAGATGCCCCCCCCCCCCCCCCCCCCCCCCCCCCACCCCCCACCCTCCCTTACCCGCTGCACAAGCTCAACACACCCCTCTAACCTCTCTGTGTCCTAGGCAGTGTTGCCCTCTTCCCTGCTTTCCCTACCTACTGTTTTTGTTGTCTGTCTTCATTGAGCTCTAGTCAATATGCATAATTTCATACTGTTACAACATCTGACAGTCTTTTGACTGTATTTTGAAAGAAATTCCATATATTTTAAATTGACAAAGCTTATTTTTTTCCCTTTAGTAGATACGAGATGTATGAAGTAATCAGTTTTCAGTGTTTTTATAAAAGGCAGAAAAAATGTTACTTTTCTTCTAACAATCAAAGTTTGGTTTTCAGTCCACAAACAAGTTCCACTCAAGCATTCATTGTGAACAGCGTGTTAGGGATTTTCAGTTGCACATGTTAACAAAATGGGAGCAGGGGTCCAAGTACACTCACTAAAAGATATCTCATAACTGTAGCATGCGTATGCGTGATGCATGCGTAACATTCTGTCTTGCGGTGCGTGTGTGTTTGTTCAGCACAGAGGGAGCTTGTAACCACGGCCAGTGCATCATTAATACTGTCTCCTGCAGATGTACCATCAGTCTTGACAAATCACTGGGGCCTGCCATCAGGAACATTACAATCCCCGCTACACATCAGAAGTACACATGTACCATGAAAGAACACAAGTTTTCTCTCTTCGAAACAGTGGAGGCTTAGAGGGGTGAAAGGCTCTGGGGTCTCAGTGAGGGCTAAGTACTTGCAGAAAGAAAGTAGGCCTGCTTTCTAATGCGCAGCTAATCAAGCTTTGATGCGTTCCCTTGCCTTGTAGCTCCTTGCATTTTGCGCCTTTTTTTTTCCCATCTTCAGCCGAGCAATGCCCTGCCTGCTCGTCCAATTACCCTGAAGCATGTCTTTGTTTTATCTCGCTTGACTGAGTGTGTGTTTTTAATTCATTTTTTTTTCAATAAAGGCCAGTGCTCTAGCCAGCAAGTGGCTTCATCCCTTAGTAGGAGAGGATGCGGGCAAAAGAGAAATAGTATTAGAGTTATTATTTCACTAATGGTTTTTACCTGTGTGTGTAACTTTCGCTGCCTCGTCACTAAAGTGTCCTGTCGCTTCAGTGATTTAGAAAGCATTTGTTACATTCAGTCCACAGAGCAATCATGGGATGCAGATGGAGCTGGAGCTTGTCATGTCTAAGGCTTCCTGCAAGTGCCCTTTGCAAATGCCACAGACAGTGATGGGTGGGAGAGAACTGCAGCTCCATCTCCATCTCCATCTGCATGCCTGACCAACCCAGGCGGTGGTGTGTCAAGCGCTGAACTTACGGTGAAATGAGCTTTGTAATCCAATGATATCTTGTCAGCTCAAATCTGCTGCTCAGGAAGTGAAGTGCAGTTTTTTTGCTGGAATACCAGGCGAACAGCTGAAGGAAATATTGGAGGAGCTGCTGCGATTCACAGAGAGGGCAATACATCTGGATAAAGGAATATAAAAGTGGGACACAGTGGCATGTACACATAAATACACTGACACAGACTTACACACATAAAACACAGAGAAAGTCAGACAGTTTAACACAGATAGGAAACAGAGCACACACAAGTTTATTCACTTCAACTGTCCTGGAAATCATTTCAGTGTGGTTTTGGACTCTTTCTCTCTTACACACACACACACACAGTACCTACAGAAAACACACAGCAACACACACACACACACACAAACACGGTCTCACACATGCTGAGACTTTTCCTGTTCAGTCTGTTCTTCTCTTTTTGTATGTCCCTTAACACACACTTTAGTTCTGACTGTGTTTGAACAGAGCACAGGTGGGTCTGAAATGTTCTGCAACAAACACACACTCGCACTCACATACACACACACACACACATGCATGCACATGATTGTGTGGCCCACAAGGGGCAATAGTCCATCTGCCATCATAGGTTTAGGAGTGGGTGGTGTGTCCTCTTTCTCTATTCCTTCCTCCTCTCTCTTACTTATCCTCCCACTCATTCACACCCACACACACTTACTCTTTTCTTTTTCCAGACTTTAGCTCCACTACTCCTCTTGATTCCTTCTTTCCTCACCTTCTTTCTAAAAGTGTGCTCTTTCTCTTCATTTCTTCCTGCCTTCCTGCCTTCTCTCTCTCTCTCACGCTCTCATGTTCATATTTGTCTTGCCAGGATCGATCAGTAGGTTAATCCTAATACTGGTTGAGAGCTATTGGCACTCTCTGGTCTGAATACACACACGCACACAAACATACACACAAGAGCAATGATGCAGATTGTAGTTAGCGCCAAAAGCCTGCCTGTAAGTGGGCCGTTTGGGATCCTAGTCAGTGTATGTGTGTGTGTGTGTGAGAGAGAGAGAGAGAGAGAAAGAGAGAGAAAGAAGGAGTTAGTGATCCTGTAGTCTTATCCTTTCTTGTCAGGTTTTGGGTTAGGCTTCTTCTTGTCATTGCTTAATTTTAGTATCTCTCTCTGTTTCTCTCACTCTTTTTCTCGCTCACTCTCTCTCTCTCTCTCTCTCTCTCTCTCTCTCTCACACACACACACACACACACTAAATAGCAAAAAGCAAGCCGCTTTTGAGACACACACAGCAGAACTCAAAGACTTCGAAGTGCAGATGTTCCAATGAGGACCAGGTTTGCTTTGTATGAAATATGATGATGCTTCTATTGTACAGTTGCACAAGATTGTTCTTATAGCACAGATTTTCCTTTTGTTTAAATATTTAACAAAAACATTCAATGAAAAAATAAAACCAGACCCTTTTTTTTTAAAAAAATGAATAGCTCAACCATTCAGATGAAACAACATAATAGATTCTTTATTTCTTTCTATGTTTACAAAAACATTCAATTAATAATGTAAAAAAAAAAGGAATCAAATAATTTAATTGTGTTAAATTATAAACATTGTCCTTGTGCGCTGTCCTTTTTGTATAGTTTAAATTGCTTCTAAAACATTTTTAAATTGTGGATAATGCTAATGCAATACAGCGGAAGATAAAATAACCCAAGAGGGCTAATACTGCAAATTAAGTCAAATTAAGGCTAATACTATAGGAATTTCAAATGGGCAGAAAATCTCGATTCACAGAACATTGTTTTCTTAAAATATGTGACGACTTACATTGTTTTCTTTGCCATGGGACAAATTAATTGAACATGCTCTTTAATCACATGACCAAACCTACACAATTAGGCAGATCTTTCTTAAATATCTCAAAGCAACTGCAAGAAATATTTTATTGCTATCAAGATATTGTGAATTATTGTTTGATGATATTATTATTGAAAAAACTTGAGTTTAGCTGAGACTGGAACTGTGAGATAACTGTGCAGTTGACAAAATTATATGTCTTGCTTTTTTGGAGGTGAGATGATCAGTGGAGATGTGTTTTCGTTGTTGGGTTTGGAAAGAGTCTGTGTTGCAGTGAGAACTTCCATTATGTATCCTGTCACTTAATAAGTTTGCCACATTTTCATACTGTATTGTGAGTGTGTGAAGACACAGGTGGAAGACCAGCCAATAACCATTGGTTATTTTTGCTTTTCGCCTGGTGAAATCTTCATACAGCTCCTCTGTCTTTCTCTGCTCTTTTTCTTCCTTACTTTCATCTGGTGGCTCCATGGAATTGATTTTTGCCCGCCTGTCTGCTGCCTTTGTGAGCAACGCACAAGCTGGGGAGAGGGAAAAGAGATAGATGGAAGGCCCTATTTTTCCTTCAAGGAGGGTTTCACACTCCTCCCTCGAAGGAGGCTTTTCGTGCTCACCCCTTTCGGTTTTTGGATGAGAACAGAGAGAATATGTGGGCACAAATGCATCAGGTTCGGTCTGGCTGGGTTAGCTGGAGAATGCTGAGGAGACGGGTAGCCTTCAACCCACAGAATCAATTCACCAGCAAAAAAATTTCCTCACCGCACTAAATGATAATACACCTTGAGAGGCTTGGCCCCTGACACAGGAGAAAAATAGCTGCATGAAAGGATTGTCAAGGGAGATATAAATATATTTTTTGTCAGCCAGCCCAAAGTTGGCTCTATCATCTTGTGTAGGCACTCTGTACCTTTGGGGGCAGTGCTGTTTTTGCTCTGTGCTTTTGTCTTGTAAAGACAAAATTGTTCCGCTGCTTCTAATATAATGCTTTTCCTAGTTGAGTTGACATCCTTACTGTCTGTTTGTAGTGTTCTTCTATCTTTTCTTGTGATGTGAGATCATACACACACACACACACACACACACACACACACACACACACACACACACACACACACACACACACACACCATGTGCCTTACCTGTTAACCAGCACCCACTGTTACTCAGATTTGCCTATCCTAGTCATTATATAATAGAAAATTATAAATTATATACAATCAAATAGTTTATGCAACTGGCATCTTGTCTAAAAAACTGTATTTTCTCCTCTTTCTCCCAGTGACTGGTACTAAGTAACACGTTCTCAGTGAATGTGGAGTAGTATTTTTGTTTGAAATGCCCATCCCTAATGATTACATACTGGAACAAAACTTTGTTTGTGCCTGTTATAATACAGGTCATACAAGGTCATAATCTTCCCACGATGAAGAAGCCTTGGGAACTTAAAAAACTGGTAGACCTGTTAGAAAAAGTTTCAGTAATCATTAAAAAACTAGAAAATTGATTAGAGCCACACAGAGTTTCAATGCTTTTTTTTTAAATATTTGCAAGAATCTAGTCCAAATCAATAAGAGCTTTAGGGGAAAGTATGGTCAAAATTTCTGACGTATTCAATTACATAGAAAATGAAGAGAAGGGAGAACTGTCAGGTAAGAGTGGGAGAATGAGTGGGAGAGTGTGTGTGTGTGTGTGTGTGTGTGTGTCTGTAACTGAGAAAGAAAGATGAGTTAAGAGGTGAATCTGTGTGTGAGAGAGCCCTAGATGATGAGAGATGTGTCCATCTGCTGGAAAGTTAGTTCCTGTACATTTTGTGTATTCACTTTTGAGAGCCGATACAACAGTGAAATTTATCTCACGTATAATAAAATCTGATTTCAAAATTATTCAGTAGTGTAAAACCCCTGTACGCTCAGTAGTTGTTTCCCAGTCTCTGCGTGCAGTTTGGTGTTTAGCTGGACAAAATGTTACCTAGTCATGCAAGAAGGAAAAAAGGGTAAAATATTTACAACAAAAGAAATTTAGCTGAGACATTTGAAATGTAACTAAATAAACAGCTTCTGTTGCTGACATTTCTTTATTGTCGTAAAGTGCCCACGGTTTAAGCAGAATAATACCCTCTGGTTTACATGTTTCACATTTGGGTAGAAGGATGGCAAGGAGACGAAGAGAGAAGAACCACTGGTCTTTACATTTATTATTTATGACCACAAGTATGTAGATGGCCTTTAGTGAGATTCCCACTAAGTGGCAACATAGGGGGTAAGTGGCATGACAAAGCCATGTCCAAGTCCATGGATAAACACATGGTTTTCCCAGCATGGTGTAGAAGAACTTGACTGGCCTGCACAGAGCGCTGACCTCAACCCCAACGAACACCTTTGGGATGATTTTCAGCAAATGTGAGCCAGATCTTTTTACCCCACATTAATTCTTGACCTTACTGATACTCTTGTGGCTGACTTGGAGCAAACTGCTGCATCCAGGTTCTAAAATCTTGTGCAAAGCCACTGCAGAAGAGTGGAGTTTGTTATAGCAGTATAACCGACATAACTCATGGGTGTAATGTTTGTATGTCCTTGCACTTTGTTAGGTTGGCAATTCCTGCTTTTCAATTTTGCTTCTTTAACTACAACAATTTTTCAAGGGACCATGAACAGCTTTGTCAATACCCCCAGACACACACACACGCATGCACGCACACACACCCAACACCCCTCCTGCACATAACATAATTGCCACATTGGACCCACACCACCACGACTACTACTACTCACTTTGTTCCACCCTCCTTGTTTGTGAGACATTGCCACTTCCACCCTCGTCTCTAGAGACGATGGTGGAGAGATGGAACTCACTCTTAAGTCTCGTTCAGACTGACATGACCGATAGACCATTTTTACACTGTGTGAAAAGACATAGTCCATAAGAGGTGTCCATAAAAAAAGAAACTCAGGGTTGTCTGGCAGACAGTTTGACAGTCACATACATGCAAGAACAGACCAGACTCCTGGTGGACTACTTTGTAGCATCTTCTGTTAGCTTCATGGTCATTGTTGCAGTAAGTGATAAAGTACTTACCATCATTATAACTTCTTAGAGCAGTAAATCCTCCTTTGTAATATTATAAGCTACTGTGCAGTGTTTTAGCATCTGATAAGCCTTTGATCCCATTGATTACTAAGACTGGGCCTCCTAGCTTGTATTTCATCATCTTACTGCTACCTGAGGCAATATACTGCCACTAACATAACCCGATTCCATTTTTCAAATGCAGGACTGTTGGTCCGAAGACCCACTTACTTACAGCAAGGGATTTCAGTCCCCTGTGTCAAGTTCACTGAGTCCCCTGCAGCTCCAGAGGCCAACCTCCCACTTTAACCTCCCAAATTCCCATCAGAGCACAATTTTATCATCTGCCATGGACTGCCGCCATGTTTACCATGATATGACAGCATGGTAGCAACAGCTCCTGAAAGACCTGATTGTCTGTTTTTCCTCTGACCATTTCATAATGCCCCTCATCAGCACAGAGGCTGGTAAATGAGCAGAACATCTTTCTGGAAGCAGATAATCCACAGTTCTCTGTGGTCCTCCCTATCACCCCACAATGATCTACCCTTGCGAGCGAATACATTTGCACAGCCATTTACCATGGCAAGAAATGCATGCTGTGTCCCCCTCCTGTTGAATCTCTCATCTGTTGCAAAGGCATAAATTCATCTGCGTCAAGTGAATTCAGAATGATGGAAGAATTGTGGTAAAATAAATGCGTAAATTCTGATGTAGGGAGAAGGTTTTGGCTGGGGATTTTGGAACTACTGAGAAGTATTTTCTCAAAAAAAAAAAAAAATTACAAGCAGAACATATTCTGCAGGCAAAATTCCCAACAGAATTTCACTTGGAAAATGACAAATATTTGTTTAATCACTGCAGTAAAACAAGGCTGTAATAAGTTTTAAGTGAATATAAAGAAAAATCTAATCATTTAAAAACATGCCTGTTGACAAGTTGGTAACACTTAACTCAAAAATTTGATTACTATGCAAAAACATATTTTTATATAGTAATGATGTAATGAGGGTAAGAGTAAATACTCAGTAGGATGAATAATTTTACTTTAGAGTGCATAAAAAGAGTAATGTTTAGGTGGGCATGAGTAGTTACGGTTTTGTGGCGCTCAGCAACAATCAGTTCATCAGTTAAAAGATTTTTCTTATTTGAATTATATAAATGTCATATTTTATATATCATCAATATAGTATCTTCCAGACCCTTCTCTAGTAACTCATCTGTATCTACAGTGGGGTCCAAAAGTCTGAAAACACTTTCCCAGAGGTCTCAGATTTTTGGACCCATTGTACTTCATAGTCCTGGCATCTGAGTCATTCGGGAGCAACTTATTAACAGTCATCAACTATCAGGTCATTCATTAATCATAACAAATTAATGTTAAACTACACAGTTTTTTCCTTGTGTACAATGTAAATTTCATATATTGCCATACAGTTACCATATCCCATATTGTCACAATAAAATGTTTGCAATGTTATTGCTGCTATTTTGTGACCGTTGTGGCCGTTGTGATGATTTTTGGAATAGAGATGAAGTAGAATTAGTCTGGATAAGTTTAGGTTTTTAGGGAATAAATTTAGTCAAGGTTGTGTGTGTGTGTGTGTGTGTGTGTTACTATTTTCCCTCATGTGTGACTTTAATTCTTGTGGGAGGGAAACCTCTATTAAATGTCAACCAGAAAGAGCTGGTGGTGGAGTCACATCTCCAAGGGTCTCACCTAGTAAGACATTTTAAATGATAAGGCTTTCAAGCTGAAGCTTACTGATGCATCTGTACTTTGTCTTCCTTCATCATCATTCTTTTGCGCGCATACAAATACACAGGATTGCGTCCATCACAGCTAATGTACACCATGTTTTATTTTTTCAGTGTGGATTGCAGTTTCTTTTAATGTCATTTCTGCTGTATTGCACATTATAACTTGGTGAGTGACAGAAGAGGAAGGAAAGGGGAGGAGATGAGGTGGAGGGCAAGAAGAACAATAACCATGTAGATAGAGCCCATTTTTGCCCTCTACTTTCTGACATTTACTACAATCACGGATTAGTGTTGCTAATGCACAAGTGCAGTGCCTGTTCCAAATACGCCTGTTATCTTGTTAATAGTTCACTATTTTATTCAATCATCTAATCACCATCATCTAATTTTCACGTTACTTCTGTGTTATGATATTATTATTAATGATAACGATCCTACTGGTCAGTGTTCCTGTTATTTTTGAAGTTTGTCAAAATATTAGGAACACCTCTGTGCTGTCTCTGTGTCTGGTCTTAAACAAAGTGCTCCAGAATGCTTTTGTTTACTCTGTGAAGAATGTGGGAAACCAATGCTTCGCACCACGTCAGCCATTTTTGTGACACGCCATTGTTGTTATTGATGGCGCTGGTTATATGGATGCATCACTCTCAGTGACTGTTATTTAATGTTTCTCTTTTTATGTTTCTCGAAAACCACTCATCGAAAAGCATTCACAGTCGAGACTGCACTTAATTGGATCCTCAACAGTACACGTGAAATTGGAAGTTGATCAGCTGAGCGGTTCTCGAGCAAATTGAAGGACAGACAAAAAGAAAGAGGCAAAAATTCCTCCATTTATTGTGAGGCTCTCGCTCTCTCTCCATGTCCTCCTTTTTTCTCTTGCACATTTCACTTCTTCCAGTCTGTAACACAAAGAAACCAAAAAATGGGAAACTGCATTATGCAATCAAATACAAACATCCTGCATCAAGTACTATCTTTCTTTTTAACGATGAGTTTTTTTTAATTGTGGTTGACACTATATTAAAGTGGCATCAATTCAACTGTCAGGCATGATGGAACCAGGATATTACTACTTATAAATAGTACAGAAACATTATTAGTCGTGGGTCACAAAAGTGGTGTTATGACTATCGTTACAAAATTTAAGTAGAAATGATGCTGAAGATGAAGTTTCACTTATCAGTGCCATTGGTTTGACTTTGGTGTTGAACTTCTTACTCCCTGCAGCACTGGTGGGGAGAGCCTGTGATTCTTGCTCAAAGTCATTGTAGTGAATTTGGGAGGTGGTGAAGGGTTTAGGGAGGCAGAGCAGGGCCAACGATGGAGATAGCTGTGATTGCCTAGATCTGTCGCCTTCTGCTTTGGTTCACCGCCAGCTTTGTGGTTTGACTTCCAGTCGACTTCAGCTCCAGATGTTCCCAGCTACATGCCTGGTGTGTTTGTGTGTGCATGTGTGTAACTGGATTTTGGCTATGGATGTGACCATATGCATACGTGTAGGGGAATGCTCTATGTGTGAATGTGTTTTCATCTAGTTGCTGTCTCATTTTCAGCCCACATTTGTGTCTTCTGCGTGGTCAGACACAGTGAAGATCATTCAGATAGGACAAAGGCGGTTTGTTACACAGAATGTTTCAAAATATTAATGACAAATGGGAGATCAGTTTCTCATAATAAAAAATATGGAAAGGGTCACTACTTTGCATTGGTATTCAAGGACTGTGCAAGGAGAAATTCATCAAAACAGATACGGAGATACCATCAGTGGTAGTTCCAAAAGACTAATATGTAGCTCTCTATTTTTTTTTCAAAAATCAAACTCATCCTTTTACCATCACTATAATCATAGCATTATTCATCCTCTGTTCACATGTAACCTACAGCTTGGTGCCACAGCTCCTCTTTGGAGATTATGAAAAAGTGGAAACATAGAAAGTCACAAAGTAGAACAGAAAGATACAAAACAGGCTGAGGGAATAATGGCACAATAAAAAGTTTAATTATAAAACAAATTAACTCCTTGGTTTATCAACCGTCACAAGTTGATAGGTATTAGCTTATCTGCTCCTCTTCTACTGTCTTAGCAAAACCATAGTGATTATGACTATAACTAGTTCATAAACTTTAATGGGTAATTTGGAAAGTTTTTTTTTTCTTTTTTTTTCTAAAAGCATGGTCCTCTCTGTTGCTGAAACAAATAAAGCTTCAAGCCTTTGCTGGGCATATTATGGTATATCATTGGTTGAGGATAATACTGCACATCCTATAGTAACTCCAGCTCATTGTCAAGCCCTATTATTGGCAAAATACAGTAGAATGATGACTGTGTTGTGCAAAAGACTTAATTGCCTTTAGCTTCTTATTCAACAATTCAACTAATTCAACTAACAACTAATTTCGCTCTCGCTCTTTTTTTTTCTGAAACTCTCCATTGGACCTCCAAAGGTAAGGAACGTTTTTGTTCAAGCTTGTTTACAAAGCAGCTTTATACCAAGCCAGGATGTAATACACTACTTCTTTCTTCAAACACAGCATCTTGAGACTAAACAGCCAAATTATATAATGTGATACTACTGATAATCAAATTGAGAAAATTACCAATCACTTGCCAACCATATTACACAATGATAGCTGAAAGTCTTTTGTGATTTGACCCACATACTTTTTACATAAAAACAAAACAAAAAACAAAGCAAAGCAAAGGCTTGAAGAAGTCTGTATTCAAGTCCATATTCACAATCCTCAAAGGCGTACATGTTCATATGAAAACTTGACTGCTGAGATTTCAAACTTAGTGAGAGTTGATTGCAACACCTGCCAGAAATAGAAAATAATTTCCCAATTACAGCTTAGTCTATACTGCTCTGTTAAATACCAAGTACTGTTAAAATAAGTGGCATGAGTAATTACAGTCCATGTGGACCAACTGCACTTTACAGGACTGTCATGCTTGAGGATGGTCGTTTGACTCGAGAGGGACAAAAAAAAAAAAAAGGTTCTGGAAGTTGTGTAAACAGTGCATGGATTCTACTTTGTTCAGGCTTATTCAGGCTGTCCCTGCCGGAGCTAACACTAGCTAGCAGCTGTCTGTAGATATCATGCTGATGTTTTGTCAACACAAACAGTGCAGATGAATTAGTGAGCAGACTGTGCTCAAAGTGAAAATTAAAGTTGATGTTCTGTTCTTTTTTTATGCATTCATGGTGGCTTTGTAAGTAGTTAGGGTTTGGCCTTAAAAATACTGGTGTGCCATGTTTCAGTCATTTTGCATTTGCCAAGTAAGAGAAATCCTTGCTCCACAGGTTTATAAATGGGAACTGTGTTTACAATGTATCCTAGAAACTTTTATTTTCAAGAAAATAACGCTGTTGCTCACTTCTTGAATCTACAAGAAATTTTAGCCCCCAGGATAAATTCTGAGAAGTGAAATTGGTATTTATTTGATGTAACTGAGTCATCGAGATCAATCAAATCAACATGACATGAATTGATTCTGGTCTTTGTGAATCACAGTCAAATTAAAGTGGGAGATCAGTACCAATAACCAGGAGCAGGAGCGAAGCCTGCCAGCTAGATCAGACAGTCAACTGGCACACATTCTCGCTGCAACATGTGCAGTATCCACCACACTATTTTCATCATTGCAGTGTACTTAAGTCATCAGTGTTCAGCTCTCTCTTTCTGAATGCCTGCTGCTACACCACTCAAGTACAAGCTATGTTGTTTATGCTGCTGCTGCTGCTGGTGTTCTATAGCATTTCAGAACACCACCTCCACCCAAGCAATCCACCATTACTCTGTGAGTCTATGTTCCCCTAGAGGGGAAGTTATTATCCTTCCTCCCCCTGCTGTGCTGAGCTTGGTGCTTGCTTGTAGAGAACAACAAGATCAGAGCCAGACAACAACGCTGTACATTTTCTGCATTCACATAATCATCCATGTTATGTGGGTTGGCTGACTGAAGTGTACTTGTGCAAAGCACTGAACCCCAAACTGCTTGCTTAATGAGCAGGCCAGTGCCTTGCATGGCAGGTACGCTGTGTGTGTGTCTGTGTTGGTGAATGTGAGGCATTATGAAGCATTTTGTTCTGCTCCCATTTTAAAAGCACTAGATAAGTGTTGTCCATTTACTGTGTAATGCCACTTACTAATGATTTTAGGTCCAGTACATGTAATAGTTATTTGCAGTCTAGATTACTCTTTTCCTGCCCAGGAAAAGATGCTGATGCTCTTCGTCTGAGGTGCACTTCCATTCATGGCTCAGTTGAGTTGCACAGCTGGTGCTTAGGCTCTTGCTCTTACATACAAACCTTCCTATCAGTAAATGTTCTGCCACTACACCACAGTACTAATGTAGAGTGAATAGAGGGCCTCTGAGAGGGGTGTTAGGGGCGTAAGGGCTGATCGATTTGCTTTATGGGAGGCTTCATGGATGAGATCCTCCTATTCCAAGGAAGTGAAGAAAAAACGTACTGTAACAAGCTGGAAATGTTTGCGCATTACACTGTATGTTTAAAATTCAACAGGTTTTGACAGCTGTTTCTTATTATGTTAAGGTTTCACCCTTTTTTTTTGTTCTTCCTGATAAATAGTTCTGAGACGGAGAAACTCAGGGACAAACTGCTGCCTGTAAATGAATACAATTTACATAAAATATAAAAACTGAATAATGAAAGGAATAATGCATCTATCTATCTAGATGTGGCTTGCATTTGTGTATGTCCACACTGCCAGGGTGTCTGCTGCAGCACTGCTACTACCAGCTCTGTCTCTCTACATTGAGTTTCCCTTGGCTAATGGCTATTAATAATGAAATGTTTGATTTCATTTCATTATAAATTAAATTTATATTTAGTTTAGAAATGATTTAAGATGGAGGGAGAGGAAAGGGGGCAACCAGGCCTCAGTAACAGAAAAGGTGAAGAAAAAAACATCTGCATCTGAAGAAACTTGCTCCACTGCCTTTTCCTTTTTTGTCTTTATAATACAGATTCTGTGGGTCATAGAGCTCTTTGTGATTTTCTGTCTACACTGTGAGTTTGGTGTCAGCCATCACTGATGAGAGGTCCAACAAGTGAAGAGTTGCAACTAACAAGCAGTCGTCATTTTTGTTTACCCTTCTTCAGCGCAAGACAGAGAGAGAGAGAGAGAGAGAGAGAGAGACAGACAGACAGACAGAGAGAAAGAGAGAGAGAGAGAGAGAGAGAGAGAGGGGGGAAGATTTTATAATACAATACAATGCTATGACTATATAGTACTGTCTCCACATTCAGTAGCTATATTCATTATATTCACATTTTTTTCCATGTCTGTGGCACATTCAGATATCACCTAGACACTGAAGCTAAAGTGAAACTCGCCACAGCTATGTGGCTGCTCCAACCACTTAACATGGGCACCAAAATAAAAACCAAAATGTTCTGCGACCACCACAAACAGACAACGCAATGTTTTCCAGGTTGTTGCAGATAAATAGAAAGACAAATAGAGATGATGGTGATGATAGGAGATGGACCCCAGAGGGAATAGTTGGGTTTGAATAGGCAGAAGTATTTGTCTTAAACAATATTCCCTTTACAGGTTTACACAAGCCTTGCTTGCAGTAATGTGTTTTTGACTCCCATTGACTCTGAATTGCATTTCATTGAGCACTCTGCAATCCACTTCCCTCTCTCTCTCTTTTTATTGCATCTAATCAGGCATGGGGAAACAGCCCAGCTGCTGCTGTGATGCCACTCTCGGCCAATGCGCCCTGACAGATTCCAATTAAGTTGGAAAATGTAACGTATGAATATTAGAAAGTACTTTGACACAAACATCATCCCCTTCTTTTGTTGCATTATGCAGCTTGTAGTCGGGGTCTCCGCTGGTCCGCCATTTCCATAAAGTTTATTTCTGCACTACCCGCCACTCTTGTGACTAGACAGAGATAGCTCTCTGGTGCTCCCTCTCTCCCCTAAGGCTGTTTGTTAACAGTTGTAAATATGCCCACCATGCACGCATAAACTCTCATTTAAGACCCAAGATGTAGTTTTGTCAATCAGTGCATCTCTATTTGGCTTCCCATGCTTATTCCAGTAAACATTTGTGGGTAGAAGAAAGAAATGAATGGAGGCTCAACACAGGAGAATGTATAAATAAATGCAAACCTATATGAGATCTTATTTCGATGTGCAAAGAATTATATCAGTGTTAGCTGAATGGCTAGAAATTGTCATTCTGTCGGACAACAAATTCTAAATAGCAATGCCTATATTCTCACAATTCAGCATGATTTTTATTTTTCCCTGTGTGTATGTGTGTGTCTGTTTCTCTGAGACTGAACTGGCAACCCCAATACTGCCAGCTCTGTGGCACTAACATCAACGCACATCTCAGTAGGGCAGCTTCATTCTGACAGACTTCCGTTGCCCCTGTGCTGAATGAGAGCATTCCTCTCAGCTGCCAGTTCCTGCAAGTATGTGTGTATGTTTGTTTCACATTGTTAGAGCCATGAGGCTGAGCCAGGACCCTGTCGTTGGGCTATAGACCATGTGTGACCTCATCTCAACCTGGCAACCCACTTAGCCTCAGATGGTGATAAGAGGGATTGCCAATCTTACTGTCTGTGTGCCTACTGTGTGCATTTGTCCTCTTAACTCAGTCTGCTGCATCTTAACTCCTTTGTAAACACGATAATATGGGCTATATCGTGGACAGCAATGGAAGAAGTAGTGAATTGAAAAGTTATGAAGAGAGCAGATGGTTACCATGAAAACATTTTTAATAACTGCCCTAAATTTCTAGTCTCTGGCATATCAGGACGAACACAGAATAAACAAATATGTCACCGAAATATAAGGAACGAAAGCATCAGGCATCTTGACAGCTTGGCAGTGGTGCACTTGAACATTTCATGGGTGTGAGGGTGGGAGTGGGTGGGAGTGGGTGTAGACAGTGCTGCCACTAGCTGATTTGATGCTATGCTGGTCAGTCTCACAAACAATGCTGCAACATTTATGGTGTTCTCCAAAGTCTTCATGTCTGTATTTGATGTTGTGCCTTTTACTGACTTTTGCTAACAGAGGTTTGTCATGGATCTTTGGAATGAGACACCAAGACATCTATCTCTCCATCAGATCAGTTTAACTGTGGTAGATGGAAGCTGGGCCCAGGTGTTGTTAATCACAAAGATATCTGGCATTTCTTTTTGTCACTACTTGCTGCAGAAGTCAAACAGTGATGATGTTCTCCTTGTCCAAATTAAGGTACATATATGACAATGCATGCTAATTTTGCTGCTGGTGGGCGTCAATCCATTAGGACGTTACTGTCATATCAGTCATCAAAATCTGACTGCTTCTGTGTAGAAAATTGGCTCAGGACTCTTGTTAACTCAGGACAACCTGATCATAGTTTGTCAAATGGGCTTTACAAACAGTTGGATAAGCTGGGGTCAAAGGATGGCTGATGTCACAGCAAAACACATTGTGAACATTGTAAACTTTTACCCTGCTTTGCTATGGAAAGCTTTCTTCATCACTTATTCAGAAATCCCCCTTTCTCTACAATAGTATACTGTGGCTGCAAGAGTCAACTGTGCCTCATAGAGGAGCAAGCAATCACTAAAGACAATGCAAATTTTAAATTTAAATCAGTTGAACTGCCACCAGTCTATTGTGAAATATCATTATGCTTCTAGCTGCACTAGTTGCATGTAATATGTATATGTACCATTTTATATGTACACGTTTATACATATTCTATAGGAATATGTATGGTAGACATGACACACAATACACTCTGGCTGTTTCTTTCGTTGCCACCCTTACCCTTTGCCCATACATACATAAAGCACACAGAAGTGGACAAAACAACAGAATATTTTTACCTGCTAATTAGAAGCTTTTTAGAATAGTAACTGCTCTGGGGTAGGAGGAATAGTCATCAGTTATGATGGCAGTGATGTCCAGTGCAGCCATCATGGCTTGTTAAGGATATTTGTGTAGAGCACTGTTAACAGGGAAACTTAAGAAGTTCTTAAGTTAACAGATAGGAAAGATCACTCACCAGTTTTGGCGGAACCGTTTTGAAGCTATATATAACTTTGTGTTCAGGCAGAATGTTTAATCTCAGCCCTGTACTCCTCCTCCTGCTCAGCTGGTTAACATTTTTGACTCATCTTGATGTGCTCTTTACCATTACCAGGATCTGTAGTGACTCCACAGGTGATGAAGAGGCAGATCATAAAGTCAGCCTGCAGAGAGACAGACAGAGTTAGCTCAGCCTTTTATTTATCACTACAATGTGCTGTCCCTGTGGACCGTTTCTTATCGACCATGACAGTGTATGCACAAAACCATCTTTCCTGTATCCCTATTGTCTCTTACTTTTGGTAGCAAAACAACATTACGGCCTCAAAATCAACACTTCTCTCACACAGTGTCAACAAAAACTGACCTTACTGAATTACAATGGATTGTACAGCTGTACTGATAAGCTGGCAATTCATTGTAGCCTAGATGTGCACACATACGCACAGACTCCTGTGCACTCACTTTTGCTCTGCGATGCATATTTTCTATTTTCTATTATGTATAACCTTCACAAACACAGACATATGCATATACTCTGCACACATGGGGACACATCCCACAGACTTGCACAAACAGCACAGTATGTTTGTTCACACACACACACACACACACACACACACACACACACACACACACACACACACACACACACACACACACACACACATTCACTCACTGACATACAATGCAGCTATACCAAATACCAAATGGGGTGGGTTATTATATATTTGCCTGTCCTGTCTATGGGACTCTTTCTTAAGGAAAAATCTCATTGTTGTGTTTGCCCGGGGGCTAAAAATTCTAATACTGGAGATGGGAATCAATACACGCAATGTGTGAAACTTTCAGTAAACAATATCTGTAAATAATTCTGCAAAAGCTGTTGCATTTTTCATAAATAACTATGTGCCAGTTTATTTGTGTACAGAATGTTACCATTCAATTACCTCTATTAATACTAATAATAATCATTAACTAAATTCTTAAAGACAATTACCACATGACAAAATGCTTTTGTAAGTAGAGCTCCTCACAATAATACTTGATTCTACTGTATGGATTTTGTCTTATGAGCAGGAGAATGCAATCACCATTTCCCTTCACAAATTTCAAGGTTGTTTGGTCTCATGAGAGGGAACAGGTGTCTGGGGGTGATGACATGTTTGCTGTTGCCTTGTATTTTTTTTATTGGGCTCACAGAATATGAAAGCACTTCTTCCCTTTTTTCCCTGAAGTTTTTATTTGATTTTTTATTTGAGTAGTGTAGCAGGACTTAGATTTGGAAGAAAAAATACAAAAATGAGTCAGATTTTAATGCCACAGCAAACTAGTGCATGTAGAGTATCTGGCTGAACTGCATCCTTTGGGCTTGACTCTTTCCCTGACCACCATCCCTAGCCTTTTTATTTTTTTTCTCACAGTGATAATGGCTGAAGTACAGATACCACGACTCCGCTAGGGTCAAGGATGACAGCTTGGTTGCTAGTTGGATAGGCTGACACAGTGCCTGAAGCCAGAGCCTTGGCTCAGTCCAGCCTGCACACCTCTACGCACGCATGTGGCGGCTGGTCTGACCGGACCAGAGAAAGCTGTGAGATAGAAGAAGTCTTGCAAAGGGCACATTGAAAAATAAGTTTATTATCTTCAAAAGCATTCCACAAAGATATGGTGAGGAGAGGAGAGCAGAGTGGGGAGAATTATATGTTGGCAACATATCCTCTCCTCCTGGCTAAAAGAACAGTAGATTGGAGTATGAATATGTGTGTGTGAGCACATATACAGGGTATGTGCGCTGCATCTGAGAGAAATCAAGCAACTTAAGATATATGGGTTTTTTTTTTGAGTATCTTAAAAGCACTACTCTAAAGTGAAATCACCACCATTCTGCAATACTTGTACAAATACCTCTTTTACAGCTACCTCCAGCTCTCCTTAAATCTCCTTGTCTGTGTTCTCCCTGTTGACATCCAGCAATATAAAGGCACATACAACCACACATTTCCCAAAGCAAGTGTTGAGTAAAGACCATTGAATGCCAGAACAATGGGGACAGTTTTGTCACCTCGAGGCCCAGAAATCGACTAGGGAAATGTTTCGTTTTGGTGCCAAAACCAGGCAGCGGAGGTGGGGGCTGGGGGGGATGAATGTGACTCTTATACAGAACATTGTTTGTGCCTCTATCTCCATTACCATAGGCAGTTCATTATGTTGTGGTGGCATCCTGCTGGTTTCAGCATTGCCTTGCCGTGATAGATTTATAATTCCTTAGCAACATCCAGCAGACGGATTACGGGTTTGGGGTGGACTCTGTCAACATTTCTCTCGGTTATTCTGTTTTTCTCTTTTTCTGTCACTCTTTGATTCTCACTCAGTTTCAGTTTCCTGCTCTTTATTGCTCTTTGTCTTTGTGCCTGCTGGTCAATATTTCTCTCTTTGTATCTCTGTGTTTCCATTGCTGTGTTTTGCTCTCTTTCTCCCTCACTCAACCCTATCAGGAGAGGGCCAGCAGAGTCCATCCCCAGAATGAGAGAACTGTACCTTGACACACAGGGGTTGATATTTTGGCCAGGAGTGCTCCAATAGTAATATGTGGTCTTTTCGCCAATGTTAGCCTCAACCAAAGGTGGACCTCAACAGCCCATTAATCTTTTGAACACACACACACACACACAACCATGTACTCTAAACACACTGACATCCGCTTGTGTGTGTCCTCAAATACACACATGAATGCGCAAAAAAACACACTCTCTCTCTCCGTCTGCTTTTCCTGCATCACTTGCTACAGCCAGTTGACCTTAGCACTGGGAAAACAGGTTCAGTAATGGGATCAGTGGCCACTGGCAGGCCCTTTCACCCACAATCTCATCACCCCTACTTACAGTAAGTGGTTGAGAGATGGACTGAGAAGAGGGGCACTGGTGGATGGGGAAATGCACTCATTTGAGGATCCTGGTGGGCTGGTTAAATGTTGGCATTTTGCTCCAGGTGGTCTATGAATCAGTGACAGAAAGCAGCTTTTGAAAACAAACAGAAAGGCACATGACAGAGGACACTGGTGTCACTGGTATGTTATGCGTCACTAAATTTTGCATGTCAAGTAACTGACACGTTGACAACTGCTGATACTGTTGATATAGTTGATATAGTTGACCACTGTTATATAGTCTTTCTATATTTATGCTTCAGTCCAGTCGATTGTCATTGTCATGCTTTTATCGTCACTGTTTGTGTCTGCCCTGTTAAATGGCTGCAGAAAGAAATGTGAAAGGGAAATGGTGAGAGGACCAAGATATTTAGGTGGGAGGAGGAGGACACGGTCGGTCTGTGAGAGCTCAGGGGCTATACACTCATCTCAAGAAGCACAGTACCTCAGTGTTTGAACACAGAGCAGACCAGTGCTCATTTTCATGTTGGCTTTAGATTTTGCTTAAAAATACATCAGTCAGACAGATGAAGGAGAAGGCCTTCAGAGGCACTAGGAAAGAGGAACCAAACCGGGATTCATTGACAGATGTGGCCTTTACTCCCAGCTGTTATACAAGTTCTCTACAGAGTCCAGTCATAATGGAAGCATGTTTTTTTCTTTTTTTTATATATTTTTAACACCAACGCTATGCAAGTCTCTCTGCACTCCTCAAACGGCCTTCTTCCTACCCCATGTTAGTTTCAATTGTACTAAAGTAAGCTTGTTTTAGAAAGAAGTTGAAAAAAAAATTCCCCGTGGTGGGTTGAAATCCCATTTGCGAAGTGAGCCGTGGTACATGGGATCAAGCATTGCTGCTAGACAAAGAAAACTGAAAGCGGGGCAGGAACAGTGAGGTTACAGACAAATCTAATTAGATGGAGATATGGGCAATGATAGAAGAAAGAGAGAGACAGAGTAAAAGAAACAGGGAGAGAGAACACCGGAGGGGGAGCTGACTCATTCATCACCACATTCGCTATTTTTTCTTTTAACTCCATGGGACATTTTTTGATTTCTGTAAACACATTCCAAGTTTGTTGAGTGAATATAGTCAAAAATAAATTAGGAAAAAATAAAGTTTTTTTCAAGGCAGAAGGTGGCTTAACAGGCGTTGCTCCCACCCTCCAAGCCTCTTTCTGCATGCAGCGTTGCTTCTTCTGGCTCCAGAAGGTTACTCTTCGTAGTTAAAAGAATGAAAGCAGGCTTTCAAGTGATTATGAGATAAAGCTCTCCCAAAGATGACGGTGAAGCTTTGATTTTAGACTAAAGTACAAGGACAAAATCCCTTTCATCTACTTTTTTCATTTGATTAAACTGAACTTGATGAGGCCGTCTGGTGTGCCGCTGTAACAGTCCGACGTAGGTCAATTTGGCCACAGAAGTTTAGGTTTACAGCAGATTGTTGTTTGAAAGGCAGCCATCAAAAAAACTCAGCTTCAGTTCCTACAACAATAAATCAAAAGTCAAGTGTACTTTCAGAGATCATCCTCTTAAACCAGTACTCTAGCCAAAATCTATTTTTGAGTAACAAACAAGCTTGAATGGTGACTTGGGAAGTTGGTTTGAATTCAGTGACTACAGCTGCCATTCTTCAAGAAGGAAAACTTTTAAGAGGCACCTTTCAAGCCTACAGGGGGTGAGTGTATGTTACTCAAAACATATTTGGGTGGAGTGTTCCTTCAAGGCTGCAAATGTTCTGTAACTTTTACTCACTTAGAACAGGCTGAGCCGGCAGAGAACATCAACATGCCAAAGAATAGATGTAATTAATTCAATGAGGCAGTCGCTGTGCACTTTCTGGAAGTCTGTTCAGTTTTGTTGGCCTGACATCTGCCTACAAGTGCCCTTTGCCTTTTATGTCATGAGTCAGATGATCAGCATTGAAAGTTAGCCCGAGGTAGCCACTAGTCAGTTTTTCAAAAATGGTACAGACGGGAAAATGTCATATTTAAGTACAGGATTGAAATGGGAAGAAGACGTTTGCATGAGTATATTTCTTTCTCAGCCTGAGTTACACAGACAGCTCAAACGAGACCTCCTGAGACTTTGTGGTCCAAGTTAGTACTCAGACTCAACTGTTTAAAAACTTACAAATAACAACACATCATGTACTGGACTACACAGACTCACAATGCAAGTGGGTGGGAGTCAGGTCTCTACCTATTGCTCACACTCTCTGCCGATTTTGGTTGTCAGCATATGACTACTTCTATTGAGAAGACAACCGTAGAGCGCTTGTTGCTGCAGGGCATTCTGGTGGTTGCAGCATCCCCATCCTGAGTTTCAGCTTGCAGTGCGGGCTCTCTGCACAGTGTGTAACGGAGCCTAAAAACGGAATACAAACAAATGTGAGCTAAGAACAGATGTGTGTTATGCATCGTCAGTGTTGTATTTATCAAGTTTTAAATTAGATTTTGTTACCCCAAAATGTAACCAAAATTGAAACAGCATGATCGATATTTTTATTTATTTATTTATTTTTTGTGTATGTGAAACTTGTTGATCCCTCTTCTTTCCTCTCAAGTCATTTCCTGTTTGCAGTCACTCATGACACCGAGAAATATTCCATACTCCTCAGGGGTTGAGAGTATGCTCACTCCACTCTGTCAAAAATTTGATTTTCCTTTACATTTTTATTTTCCATGTGACAGACGTATTCATAATTTTGGCGTTTGGGGCAGTTGGGGAGTGATTTTACAAGTAGCTGACAAGTTATGGGCTGTTTAAAGAACAATGAGCTGAATCATAAGAGGAAAATTGAGATGCATTATTTTCCATCTTCCATTATCATCCAAATGCACCTGCTCATTTCATCTCTCTTTGAAGTTTTAATACCAACTAATATCATACCTGCCCGATGCTTGTGACAACTCTGCAGATGTTTTCCACTGGATGTAAAGGCCATTCTATGTAAAATGGCTAAATCTGTAATAATGGGTGTGATTCTGCTTTGCAGGTAGCTAAAGCATCACTGTAAATGGGCATTAATGGGCAGGTGCACTGCTCACATAGCTCAGCATGTTGCAGAGTGGATTTGCCTAGTTTCTGTGGTTTTTCATTGAGTATCATCATCAATTAGCATATGGTTGTCAGAGAAAGCTGCCATCTTGCAGGCTTTAATGTGCACTCAAAGCTAGCTTGAGAAGGCAGGGAAGCCTTTTTGTTTGTGCTGAAAACAGAAGGAAATGCCAGGCATCACCTAGTAAACAAGGTTTTGATATGAATGTTAGCTTGCAAAACATTGCTCCTGAGCCGTCTCAGCTGAGTCTTTGGCAATCTGTAAATAAGGAGACCAAAGGGGAGAAATGTCTAATCGTCCTTGAAAAGGATGTGCCACAGTTTTTTAATATCTTCTGCCCCGATGCCCAGAGGTATTGCAGCAGGGTGGGAGGAGCGGGGAGGTGTGTGTGGCAGGGGTGCTGTCGGTGGCGGGTGATGGGGCATTACTTTCGCGCCATTGACTTCATTACAGTCCCTCTCACATATCCATCCCTCACCCTCTCTAAATGCCCTTGCCAGCCTCTAATTCACTTAATTCCTTGATTATCAATTCTGACAGCATTCGGGCAGAAAGGTCAATAGTTTTTGTGGCGTGTACCTGAACTTTACAACACTGACTCAGAAATGAAGGAGCTGGCTTCATCAAAGCAGTGCCGAAGGGATGGAAACATGATGTATTGCAATCATACACTACCAGTTGGTTTCATTAAATTTTCATCATTCACACGCATTTTGCTAGAGAACACACAAAAAGGTATGCATCAGCACACACAAGGACAGGAAAGAAAGAGCATGAACACACCACGAACGCAATCCTCCACTTGCTACAAACACCCATTTCTCCCTCTCTTTTCCCTTTGCCCATCTCTTTGATGAGATCGAGGTTGCCATGCCGTGACTGTACGCAGCAGACGCACGAACAAGTGTTTCCCCCTGAGGAGATGCGATCTAAATGGGAAAGCAACATGACAGCTTTGCTCTGAACGGCCACATAATCAAACACCACACCCACTGTTAACACACCACCACTTCAGTTTGGGAGGCTTTCCACTCTCCGCTTCATGCATGTAAAATATACAGTACAATCTCTTGTCATCTTCAGCTCTGAAAAGTCTGCATCTGTAGAAGAATGTCCTTTTGTCCTCTGCTAGATTATTTTTGTTCCACTTCTTCTTCAGGCAGGCACCACATGTATACATTTATAGAGTAGTATATATACTTGCCTGATTTTCCAAGTGTTGCTGTGCATTTCCCCTTACCTATTTTCTCTGTATTTATTGCAGTCTAGTTTTTGTTCCATTTAAAAAGAAAAAAACTATTGATTTTAAGCTTTCCGGGGTTTTTGAGGTTCTCGAGTATGGCATACCCCAGCGTCATTTAAAGTCTAGCATTTCACATAATTTGGTGAACATCCGTGAGCCTTGTACTCTTTTGACTGCTCTGATACTCTGTCCACAGCAGCTTTATTGAAGCACAGCGTCACAGTCTGCTGGGCTTTTTTCCCACTCCTCCTGGGGCTGGTCTCGTAGCGATGTGGGCACCTCTTTCTGCCACATGTCTGAGCACATCTTTATGTGGGCAGATCAGATGTAGTTGAGATGTTTTGGACTTTTCACTTTCAAGGTCCAAAAACACAGGTGCTAGATGACATAAAAGACTTCCTATTTTCTGCATTAAGTACTGTATGAAAGCAGTTACATGTGCTTGTACACTTGTGTATAAAATCAGTACTTGCATCTCTAAGACGTGGCCTTATTGCAATAAAAGATCCTGATTGGATTTTCTGTTTTGTAAATGAAAATTCCTTTTCTTCAGTGAAAGATTTGCTGTCTCTGTGGCTATATATCAGTGAGCACATCCATTAGTTTATAGATAAGTAGAATATGCAATTAAAATGTTTAGTAAAGTGGGCTGAATGGTCACGGAGGCGTAATCTATGCCAATTTGGCATGCCACAGCACTTAGATCAAACTGATTTCTTAGCTGCTGAAGTGTCTCTGCTGTGTCATCCGAGAGATGTGATCTACCATAAATCTGCAACCTTCTGTCTGGAACACAAGAACTAAACTCCGTCGATGTTCAGAAAAGCTGTCACTTCGGGTGAATGCATACAGTACTTGAGCATCTTGTTTAGTTTTGGGTACATAATGTGTGTGGGGGTGTGTGAGTGAGTGAGGCAGACACAAAACAGACAAATGTGCGTATGTGTGTGAGCGAGAGAGTCAGAGACTGTGACAAGTGGATGGTGTGTTTTTTTTCATGAGACAAGAGTGTGTGTGTTTGCTTGTGCAAGTGTGTGCATGTATACATTAACGCGGAGTAATGGCTGACAGTCTTACCTGACAGTCAGAGCTGATAATCCCATGTCACCACACACACACACACACACGCACACACACACACACAATCTTGTGCAACAATGTTAGAGTGGGATCTGTTACACTACATGCAAAGCACTACCCAGCCTCTGACAGCTTGCCTGGGCTGACTTGGCTGATTCGTCTGAGTAGTTTGGCTTCATTTCTCCCTCTTGTTTCTTCTCTCGCCTTTTTCTTCATCAATCTCATTTAATTAGTCGTTTCAACCTGAGGAGAATTCAGCCCACCTGGTCCCTTTTTCCATGATGGTAATAATCTAGTCCTAACAATAGCTGAAATGAGCTGTGGTTTATTAGTTTGGGTTTATATCAAGTCTTATAGAAGACTTGTAAAAAGTATTTCTCTGGTGTTACTTGTCACTCCCTGGCATATGGATAATATGTTGGGCTGTTTGTCATACCCACAAAATGGCTCTGTCTGTATTTGGGCACAGTGGTGTTTTGAGCTAAGTGTTCCTTGAAATCATTTAAGTTTTGGCCTGATGATAGTGCTAGATTAAAAGTCAGCGGATCACTAAAGTTTTGGATTTGGATTTATTTTCTGTAGACCCTGAATGTTACCCTACTACCCTTAGGGTCTGCTGCTAGCATTAAAAAAGGCAGTCCATATTAATGTCACCCTTTGGTTCTTCTTAAATAATGGGAATACTCGTAATAATGGGAAATTTTCCACACTCTCTTACAATGCAGAGACATAACAGTCGCAAAGAAATACAGTTTATGGTGGTTCAAACTAAAATTGTGTTTTATGCCATTGGCTATTGTCTTTCAAAGTTGCGTGCAACACATTACATAGAACACAGCTGACATGCTGTACTGAAGCACAAGCATGTGTTCTTGCTGTTTGGAGAAAAGGCTGTGTGCTTGAATCAGACTAAATGCACACATCCTCCTCTCCCTGCCCAGGTGCTATGTGCCAGGCACTTCATTAGCCCAGCTCTGCAGATGGACGCTGATGGAAACAGGCTTTTTGAGCTTCATTCTTTGTGACTTGTTGTTCATTAAAATCAAATTATGTGTCAGGAAGCATAACTTGTACGTGCCGTAGTGCAGTTATTGCTCAACAAGCTCTTTGTCTTGCATCAGTGCGTGTCTGTGTTTGTCTTACACAGTCTGCCAGACCAATTCTGCTCATTGTGCTCATTCTGTGCACCTGACGGCTACATTTGTGACAAAGTTTGAACAAAGACACTGATTTTTACACTCTGCATAACAATTTTTTCTTTGACTGGTGTTCAGGTTCAACCCTTTCCCTTACATGTTTTCAATTTATGGCAATAATATAGTCTATTATTTTAATTATCTATTATTTTAATGTGGGGCATAAAAAATTTATCTTTGGTTGCGGTGGCAATATTGCTGTTGATTAATCCTGGAAAGCCACTCTTCAGCATAGATTTGACTGGCCTCCACTGTAGGATGTAGGGGAGATGAGAAATGTACTTTCTGATTGAAGAGTCCCATTCAGTCTCCCCTTGAGCTCTGTATTACATCAGTCACCCTAGACTGAAATACTGTTTGTGTCCCACTCTGTCTTTCTGGCTCCCTATCTGTCTTTTTGTCTCTTTCAGCACGTCTGTCTTTTCTTCATTGAACAGTCACACTTTTAGCATTTCGGTGATACTTTAGCACAGACTGACTTATTTAATGTATGCAACCACAAATTATAGACAACCAAAAATTTGGAGGGATTGTGCCTTTAGAATAGCAGAACCAGTGATCAGAAAGGTGGCCAAGACATGACAGAAACATAGAAAACAGAGAAAAAAAATAACAATTAAGATAAGGTATATGTGCATACATACAATACCTCAGGGTTAATGAATGATTTTCTGTTTCTTTGTTTTCTGCGCTGACAGCCAGACTGTAGTTAATAATCAGATTTATTTACAGCAAGGGGGTCATTGGTCATAAACCTTTGGAGGTAGTGTGCATGTATGTGTGTGTTTTAGGACAGGATGCAATGAGCTGGCATACAGTCAAGAGACAAGTTGCCAAATTGCTTTGGCCTAAACACCTGCTACTGCAGTCATTCACACTCACAAACAGTTTTTCTAATCAATCGCTTAGTTTAAGGTATTATAACATCAGCTGTTAGCAGGACGACTGCAGCTGTAGTAAGAACAGTACATAAATGTAATTGCCTTTGATTCCAGCTACACCTCTGACATTATTGAATTAGCCAACACTGGCTAGTTAGAATCAATACCAATGTTATCACAGGGCCCCAGGTGAGCAAGACATAAAGAGAAAATCAGGTGTGACAACATCTCCTCAATCATCAATAGAGTTGCCTCCTCTTCATTTCTTGCCATTGACTACATATTGAATGCTGATGAGGAAGAGAATTGATCTCCTCTCTCATTCATTCTCACTGAGAGTTGACTTTACATGGGCAGTGAGCAAAAGGCAATCAGAGGAAATGGGTGATAGACAGAGCATGGGAAACAAATAGGGGGAGAAGTGCAAGGGAGTTAAATGATCCATAGGGGAGTGGAGTTGTGGAGTAGAGTTGTCCCTAATTGGAGGCATCTGGGGGCTTTGAAGTAATCAAGGAGAAAGAAAACTGACTCCAGCTCTGATAAAACCACTAGCAGTTTCTGAAACCAGTCTGGGGTCAGCGCAGCATTACGCTATGCAACGGATGCAGATGCTGGAAAAGTGAACTGGTTCACTTAATGTCTACACACTACCTGCTGCACGGTGCTAAAGAAATAGCACAGTTTAACAGATTGTGTCACTTCGGCGGGGTTCTACAACAAGGCCAGATCAGCTGCTTGTATTTTATGATTATTACACACAGCTGTGGCTATTTATTGGACCTGTATTATAAACTATAAAAACAATTGCAGTGATCAGAAATCACAAAAAGTCTACAATGAAACTAAATGATGTCCCCAAAGTATATATATAAAAAAGAATAAAAATAAAACTGAGCACATGAACATGCACATCTGGCCCCAAGCTGTTTGTTGGCAGACTCCACCCTAAATAATGAATATTCTGCTACCTTGAGGGGCTATCAGGAAAATCTAAATTGCATATTGAGCACTATTAAGTAAAGTATGGATTTTTAAATAATGAGGGTGAGGCCATGCATTTTTTCCAGTGAAGTATATCATTCATATTAGCAGTTTTTCCTTGCATATGTTCCACAACTTGGAATACAATGGTGCTTTGGGTGAGTAGTGGGATTCATTCTTGAAATAATAATCTGCATTCTTTGACATCCTAATACAGCTGTATTTTATCGCTGTTTCTGTTAGTTTTATTGAAGAAGTTCATATACCTTTGATATATCTAGTTGTTTTTATTTTCAACACCTACAGTAGTTTATTTATTACAGTACTGCTTTCTATGAAATACATTATTTTTCAGAGTGAAAATGGATGAGACTTCCCCTTCTTGCTTCTCACCTCTTACATTAATAGACGGTGGTTGATTAAAGGGGATTTTGTGTCATTTAGAAAACTTTCATATGGTGATCAAGGTCTGTGTGGCACAAACTGTTCTGGCAAGTGGCACTACTGGTGATAACTCCTCCTTGCACCCACTGGGAATATACTTTGAATCATATCGTCAAGTGAGAGGCAAAACAATCTGTGAAATCCGTAGCCGAGTGTGATGAATGACGCAAAAGCATTTCAGAATCAATCAGGATTTCAAAGTTGTTCTATTGGACAAGCTTTATTTAGAGTCCATTTCAGCTAGATGACATTTTTATTTTCTCTGCTTTCCTTGCACCTTGATATTCATATCATGTCCTCAGAAAAGCCCTAACAGGGAATCATTGGGTCTTGTCAGCCAGCAGGAAAGTTAGACCATCAAAGATAATTGCATGCTAATGTTCAATAAGCCTTGTAAGTCGCTGCAGATAAGTGTGGCTGCCAAACAGCCTTGCCAGGGGAAAGCACATCTAATCCCTTGGCTGTGGCCGGGGAAAATTAATACTATGCTCCTCTGGCCAGCCACTTCCAGTGTGGTGGTAGAAACAATTACACAACGGGCCACCAGAGCACAATTAATGAATAACTGAGGAGCTTACCCAGATGTACACATTGTAACAAAGATGCATCTACCCGCTCACTGTACAAACAACTCAACGTTGTATGGGAAGGAGTAGAAGTGGGCTGTTTGTTCTAGTTCACTGGACGATGAAGTTTATGTAGAAGAACCTTGTTGTTTCAGGAGTCCAAAAATTCATCATGCTCACCCCTCCACTCTGCTGTGTCCTCTGATTACATGCCAGTATCTATGTAACAGCTAATTAAGATAGGCTACAAAATAGACCATGCATTAAACACATCATATGTTAAAAACTAGCTAAATGGGCTTCTTTGCTCTTTTTGAAAGCTTCTTTAATTGTGAAAATGCTAATTATATGCTTCATTTAATAACAGGATTATAGGCATTTGTTCTAGTATCATAATCATATTATAAACTGTTAATTGGCAAGTTTTGATAAGGATAAGTTGGTGCATCTTTTGCCAGAGTTCGTTCACAGTTGGACATCTTTAGCAAGCTGGGTAATATGTAGGCTGGGAGAAGTAATTTGTGACCTTATCAGCTTTGAAGACTGAACAATAACACCTTTCAAAACAGGTTTGTCACAGAGTGCCTTCAAGAAAACAGTACATGTAGTGATATCCACAGGATATTATAAAGCAAGAGGTAATAATGGTGGGAAATTGAAAGTATACAGAAAGACAAGTAGGCTGAGACTTTCTTGTTGTCAACGCAGGAAATACAATGGGAATTAAAAAGAAACACAGCTCTGAAGAATTTGTTTGCATAGGAAGCTTTTCAGCCACTTTTTTTTTCAGTGGTCTGTCTCACACACCGACCCTGTCTATGAAAATTATGTTTCTATTAAATTATACTGCAGCAGCAAATGTGGAATCGCTGACTGTTCAGAGGCAACATTTTGTTTGTTTTGAATGAATAAACTGCTACATTTATCAATGGCAGCGGAAGTGGCAGATGGTTGGTGTGTATGACGGGTGTCCAGTCTGTTATTACGTTTAGGCAACAAAAGCATTTTGGTTAAGGTCATAGATTGTGGTTTTGTTTAAATGTATATAAACATGGCGTGTCTGAAGCCACAAAAGTGTTAACCTTAACCAAGGGCTGTGAGTGCCTAAACATAACTGTATAAGACATATGTCACCGTATAACATAACCACATAAGTTTAATAATGCTGTAGTCACTACAAATAGATATTGTACGGGGGGATTGTAACATTGTCTGTGAACATTTTACTGATATGTTCAATATTAACATATTTGTGACTTGCAAAATATGTAAATTAACAACACATCTTCATTGCATTAACAGAAATTCCGCTCACAATTACTTTTCCTATAAAATGTATATGAATTTGCAGTTTAGTTGCATATGAACATAATTCTAGGCGACAGGGTTGGAATGAACAGATACGCTTTGATTGTCAATCCAGTTGTCACCCAGAACCAAGTGAATATCTGTGTCTATTTTCTTCAGTTTTTTGTGGGTAACTACAGTGATTGTATATTGGGCTCTTACTTCTGACAAAAGAATCTGGTTTTAACATAGTCACTTCGTCAGAAATAATGGCAAAGACAAAAGGACAAATTTAAATGCATGTAGTAAACAGCGCATTATTGTGCAAAGAAATAATTCACTTCCTTCTGTTGGACCTCTCCTCTTATTCACTATTTACTCATTGTGAGAATGTGTGACTTTATTATTTAGAGTATATTACTTACAGACCACTGATCTCTTGATGTTATTTGACCTCTGATAGATGGTAATGAAAGTTAGTGATGTCTTACTTGCATCAAGTGAGCCAAAATCCAGTCACTGCCTCCAAAGAGAAACACCTGTGCTCGCTTTCCAGCTCCCTAGAAGTTTCTTTTTTCAGTTTCAATTTGTATGTAACATATGTAATATTTAATAGGGGATCTAAGACTAATGTAAGTTGTTGAGGGCAACATGACTTTCTAACTTTATGTTGCAATGTAAGCCATTCATCTTCTCCCTCTCTCTCTCTCTCTCTCTCTCTTCTCTTTTCTCCTCCTATCCTCTCCTAGTTATAATACATTTCCTACAAATACACAACTTTACAGACACATTCTGTTTATTACAACATACATGTATGTAAACACACAGTGATGGCACATTCCATTTTGCCTGACCACTGCAGCTCTGTGCCGCCTGGTAATTTATTGCTGAGTGTGATATTGTATTACAAGATGTATTTGCCCTCTCCTCTAATAAGAGCATAGATTACAAGCAACACTGAATTCACTATCTGCATCCCAGCTGATGGCTTGGTCTGCCTGTGTGTTAGCTTATATCTTTTTAAGCGTCAGCGCCTGGCTATTTACATTCATCCGCTAAGCCTTAAAACAAATTATAATCGATCTGGGGCGTGATGAAAAGGGTGGTTCTGCTGCAAATTAAAAGGAATGCAAGGTGACAAGGACAGCAGAATCACAAGCAACTTCATTCTGAGTGTGCACTGCCATAAAGAAGCGCAGTAACTGGCATGTATAATGCATAGGAGCAGTTTAACACATACCACAAAGTTTTGCAGCTTAAGTCTGACCAGGATCTTTGCTGCATGCCACACCGCTGTCTCTCTTCCTAAATTTTCTGTCACTCTACTGCCGTCAGTAGCTGGAAAAGATCTTCCAAAAAGTGAGGAAAACAACATTTTACCTTCCTGAACATGTAAGAGTTAATCTAACATTGTTGTTGAGGCATTACAAACAATAAATTCATTTTAATTAAAATTGTCAATCAAGCCGCATCTAAAGTTTGAGAGCTTTCATGTACTTGAAGGGCAGATCCTGTCTTTAACTTTATAACTCAAGGGAAAAGTCCTTTTCACTCTGCTGTTTGTTACCTGGGTGAAAATAAAAAAAAAAACATAAACATAATTGGAATTATTAAGAAGAATCACAGTTTTGTTTTGTTTTTGTTTTTTTTTTGTAGCATAATTGCAACCATAATTATACTTTGTTGAAATGACAGAAATTCAGTTATTAAGATAATTTGCTAAACTAATGTGTGTAATTGGCACGAATTTTCTCAATCTGCATGTAGTGCAAGAAACATCAGCTACTTGTTAATACCTTAATTTTGGTCGTCTCCCTTGGCTTTATGTGTAAGTATTTTCACTTACCGTAATTTTAGATAGAGTGGTTCTACTTTGGGAGATCATATGTAGTGGCTACACTCTACTGTACTGTTGAATGTTAGGGTCCTTGCGGATAGGTTCTGTACTAAGGATACAGATTATCTGAGGTATGCTATCATGCTAAACTGGTCAATGTGTATATTCCAAATCTACAAACAAAACAAAAAAGTAATTTAGAATCCCTTTGTAAACCCTACTGTAAATCTCATTATAGACTGTTTTGACAACAAAGATACCTTGAGGACAACCAGTGTGCAACAGTAATGCGCTCAGACAAAGAAATGCCTCCAGCAGTATCTTCTTGTCATCTCGATGTCTCACACATAAACATTCAGCCTGTCTGCTTGTCAGTGTGTTCCAGTGGTTTAATGGAATAAATTAACTCACCATGCTGACAGCTTCAGACATGTCTGTTGTATGTAACATGCAGTCTCCTGAATGACAAATCATGTCACTATCTGACAGGCTGAGAAAAGAGAGATACCGAGAGATGCTTGCTTGTGGAATTAGACATGCAACCTCGCTGCAAAATTATTCTACTGAATTTATGTTGTACCCAGTCACCAGCTTTATTATTATTATTATTATTATTATTATTATTATTATTATTATTATTATTATTATTATTATCATTATTTTCATTTCAAGAGAGAAACTCTTTGTTAATTCACTGCGGCAAGGTGCCCTCTGAAACTCTGGACATCAACTAAAGTGTGACAGAAAACCTTCAAATTAAAAACCTAATATAGATAATGCAGAGTTCAGATCAATCTGACAGAGGGTTAAAAAATAATGAAAGCCTTCATCTGAATACTTTCTTTTTTGTCAGGTGGGTGAAATTAAGCATTTAAACATGTGAGCATGCTATGACTTCCTTTGAAAGAGAATGTGACATCTCCTCTCAAGGCACCTCTCTTTGGTTACTTATTCCTTGTGATACACCTCTTCTTGAGACTGGGCTGAGTTGCTTTTGTTGGAGAAATGCTGAGGTAGTAATGTTTAAGCACCATTTATTTTATTTTATTTTCTGTCTTGACGCTGTGGAGACTGCAGGGCTCTCTCTCTTGCCTGGTGAGCTGTCTGCTCCCAAACATTTTCTTGCAAGGAAACTGACTGGGATAAACCATTAATAGCAAAAGCAAAAATCACCTCCCACACAGAAACACATATGCTTGCAGGCAGATATACAGTAAACACAGGAACACTCACATGCATCCAGCCCTACCTTCCACCTGTAGAAAGCACCAGGTCCACAAGCCTGCTGAGAAATCATTTCCCGGGCAAGAGAGCGAGGCAATTCCGTCGCAGCCAGGAGGAAAAAAGACTTTTTTAATGGGGAAAAATGGGAGGCAGGGGAAGAGTTAGCAGTAGCAGCCAGGATAATTGATGGCAACTGTTTGGGTACAAGATTAAGATTCATGGGTGGGACCACACATGGGGGCTGGAAAGCTGTATGCGCTGGAGGCATGAAGGATATGAGGCAACACTTTGACTAGCCTGCTGGCTTAATTGATAGAGTGTCGTCCCAGATGCAGTGTAAAAAAAAAAGAAAAACTATCAGAAAGGATTTCACTCGCTCCTAGAATGGTGGCTAGAATAGGTTCCAATACTTGGGCCTGAATTGAGAATGATAGACAGAGAGAGAAAGAGGGAAAGGGGAAAAAGAAAGTGGTGGAGGCCCAGAGGCAAGAGAACCAGGTTTGCATGTGGAAGGTCAGTGGTTCTTATTCCCAGACTGGCTGGCAAAAGGCTTGTAGGGAAAATGTGAGAGTTACACTCTCCCACTCCTCAACAACTACCTTTGAGGAGCCTTTCAGCGGTTTTCTTACCACACAACTGTCCCGGTGGAGATGTTCAGTGGCCTACAGTAGAGGATGTATCTCCCGCTGAAAGAATGCGACTCTGTGTATGTTGTAGGGAAAGTGCATGGAGCTGGTGTTGGTTTTTTCTGCATACGATAAAATATTTTTTACACAATGAATGCCTATCAAACCCCCTCCTTCAGTCACATCTTGATGCCTTATGAAGACAGATAAGTGCAAAAGGGGCCCGGTATACAATACCTAATACTTCCACCTTTCTTGTGGCAATTTGCAGGTTCACCCTTGGTGAATTTCTGACCCACTGAGCTGAGGGTGAAAGTAAACTGTAGTGGGAACGGTAGAGAATGGCTGACTTATAAAGGAAGCCATGCACAAAATCTGAAATGAAAAAAATCTAATTGAGAAGAGATGGAAAAATAGGGGTTGTAACTGGTAGGAGATGAAAGGAGACAAAGGTAGAGGCAGATGTTAAAGGTTATACTTGTAATATTTTAGCATCAATGAGCCTGTACCGTTTCAATTTCCATAAGGTTTCTGTAACAAAATGACACCATTTGTGAAAGTACTGGCCTCTGGGCTGAACATAATGTGCCGGCCATCAGATCTGGCCATATGTGGGATTGGTTTTATTGTTTTTTTTGTTTGTTTTTTTCCTGCACAATATAATGTTTCTTTATTAAATAAAGGAACAGAAATAGGAAGACAATGCTCGTCTTAATACTAAAAGTAATGATTCCCTTCAGTAGCGGCTAAGCTCATCTTTTCAGCAGTTAGTTTAGTTTGTGAGAAATTGTTGTCATTCTGAGAATTAATAACACTCCTGCAGCAGCACTGATGTGAGATTATCTGCATCATAGTTGTAATTATTATATTAATTATTGCAAGGTAACAATTAACTTGACAATGACATATATATGTATAAAAAAAAACTTCATCTACAACAGCAGTGCTGTGTAAAAAGCCATACTATCATCAGAGAGCACCATTTAATCTCTTTTGCAGTTGACATTTACCATTAATAGTTACTAAGTATGTTAAATTAATCTTAGCAAATGATTGTAACCTGAATTTATTACTGCTTCACAGAACAGATACACCCATCCAGATACATCTATACACTGTACTTCTTAAAGAAAGATTCTGGTCATAATGAAACAGGACTACTTGGCTGAAGTTGCAGATTTGGTCCTTAATTTGGTTAGAGTCTGAAAGAAATAATGGTCATGGTAAGAAGAAACTACTGTTGATCATTGACATAATTTCTGGTGTCAAAGCCAGATGTGTTGTATGACCAGCAATCCACCATTACCTCCTCCTTTAGAGGTTTTATGGTAGCCTAACTGCAAAATGGTCCTGCCACCGTTGTCTCTGAGAGAGAATAGTCACGATTAACACAATCACAAATGGTTAGTTGTCAGGAAAATATAAATGGAGATTGTGTTCAGGGTTTAAACAAATGACCAATGCTTTCAAATTTATAGGTATCACAGTCTTGTCTCTGTTTGTGCATTCAATTAAAAGTAATTTTCATTCCTTTATTATTCTTAGCCTTTTGTAGATGTAAGGCACACAGAGGTATTTAGTTCCCCCATCCCAATATATATGTGGGTGCCGGGGTGAATCTGAATAATAATAAGCCAATAAATAATTGAGCTCTAAATAGCAGCATTGTGTGTGTATATGTGTGTGTGTGTGTGTGTGTTTGTGTGTGTATTTAACTGATCACCGCCTGAGGTCCTCTCAAGTTCGTCAACATGTTCTTAGAAGCAGAACAGCTCAAGGCCACTGCAGAGATGCACATGGGCCAGGTTTTCTCTCCCGTTCACATAACACTAAGACTGTCACACACACATTTGCACCAGTTTTAGGATGAGCTGCTCATTTGACCCCATTGCTCAGTCTATCTACCGTCGCTCTTCAGCAGACTATGGGGATTTGAGCCACCTCAGCGTTCTACTGTTTCCACTATTAGCATATAAAAAGAGCACAAATTTCACTGCACCTTGTGTTTGCGGGAAGCTTGTGAGACTGCAAGATGTACTGTTGCCACTACATGTTCTGTACAACTGGTATCTTAATGTAGTTTAACACCCAGCCAAACTTCCTTACACGAGCCAGGAAGGGAAGCGTAATAAACAAAAAAACAGAACAGATTTAGAATGCAACATTAAACAAAGTGTACAAAGCTACTGTATGATTTCAACACAGCTGGTCAATAAGCACTAACGTCAACAGAATTACAAGCAAATGATATGCTAACACATACATTAGCATCACTGCAACACCAGAATGAATTAATGTCAATTTGCACATCAAATCTAAGTCAAACTAAGGTACTAAAAACCAAAAAAACCAAAACACTCACAGCCTTTGCTTTTGAGGCCGTGGGAAAGTGTAACACACGGGAGAAGCTTTCACCATGCGCACCTCTGTGCTTCATGCAACTTGTTTACTAATGCGGTTCCCTGTCCCACAATACACAGCATATCTCTTGCAATGTATCAAAATAAAGGTCAGTCATGAGTCTGAAGCAAACCAATGTGATAGTACATTTCAGCATGAGTTATGATCAATTGCCACAAGCAATGTACATGAACTTTCTTTTACTGACTTGAAATCAGAGGGAACAACACAACAGCAAAGGCAAAGCCTCCTGGGAAAACTTAACACATCTCTGTGATTGGAGAAGCTGTGCCTGAAGCTCAAGGAAAGTCAGGTGGTTTTGCCATGAAATATAGTAATCGCATGTATAGCCTCAAACACACATGTGGGGATGCTTGCACAGATGCAAACACACATATACTAACCCTGTATATTATGTCTGCACACACACACACACACACACACACACAGCTCAGCCCAAGTTTAAACTTAGTTTAAGTACTTAGACTTACTGTCATACTGTATATTTTTATTTAGACATAAAGACACATGTTTACTGTGTGAGATTAATATTCTGAAACTAAAAATAAGAACTATACCAACACATGTTTTGTAAAATTATCTGATGGAAAATGTACTAGTAACCGTGCTACACCATCTTTATCTAACCGTGTTCACACTGTGAACAACAATATCAAAGTCAGCTGTGAGGTTTTTGTTGTAGTTGGCTGAGTTGTAAGAGCTCTTTAGCCTCTAAAGAAAATTTCTGCCTACCTCCTTGGTAATGAAGGCTCTGGACAAAATGATGAAGGTGTTTTCAGTGCTATTTAGTTTTGAAATGCACCATAAATTGTGTGTATCTTATTGTCAGCATCTCACTAATCCTGGTTCATTTTGCCCTCCAGTGGTTGAAGCATAATTGGTAGGATATCAGCAGCTGGTGGTCATGCATTCATGATCAGGGACAATTGTTATAATTGTTGAATATGCAATAGACGCAGTACTTCAGTATATCTGAAATATTACATCTTACTTCTTCTCAGCATAGCCCAGCAGTTAACCCTCCTCTTCCCCGTCACTATCACTTACATTTTTCAGAATAACACAGTGAGTGAAAGGTGCAGTGACTTTCATCAGATCCAATTTTTTTGTACCACAACTGTTTTATTGTTATTTAGTCTTAAAATTCTTACATAAATTAGGGCATACGTTGAGTGACAGCTCCATAGACAGGCACTGGCAGTTAGCTCTTTGCTAAAGCATCGGATGGGCTAGGTGGCTACATACACAGGCCTCCGGCTACCTCCAGCGGCTGACGGGCTACAGTGTAGGTGTTTGCCAATGTTCGGATAGGTTTTTGTGACAGTATGGCTTGTTGTAGCTTAGACTGTACTAACCGACCGTCGAAGGAGTCTGTGTTGCAGTTTTTTCGGTAAGTAAATTTCTCACTATTTTACCTGGATGTTTGCACTAATTAGCATGTATTAGCATATTTGCCGCTGGTTTATGACTTAATTGCTGATTTATGGTTGCTGCTGATACAGATAGAGGACTGGAGTATCTAATGTTAGGAACGCTGTTGCGGTGTGTTCCGTGCTCTCAGAGTCCGTTTATTGTGGGAATACTAGGCTACAATTTTATTTCGTCTCATTTTTCTGTTTAAAAAGTCCGAAATGGACAGAGCAGCTCCGTCAGTAAGCGGCTGCTGTTGTTTGTGTGCTTCTGTAACTGTAAGTGGATAGTGGATAGTGGATGGAGGCAGCGGTGAAAGCCGGTAAATATTAAATATTGCTCCGAGCTAAGTGGGCGGGTTCTCGGCCGGCTGCCCCCGGCTGACCTGTAGAGTAACCGCCTCTCTACCAAATGTGGAAAGTACACTCCCACTAAAATCCAAGATGGTGCAGCTCAAATGCCCATGGTTTGGTCACAAAACCGACTCCCCGAAACCAATGGGTGATGTCACGGGTGCTACATCCATGTCTTATACAGTCTATGGTCTAAAGTACTAAAGTAGCGTCATGTTACATCATGTCGACAAGTGGACACCCCTTTATTTCCCATGGAAGAAAAAGCAACCAGAGGAACTCAGTTATCACTGATAATCACAGCTTTCATAGTCATGCCTTGCTTTCTTAAATGTACTCATTTCAAGCTTCTCAGTTCTCTATAATCTTCCAAAAACACACAACACAAAATCAATGCTTGGAAAACAGTTCAATCAATCATTGCTTGCAAAACTGTAAAATGGTATCTAACAGTAGGTTGCAACAACAACTAATCTGAAATATTGAAGATTAAAAAGCATTTAACAACAGACTAGTTGACCATTTTAAATTTTGTAGATTAAGACCACTACACCAACATTACGTTTATCACATGCAAAATTCCTTCCATTTGTAAAGTGCAAAGAAACATGTCATTGCATAGAAAAAAAAACTTTAATAAGTTTTTGCAAATATTTGCTTTTATCTCAGACTATTTTAAAATCTTTACATTTCTGTCAGCCGCCCGGTTAACTCAGTTGGTAGAGCATGAGACTCAATCTCTCGGGGTCGTGGGTTTGAGCCCCACTCCGAACGGCACCACCTCCCATGGGCTCACCACCTGTGGGAGGTGCCGTAGGACTTCGGTTTGTTGTGGACTGGGCGGGAGTTGCCCCTGCAACCTGGGCCTGGACCCAGATAAGCAGCAGATGATGACATGACATTTCTGTCACATAGCGGACCTAAAAGTTTAATTTAAAATCCCTCTAGTAAAATGATAAACAGAGCTTGTGTGCTATTATGGTAAGACAAAACTAAGGGTCATACACATTTAAAGACACACACGTACATTTCAACTGGTCAGTATCCAAAAGGCTTTTTACTAGATTACTACTGTTGGCACTACATTGAGTGTAGAGGAAGCAGCTTGAGGATTTTGGGTAATAAGGTGTGTGTCGGTGTCAGCCAGTCACTCCCCTGTGATTTGGATGTTTTGGGGATTTTTTTTTGCCTGGAGTCAAGTTTAAATCCTGCAGAGATATGGGGGGGGGGGGGGGGAGATGAGACATGTATAGGATGCAGCTACACTTTGTTAACTGGCCGCTTATTTACTCCTTTTATAGCAACAGTAGCCATTAACAACACCAACAACAAACACACAAATATGCAGATGACAGTAGTATATTATTAGTGGCAGTCTGATTACTGTTTGCATGCTTCCACTCAAAACTTTGACTTCCTTGTTCTGTTTTTTTGATTTGAGCAGCACCAGGCTTTCTCATTTACAGCTGCAGTATCACACAGCACTCTGTCACACCAAACACATTAGACAGTAAGTGAGTGAACAGCTATATGGATTTATTAAGAATTACACACACTTCTTATGGGGAGTTTATGCATAAAGTTTACATGGACAACTTATACCCTCACATTTGTAAATAACATTATTGAATAAATATGAAAGAGGTTATTCCTGTCCCTCCACAGGACTTTGGTTTTACGCATACCTTATCCACATGATGGTAATGACTTGTGTGTTGTTCTAATGTTTGTATCGGTGGCTAATGTTTTTACCGCTGCTGGTAACACATTCTCAGCAGGGATGCACAAATACTGTTGCTCCAGCTTTATCAATCAAGGAAATCTTTCAGTTGCTTTTACCGCTTTTCTTTTCAGTCATCTTATAAAGTAAACTGTCTTTACCCACTTTTGTCTTGTCTGTCTGTCTGTCTGTGATTTGATGCTGGGCAGGTAACACACGGTCTATTTATCGATAGCTCAAAAAGGCTGCAGGAAAAGGCGTTAATGAGAGCGGTGTGAATGAACAGAGCAGTAAATGTCCAGATCATACACATGGACCACTTATGAGTGAAATTTGTGATATATCATGCAATGTAATAATTTTCTGTAAGTACACTCTGGCAGCTGCAGGCTACCCTCTGTGGAACACTCCCACAAGGTGTTGGGGCTGTGTGCACCAGCAAGGGCATGAATGCTAATTTATGATAGACCATATGGAGACAGAAACAGCATTGTTGGTAGGTGACCAGAGCTCAGAGGGCAGAGAGAGGTTAGCGTTACTGGACCGTGCCGTCATCACGAACACTCATCTAGTTATTGTTTCCGATGCTTATTAAGCCTCTCAGCAGATGGACGATAATCTGGGCCATGATTACCATCAGAAGCAGCGGCTTGTAACTCATACTTAGCCACCAAAGCTCATCTGGGGGACATTAGGGGACAAAGGACAGCTCTGACTTCAGATGTGGCACTTTTTTTGTTCAGTGTGCCTGTCAGAAAATTTTGCATTTTTGCCCCATGTGAGGCAGTGTATCAGCTTAACTTCTACAAGGTCTTCCTGTTTATTCAAGCCACGTTGTCCAAGCTTAGCTATTGACAGTCTTTACTTATGGAAGTGACATTTGCAACTTTATTTAATTCAGTCAGTCACTGGCTATTGGGATGACCTTTTGTTAGCTTCCCTGGCAGGAGCCTATAAACCTCAGAGACTTGCCAGCTTTATAGGCATTCAATAATCGCACAAGGCAGTATTGATGAAGTTGTTGTGTGCACTATGTATGAAATGAACTGGGCAAACAGCAGACACCACAGCGGTGCAGTGCCTAAGTAATTCTGATGAGAATAATTATGAAATTAAAACTGATGAAAATGTGGCTCAGGGCCATTGCAGCACCTATGCCAACATTTAAACATTTTTTGGTTTGTTTTTATGTAAAGAACCCACTGTTTGCATTCCCTCTATAGCTGACTGTAGTGATTCTGTCAGGGAGAGTGATGGATGCATTGTGGTCTTGTCTGGTGGTTGTCTTTTGGAGACACATGGGAGCTGCATGGAAACCATTAAAACCCAGCTATCTATCCCTCAGAAAGTTTGTGACTGATTTGTGAGAGAAAGATAGATGGATGGAGAACATTCTCACAGGAAATAGAGCTTAGTGCTGCTTCTCCACTCACATAGAGGTAAACTTCAAACAACTATCTCGCTTCTATCTATTTGGTGCTTGAAAAAAGTTTTGGTTGCTGATAAATAAATTTTGTCTTATCCACACTCCACTCTTTTGGTCTCCATTTGAAAACTAATGAGAGGATAAAGAAGTCTAATCATACGTTCACTGTCAACGTCAAAAAAATGCAAAAATTCCTCTCTAGACGATATAAATTGAGCCAATTTGAATTTCAACCCATTGGCTCATAATCTGCTCATTAATTACATATGTTGGAAAATCCTGAATTATTGTGATTCATTGCCTTAATCCATCACTTCTGAGATGAAATTCCCTGAAAGCAAATTAAATCAATTTACTCACACAGCCTCTCTCTCTCTCTTTATGTATATATGTCAGGGAGAGTATATATATATATATATAAAATCCATCAAGCAGATAAGCGAGAACAGCTGTAAGTTTTAAACATTATGAAGATTCATCTCTTCTTGTGGTCTATTCTTGCATCTGAAGCACTATGCTAAACAGTCAACAACTCAGGGTCCTATAGTATGTCCTCCTCAGTAAGCAGGTCGCACCAATATAATGAGCAGAAACTGTGTTTTATACAACCCTTGCTGTGATATACAGGTTCAGATGTAACATATTGAGCATGAAGACAAATGGATTCTATCATGCAGCAAGAGGGAGAAAATACATCCTGAGGTCTGTTATTTACACCCAGCCCACATTCATAGACATATCACCAGTAGGATCACCAAGCTTTGCAGTAAACCTTCAACAGTTCGCACTTCCTCTATATACACTCTACACAGCACAGATGGTTTTGTTGTGGTTCACTTGGCACTCAGCACCATCTCAGGCTCATGCAGAGCTATAGGATTTCATAGTGTTTCATTAGAAATCACACATGGGAAAAAAATATAGACTTCACATAACACCAGACAGGTTTCAAAAGTCAGCGGGCTTAGTGAAGGCATGCTTGGGGAAGCAAATGGGTATAAAAAAAAGTAAATTTCACTAGACATCACATGCCACAATGGCCCTTTCCTCTGATCTCAGTGCCCTGCCCCAAGGGTGCAATAACAGTTTATTACACCTATCCTCACTTTATGACCCCCTCTACCCTCCATCCCGCTCCCCTCAAGCCCACGCTAACTGTTATTGAAAACACCCAGGTCTGCCATATATCATTCCTGAGCAGCACGTTATGCTATGTGTAACCTAGCTAATCACCAGTAGCTCGTGCGAATATTGTCCAGGTCACATTGGAATAGTTCCACTCATCTAATATCTGCTTAGATGTGGAAGTGTTTAAACACAATCCCATTTGTCTTTACAGCTGGTGTTGCCTTGAGGCTGAATCCTCATTTCCTCATATGTATCTGTGGTGTAATGACGGGGAGTAAATAGGAAATGGAATTGAAAGATTTTGCCACAGAGAGCCTGTGTGGAGAAAAGGGGTAAATGAGTTTGGCCTAGTTTATTGTTGGCTGAGAGGATAGAGTACAAACACTCAGGCTGAATTGAGGGAGATATAAGGTGTAAAAAGGAAAGCATAGTGTATAGTAGTGTGTACAGGGGATCTTGAATTAAAATGCAAAGCATCAGTAAAGATCTTTCAGGGTGGAGGTGTTCAGAGAGAGAGGTACCAGCTCATGGGTGACAATGTCGCAAGACTCAGGGATATATCCGTCTCCTCTCCATCACACTGATGGCTCCTCTGTCATCAAGCATGAGGAGGGTGGAGGTGGGAGACACCACACCACCATGACAATACAAATGAAACTAAATTATAATGCTTCAAAGGACAACGCAAAGAACAAATGCCAGTGTCCATATCGTTAAGTTGGTCGCAATTCAGTAGGTTTACAAAAGATACATAGGAGAACAGTTAGAGGGCATGTATTGCTGTGAATGTGGCTCATGTTATAAGTCCAGTAGGGGACACTTCTGGTCAATAAAGGCATCCATGTGATAAGCAAGAACTTCAGAAGTTGCAGGGGGTTGACTGACTGTTGTTTTGGCTTGAAGACAGATCTGTTTGATTCCACACAGACTTAAGACTTTGGGACATGTTCCATGCACATTTTTCTCAGTCTGTGTCCATGTATTCATATGTGTGCATGTGTGTCTTCATGCCAGTGGCGTCGTTAGCTTGGATGATTTGGGGCTTTAGCCCCAAATGTTTTGAGCTTTACTCCAAATATCTTTGATCCTGAAAAAGGGAGGCATTTTAGTGTATCGAAGCCATGGGAAGACTTTGTGGCAGAGTGGAATTTTACTTGCAGCATCAGAGGAGGGGGCAGTAATCTGACACTGCATATGGGAGGAAGGTGCATAAAGGCTTTTCCATGGTAACAGTCATAGAGGCAGGTATACAGGCATGAAAAGTATGGTGGGAAAAAATAAACAATCTAGTCTCCTTGGCTACTTCAAGATGAAAAATGAAAGTCCATAGTAAAGTGTTTCTACTAAACAATGAAAGAAACTATTCTGATGTTCAAAAACAAAGCTGTGTTAAAGAAATAAATTCTATTCCCTATAACTATATAACTGAAGTATAACTATACCACCCTAAGCCAGGCAGCACTCAGAGATTTGTCTGAGGAGTGCAGGTTGTGTTATATGAACTTCTGCTCCTTGGTTTGCTCAGCTAGAGCTTTATGATTCCACCCTCTAAGAAGTAAAGACGAACTCTGTATTAAAATCAGTCAGTCAGAAAATGATTAAACACAATCACAAGTATTACAGTTTTACAGGGAGCAAAAGTTGAGACAGTAACTATAAAACAGATAAGAAAAAAACAAGAAAAAAGAAGATAATGAAATGAAGAATCTGGTATGAAAGAATGAAAGAACCAATAAAGAAGGATTGACAAATGAGAAATTGACCACAACAAGAGCACAAAAATATGAGACAAAAAACAAAATACTAAAAAAAAATTAAAAGGCAATTATTGATATGGCAGAGAGTTGGAAGACTGGCAAGATGCATATAATAACTGTTGCGAAAGGTAGCTAGTAAAGCACCAAACAAATGTACTTAAATGAAAACTGGGGAATGTACTTCAGGTTGAAGAAAGAGGGGAAGGAATTTGCCAGCAGCACATTGTCTGTTTAAAAAACAGAGATTAGAGATGAAAGAGTTAAAATCAACAGCAGTGGACATTGAAAAAAAAATTAGATACACACAGAAAATGGCAACAACCTGAAGAAAATAGAAGCTGCCTGAATAGGTGTATGAAATTGCAATAAAGAATACAGGATGGGAGGAGAGGAGAAAGGGCAAGAAGAAATAGAGGGAGAGAGACTAGTGCCAACAGGAAGACAGAAGTAATAATAAAGTGTCAGAAAACATCCATGCAGAGACAGAAAAGGAGAAAGGACAGATGGGAACAAACCCAGAGGTGAGCCATTTTCTTACGGCAACAGATCAACTATGTGATCAACTGTAGGGTAGAAGCGGGCTTAATGAAATAACTGTGTGTGTAAGAGTGTTGACTCATTATAAATGCACTTTTTTTAACCATTTTATTTAACCACTTCCGATTATTTATTGTAGCTGTAGATATAAACTCCCCAACCAACCCATGCTTACCTTCCTCCCAAAAACATGATAAGCCCCAGGCAATCGACTTAGCCCCTAATCTTTGCAGTTGCTACAAACGCCCCTGCTTCATGCTAGACTAGGCAGCACCAGCTGATTGGGCAGATGGCTTGTGTCGTCATGTGGTGTGGGTGGGGGTGATGGGTGGAAATGGTTCTGTTTAATTACTTGTCAAGTGAGCAACCCAGCTAGCTGCTAAAGAGCTCTCATCTGTCCCGAGTGCCCCGAGGGGAGATGTAAGGTGGGCTTGGGGTGCAGTGAGGTCCAGTGGCTTCCTAGTCCTACATGCCCAGGCCAGCTAAGCAGGTGCTGCAGCTCACTGTCTATGGATTGATGCTTGCACTACATTCTCTTTGAATATTTTTATTTATTTATTTATTTATTTATTGCAGCAGTGGTTTTGGCACACTAAAATACAAACCAACTATTTTTCTTGGTAGTCTTTGAACACTACATTCAAAATATGAGAAAATCTTATCAAGGTGACCCACACTGTGATGTTTACAGTCAGTGTTCAATCTGTTTTCTTAGTCACAACTGTGGGAAAATAAAGCTGGATCTTTTTAGTCTTTTTTTTCTAGTTTTCTAAACTACGCTCAGCTTTATCTAATATAGCTGTATTAACACTGTCTCATCCCCTTGTCCCTGTGTCTTATTTTCCTAGTATGTGCTGGTACAGAGAACAAGCTGAGCACACTGTCGGACCTGGAGCAGCAGTACCGCACACTGAGGAAATACTACGAGAACTGTGAAGTCGTAATGGGCAACCTCGAGATCACGAGCATCGACCGCAGTCGGGACCTCACCTTCCTCAGAGTAAGGACTAGAAAAGCTTTCTTTATTAACTGAAATTAGTCAACTCTCAATTAATTGCTGACGTCCCTTGTGAGCCCGCTGCCGAAAGCACAACTGCATTTAGGAATTGAGCTTTCAGTGGTGCTTCACATTTCTCTAGGAGTTGCTTCATATTTCTCTAAATGGTACAAACACATCAGTGCCCCACATATTTCAGTAAAAATTCAATCACTCCACATCCATGGTCTTGTGTCAGGAAGTATTTGAAAAATGGTAGGCCTTGTACAAGCAGATTAGATGGCAAATGCAAATTTTAGGTTTTCCAATATTTCTCATAATTTGTTAATGGTAATTACTGTAATTTCTTCAATGTGTATGGCTTTCAGTACATGATAATGACCATCCATACATCCACATCTCTGTTTGTGCCAGTAATTGTCCAAAATTGAGTAAAAAGTTGGGAATGTGAACTTTTTAATCACCATTTTCTCCTTCGACCTTGTTGGTTCAGATCTTTCTCCACCAATCAGCATTCAGATTAGTGTCGACGTAGCCAATGATAAGCAAGAAGAAAAGTTGTTCTAATCAGGGGTAATCAGGCTTCCTCTCTTCTCAGAGTGTCTAACTGATTGTGTGCTCGCACCATTGTGGTCTGAGTCAGAGAACAATCAAAATTCAAATAACTTAATCTGGCAAATCCTTTTTGATTAATCCTGAGTCACTGACAGAAAAGGAAAAGTCTTGTGGTGCTGAACAAGAATCCCTTTCTGAAAACGTGGAGATATTTATGAACAGTTTTTAAAATCACCTTATTCCTTGACAGAACACCTGAGCCGCCTGATTCAGGCTGCTTAAGAGAGGTATGTAGTTGAGGAAGTGCATGTTCCTTGTGCAAGGGGGCTGAGGTGGAATTGCTTACATGAATGCTTACTTTCATTTTGTTTTGATGGACACACACAAACACAGTGGCAGATGATGACAGCCCCCAGCCTTTTGGGGGCCCAAGCAGTAATAGTGTGATAATGAAAGGTTAGAAGGAGGTTACTAGAAATTTGCAGGAGAACAGCCTGTTTTATTTTTTTGGCAAAATCAGCTACTACTCTTGACCTTTGTTGGCCCTCCACTGCTCAGGAACATCACCTAGACTATCCTGGCTGCAGTGTTTACTTCTAACTCCATCCAACTCCAACTGATTCCTGTTTTTCTAGGGGGCTGGGGAGCTGCTCCCCTGGTGTTAAGCTACAGTGCTGACTGTATTAATAGGCTGATATTGCTGTGAGAATGAACTGGGCTACAGAGGCTTTGCAGGGAAGGCAGTCCCCCAACAAGGCAAGCTGTGTTTTCATATTTTACTGTTTACAACAATGATTTAAAGTTAATATGGCAAAATGATTTGTTTACATCAGGTAAAAGTAATGGGGTAGCTCGTCTCCTCTTGTGTATGTAGTTTGTGTGGACCAGAAAATCAAGATTGATCAAGGCAGCGAAACAAAACAGAGTCATTACGTGTTCTACATTGTGCAGAGCAATGCTGACAACCCCCACCCCCCGTGACACAAAACAAAACCAAGATGATATTAAGAAAGAGGGAGCAATGGATGGTAAAGTGCTACCATTAGACTCCTGCAGAGGTAATAGGCCCCACAGACTTAGATGAAAATAGATTGTTTTTGGGGGGGGTTGCATTTCAAAAGCCTGTGATCATTGCTTAACTACACAGAACCAATTTCTGACTCCCACTTTTGTTTAGGTTTACCTTTGACATCGTGTCACCTGTACAAGCAATACTACACAAATGTTATATTTACAGGTCGAGGTTAAAGGAGCTTTTGACTACAGTCTCCCCTTTACCTGCGTACTTCTACATTACACTACCACTCATTTACAAAACAGCTCCCTGTGGCACCAGCATGCCAGGTTCCTCCACCTTTCCATGGTTGGCAATTAACATGGGTTAATTGAAGATGCTAATTAAGAACACAGGGTGCCAAACAGCAAGGGAGCACAAGGGCAGGGCACAGTATGTATTTTTAGGGAATATTATTATTATTATGATAAAACACATTAATAACATGCTTCCCCAGGGAGGGAAAGACTTCACCTTGAGGAAGAGAAGAGGGGAAGGAGTGAAGAAAAAACTATTGTGCAGCAGCTTACCATACCACCTGTCTCTAGGAGGTGATTGAAACTGATGCCTGTGCATTGGCTCCTTCTTTTCAAGATAGTCAAGAGATTGATGGCTGCCTCCCAAAACCCCTCAAACAGCTTTAGCAGTAAATAGAGTCCATCTTCCAAACTGCCTCCACGACAGATGAATCAAAGCGCGCACAGTGATTAATAACTGCATTTCAGCACTGAAGCTTTCTCCCATGCCCTCACATATTGGCGTTCAAACCAGGAGCGCAGCAGTGAGCTTTAACCACCCGCAGTGTTTACATCGTCAATGCCTAAATCATTCCTAAATCCATATTCTGATTCCTCTGAATCTTTCTCCCACATTATAAACAGAACATGCATTTGCATCATGAGTGACTGCACATCAAGAAAATGAAATGACAAGTTGTACCCAGCTCAACGTATTCCAGTGTGACTTTTCATTTATGTGAATGGGACACAGAGGAAAGCAAACACGCACTTTTGCGTCTCTCTTTTCCCTCATATCACTTTCTTGTGTGCACTCATAAACAGATCTGTGATTATGAAATATTAATTTTTCCCTCTCCTCCTTCTTCCCAGTCTCAGTAGGAACCCACAGTCACACAGTCAAATCAGATTGTTTGTCTTGCCATTGCAACCATTAGTAAACATGTAATTCCTTCAATTCCTTCTGTCCCCGCAGTTGTGATTAAATTGTGGAATTGTTTACAAATCGAAATATTTAAGATTTCCGAAAGACCTTGTGTAATAGAATGTAAAACGAGAGGAATATTGACAATAAACACTTCATACTCAGAATTTTTGTTACTGACACACCTTTAAAGATAAGGTTACATTTCCTTGGCCTTTATCTCCCTTTATCTTGTTCTGCCTTGCAACATATTAATCAGTTTCTCTTTTTCCACTCAGCTGCTTTTTCTCTTTTTATAATTTTCATTAAAGCATCTTGCCTTACAAGTAAATGACCTAGAAAAAAGATCTTAGAAATGTCTTTCAATATAATGCACAACCACAAACTATATGAAGTGTTTTCTTATAGGATTGTATTTCTCTGTATAGGCCTTTGTATTTTTTTGATCTCTTGTTAGATGCAGCATTTTAAGTGTGTAACAAAAGCAGCTGTTTTTGGTTGCATTTTTATTCAGATGGCTCATGCCATCCAAATAACAACAATTACAACACTTACATACTAAAGGGGGCTTGTAGGAAATGAGGGTGGTGGTCTGTTAATGTGGCCCTCAATGACACTTGTGTGAAGTGGTCTCTTGACCCTGCGCTTGTTCAAAACACTCCCAGCTGTCATAGTGATGTGTACCAGATGGAAACCACTTTGACTGCACCAGTGCGCTGGAGTAACAGAGTGCGCAGGAGTCTCTGTTACTGATTAGAGGTTAAAAATGTCTGGTTACTTTAGTTAGCAAGAGCGCTGACTTCACAGTCAGAAATTAATATCTGCATGTCAACAATTCTTCTCAATCTGTCTAATTCAATATTTTTTCTGTGGAACAGGAGAGATTAGCTCAGACAGAGAAAATGGAGGCAGCAGAAGTGTCCTCCTTCTTTGCACTTTCAGTCCCTGTTGTCTTAACCCTGCTGTTAATAGGGTTTGGAGTTGAGCAAACTTTTTGCTAAAAGGAATCACTTTCTCACATGAAACAGCCCATACAAGTATTTTAAAATGAGCATGTAGGGCCAAGAGTGCAGAAGGTCTAACCTGAGCTGTTATTCTATGCTGTAATGTTAATATCAACCGCAGAGGCCACGATCAGATGTTTTGTTATTCTGCTCTCGCTATATCAGGTATATTATACCACAAGGTTTACATCAAGTTCATCAAGTTTGCAACCTAAATGTTATACAGAGGAAGATGTATTGATGGAAGAAACATTGCTTCTACTCAAACTTGCAAAATTGATTTTTTTGGTAACTTATCAGCAGAAACAGGTTATAAAGACAACACTGACATATCACCATTAAGTTAATATGGGGAACTTCATGGCAAACTTTTGCTTACTGACACATCCAGCAGTTATAGAGCATCAATATTCATTTGGAGTAGTGTTTCTGGCTACTTGATGAATATAAGCCCAATATTTAGCTTAGTTTATAGTTTCTGGCAGATCCTAAGGGAAATATCTGGCTCTTCATCTGCTAAATGCTGCACTGTGTTTACCAGCTGGTTGCTAACTTTGTCTGACTGTTGTTTGGTGTTGAGCAAGTAGTATACAGTGGACTTTTAGAGCTTTTTCGCTGAAAACTGCTGCCTGATGCAGCCACAAAATGGCCTTATTAGAGCGGTGAGAGCGAATCAAAACAGTAGGTTGTGGGCCAGACAGTTAAACAATGATCTGAAACGCACTATAAAGCTCTGTAAAGCAGAAGAGAGCTGCTGATTTAGGTGATAATCTCTGTGGGTTCATTGCTGCTCGCAACTCTTTTGCATTTTTGCATTGTTTTCATGTTGTCATTTGATATATTGATATGATACAAATTTTAATTGTAGCCACTTTAAAGAAGAACATTAGGAGCCCAATTCTGACAAAGAAGATATATAGAAGATATATCTTAAGTTGAATTTACTTAGGCTGCTTTTTGTCCCTTCAGATTTTTTTTCTTTTTTTTTCCCTGAAACTAGCAGCCATTAAAAGCCTCTGTTGGTGGGTTATCCCCGAAACAGCAGGGAATAAACATTAACAGTCGATGAGTCTAACTGCTGCATCACTTTAGGTTTAAATCTCACTTGGTAAAGCATAGGTTCGCCTTGCCAGAGGAGGTGGACTGACCATCTGTGTCTGTGGGCAACAACCATCTGAAAACCCTGCTGCAGAATGACCAGCTGGCACTTGTACTTGGTGCCTGCATGTGTGCGTGTGCGTGTGTGTGTACGTGTGTGTGACTCGGTCATAAATTCATGACAGATCATCAGCCCATCTTTCTTGTCTCACAGGTTTTATTTCAATATACTCCGCCTTTCAAACTTTAAGCCAGGCTTACAGTGACAGACTGATTGCTAGTTCATAAATTTTGACTTCAGTCGACCTAACAAATTAACTTTATGCTGCCCTTGGGTGCCTGACAACCTGTGTAACCTGAACTGATTTAAAAAAAGAAAAAAACAAGGAACACAAGTTATGACAGATCATTATAACAGCAGCTGATTGTAAGATGCTGGACACAATAAAAGCAACACCAGTGACTGTCAGAAGCAGAGGGTACCTCTCTGAAGCTCATAACATTTCTTTTTTTTATTTTTTTTTATGAAACTCAACAAGAATATTGAGTCTAGTCTTTGCTGTGAAGAGTTACTACCCTTTATTATACAGGGATTAATTGGATATTTAAAAAGTTTTTATTAAAAAATGTGCATAAAAGTTAAAAGTAATACAAAGTATAAGTACAGTGCCTGGCGATTCCTATTACTGCTGTCACCTATTCAATTACCACTTGATGGGTCATCAGTACAAAAGATACATATGAGGTTGCTTTCAGTTGTTATTTCCCATAGCATTTGAAGGCAGCATGTATTCCTGCACTCCATCCCCATCTTCTGATATCTTTCTTCTTCCTTCTTCTTGAATGGCATATTTGTCCCTCAGGCGCCATCGGTGCCCTCCCCAGCTTCCTAATTTTTGATGCACTGTTAGATGAGTGCAGATTACGCTGGCCCCCTGCTCCTCTGCAAACTCCTTCAATATTAATGAAGACTGATGAAGTGCAAGGGAGCCCCTGTCTTTCAGCCTCGACCTAGATTGGATTGACAATTGCAATTAGCGTCCCCTCAAGTTCATTTCCATCACTTTAATTTGACACGAAGAAGGACAGTGTGGGGTGGGAAGCGAGACCATTGAGAGAAAGAAATCCTGAGGAGAAAGGTTAGAGAGGGAAAATGGGGTGAAAGAGTTTAACCAGGAACTAGTTTGAAAGCTAGAAATCAGAGAGGAAGAAGACAAAGGACATTAAAGAGCCCCTAGAAATCTTTTACTCACTGACACAATATTTTCTGCAGCTTACTTTTTATACCCGCTTACTTTTTGTCACGTACAGTAGCAGCCATAGGGAGGTCTATACTAGTCAAATACACCTTAAAACCTTTAAAACATCAAACCAACCCATGGTTGGTTACTATCTCCTATGAGATCCAGATTTTTTTTTTTCAGTGTTACCGCCTTATAGCAGTATTTTCCATGTTTCCATGTTCCATGTTTCCATGTGTCCATGTTTCCTTTCTCACTTGCAAAATGGTTTTGGTTCTCAGTGCATGTGCAAGAAAGAAAGACAGTGTGTGAGATACAGGGACAGCCCCTCCTGAAAATGAATGATTCTCCATCCTTTTTCCAGAAAAGTAGCAGTAGATAGCCAGAGGTTGATGATGTGTCATGTTCTATTTCTGTATACGCTTTTATGTGTGTGTACGTGCGTATATGTGTGAGACTGTGTGAGTGTTATTGTAAATGATATGAAAACTTTCTCTTTGCTGTAGTGACAGTCATTTTAAACCCACCTTCCTTCAAATTGACCGGAGCAATTGGTTATATTTGTGTCTGCAAGTGTGAAGTTTGTGTGTGTGTGTGTGTGTATTTGTAATCGTATGCTAGGTTAAAACTCTTTTTGTTTGACTGACAGATACATTTTCTTGTTCCCATTCCCACCCTTGGTCAGCCAATATCATTTCCTTCCCCTGTCTTTTTCGAAATGATCTGGACTGATAGAGCAATGAAACAAGAATAAGCAAGACAAGTTAAATGTCTGCGTGTTTGACAGAAACAAAAAACTTTCCTCTACTTGCCTCTATTTACTATCCCTTAAATGTTAATTAAGCATCCTGCCACTGCAGAAGCACACTGCATCCACTAAAGAGTTATTTTTTTATGCTAAGATATTATGATTATGAGAAAACACCTCCATTTGTTCCCTTTGTTGAGTGAAATACATTTATTCACAGTCCAATGAATTGAAGTGTTTTCAGTGAGCAGGAATGGCAAAGAACAATTGTGTTAATAGACTGTAGAGTGACCAGAGGTGCAACATGGTTCAAATTCATTTCAGTATTGTTCTGTAAAATTTTCCAGCATTTTCTCTCCAATATACCTCATCAATTTAGCACTTATGCAGGCAGATCTTCATCCCTACCCCAGTAATAATTATAGTCACAATTACTCACTGGTCTTCCTGTAATTTAAATTTCATCCAGAGTGACATCCTTATACTTTAAAGGTGAATCACTTGAGTGAATAACTTTTTTTTTTTTTTTCATCTGAGGGGCTGTTTGTCTTTGTGCTTTTTTTTCTATTTTTAAAATAACCTCTGTGTTAAATCTGGGAATTTGGGAACCAACATGACAACAGAAAAATTTAAAACCATCAGGAGTGAGTGATTATCAAATGGGTAGCTGTAATTTCAGCTACAGGTAGGTACTGGTATTCTCTTTAGACCCTATATGTGTTTACATTAAAAGTATGCTGAATTAGCTATTAGAAGTTCCCCTTTGCAGTGCACCTATGTATGTACAACCATAACTGGATTATTTTGATACTGAACAAAACTTAAAAACCTGATGACTCTCAGACAAGTTCAGAAGCATCTTTCTGTGATGTCTAAGCAGAGTTGTGGTTGTTTATTTGCGATGGACACTGGAGATTATGATATCCCCAGGAAGTTTTACACTGAATCTAAAATGTGGTATCCTGTCTTCATGTTAATATTTATGCTATGTTTCAGAGAAGGCATATGATTTTTGACTCAAATTCACCTCACTCAGTATCTTTGCCTCACGTCTCTCCCTCCACACCTCCCCCACAGCTCTCCAGTGCCCCCCTAGGGAGACATTTGTCTTTCTTTTGGCTCTGTCCTGTGGAATGTCCATGTCTATTGCAGACCATATTCTATAATACCTGGTGGTTAAATTGCCGTCCTGAACAGTCAGTGCACCCCATTTAAGTCAAACATTTTTTAGTTTGTAGAGATCTCAGGCTATTAAAATTTCTTCCACAGCAGACCTCAAACATTCACAATAAAACTAATTGTTTGAGTTTACCTGACATTGCATACTGCCTGAAAATGTCATGTCAGTGTAATTTGGAGTGCTGAATTGTAAGCACGCTTACCAGCTAATAATATAGACAGAGAGGCATTTTATGTCCTCAGTACCTTTGTAAATTCTGTGAAGCAGGCATCCATTCTGGTAATATTTTTTTTCTTTGTATTTTCCTGTGCCTTCAGAGAGCTTTACTACCCAGCCA